>NC_135785.1:131400082-131718351 GCF_051106095.1 Pogona vitticeps
ATGTATTCAGTAAATGCATGGCAATGTATTGGCTCAGAATTTGCTTCAGTGTAGTGGAGTGCTGTGACAAATATGCAACCACATCAAGTGGCATCCTAAGCCATTTTTAAGGTCAAATAAAACATGTATAGAAAAAATATGATTTGACATCATGTCTGCCACATGCTAAATCTCATACACAATACCTTGCTCAATCCCATAATCAAATAAGGTTATTTAGATTGTTTTACACTTTCATCAAATTTTCTCCCGAAAGATAATTTTCCCAGAGCTAAGTAGCTTTTGTCAGGCAACATTAAAATAATTAGAGAAGGGCTGTTTTGGCTGAACCACCTGAAAATTTGATAATCAGAAGTACTTCTCAGGATGTTTGCAGAATGTCTGTCATATACATTTTTAGAAACAGTAAATATATTTTAGACAAAAGTCAAACCCACATATATTAGCAGGTGTTTCCCAAGTCAATTTATTATTTATTTTGCACGAAGACCATTTTGATCAATGTTTCCTGCACAACGCACAACATATTACGTTGCCTTTCATGAGTCATGCCATTTTCTTTCCACATCAATTCTCTGCACCACTGCCCTGTGACAATCCATGTGCCCACCAGAGCTCAAGTCAGATGTAGCCATCAAATCAATTATAACAGCTTGCTGCTGTCTTATACTGACAAGAGATGATAGATAACAAAACCTGCCTACTTTCAGTTCTCAGCAAAACAGCCCCTGACTGCTATTACTGGTATTTGTCATATATCAATACGAATTTCATCACTCAGAAATATGCTGTCAACTCTGTTCAGTCCATGTGAATTTAACTTAGCACCTGTTTTAACTAAAACTATTCAATAATATTAATGTATAGACTTCAATTCTTGAAATAAAAACAGAAGGCAAAACAAGTCAGAAACGTGTTCCAAACATGGTAGATACAAGAATACAACAATGAGGCTCTGATGTTGAATTGAATGAATATATGTAGCATTTATGATTCTGAATTGCTGACAACAAAACATATAAATGATCTTATTAACATCTACAGCAGTCTGGTAAGGCGGACCTTTTACTATAGCTGAGAAGAGGGAGAGTTCTTGCCCAACTTAAGATCTGTACTGGCTTATATTATAATATGACATTTTCTATTTGTATGGGATTGTTTTTACTGAAGACAGAAATTTCTGGTTTATAATATGCTTTTTAATATAAGAATCATATAAAACAGCTGATTAAGATAAGAAACTTTTGCTACTGACCAACAAACAGGCATGGAAAGGGAGTGTTCATTTATATTGCAACCTCATAAAAGGATAAATTCAATAATTTCACTCCCACTGTAAAAGTAATTGCACCCAATATTGAACTGAATACCTTCATTTCATGCGCTATTAATTGCTCTGTGAACAATTTACTTCAAACACACATCAACAAGCAATACAAAACTGAATAACACTGAAATTTAACTAGCAGTCTTGAAGAAATAGTTACACTGGAAAAACTAGTATATCAGGCAAAACCAAAAGAAAAAAATAAAGAAGACAAAAACATAGTGGCACCTTAAAAAATAGCTAATAAGCCACTTCTTCAGAAATAAGAATGGGACTACATGGCAAATATTTATACATTTACACATGCACCCCAATCAGAGATGACATTTGGGAACAAGTTGTTTACCTGACAATGACCTTTAAAACCCTTATAGATACTCAGTTCCCCTCCCAGGAAGCATTGTTCTGTAAACTATGACAATGATGGGTGGCTAAATTAATCCAGGTTATAGATAACAATATGGTAATGAGTATCTCTAATAGCCAGCAGGGACGTGGTGGCGCTGCGGGCTAAACCGCAGAAGCCTGTGCTGCAGGGTCAGAAGACCAAGCAGTCGTAAGATCGAATCCACGCGACAGAGTGAGCTCCCGTCGCTTGTCCCAGCTCCCGCCAACCTAGCGGTTTGAAAGCATGCAAATACAAGTAGATCAATAGGGACCACTTCGGTGGGAAGGTAACAGCGTTCCGTGTCTAAGTCGCACTGGCCATGTGACCACGGAAGATTGTCTTCGGACAAAACGCTGGCTCTATGGCTTGGAAATGGGGATGAGCACCGCCCCCTAGAGTCAAACACGACTGGACAAAAATTGTCAAGGGGAACCTTTACCTTTACCTATCTCTAATAGCCAATGGAGTTTGTGAAGCGGCACTGGTACATAGTAAGGAAATAGAATATTCTGAATGCCATATGTTAGGCAGCTGGGAATTTCAGTAGATACAAAACAATATCTTACAGTTTAAAATTACCTAAGAAACCTTGTCTTATATTGAGTGGAAAAACTAAAAACCTTGATAGAAATCTAGAGTAATTTTATTTTTCAGGATGCTATGTGGAAGACTAAACGCTAACCTTCAAATGTAGACTTCCAAAGTAGATGTAATTACTGAAATCAAAAACATTAACATTAGTTAATATGTTGTTTAAAATATTTAATGTTCCACTCTGGGATTTCATAATGGACACCATAATTATCCCCAATGACTTCACCCATTTGGACAAGGGCAAATCTGAATTTCAATATGCATGACTTTGTTAATTTACCTTCATGAGGAAAAAAGTAAACATGCTCAGAGAACAGCTGATTTGCTCATGAAGTTTCAGCTATGAGCCAGATAGTAAAAAAAAGTGCACCTCAATTCTTATACCTAACTAGGCAGAAGCAAGCTCCCGTTCAACTTGTTTTGGGCACACAAAGCATAATCCTGTGATAGGCATATCTCCTCAGCTGGCATTTAAAGTTTTAATACCCTGCTGTTTAAAACAATAGCAAATTTAAAGCTTAAATGTCTTTAAATTCTCTTTTATGTCTGATGGGAATTAACAGCAGGGTTCTTCTGCACTACACTGAATAAAATGCAGCTGAATAACATGCATTATTTCTTCATCTGAACAGAGAAAACTCTTTATCTCCAGTCTGTGCTAGACGGGGAATGGACAGAACCACTGAGGAAACTGAGAGGTCACACGGGGAACCTTTGGGGTCTGAACTAAGGAATTGGTCTATAGGGCCCCTACCTTGCACAAAAATGGAACCAGTAAACGATGATCTTCAGGAAAATAAAGGTAATAATCGGGATATTGATAGCGTGGTCGAAAATATGGGTCCATATTGTACGGTATTGGCGGCCTCCATAAGTCGATATCCTAAGCCCTCAAGCCGAAGTAGTCCCATGGGTCACCCTATGGCGGGCGATGAATACAGAGAATAACCTCCTGGCAGAGGTGGCTGAGCCGAACTTGACTCCATCTTGAGATGTTCAGATTTGTGTCTCTTTTGGCGAGGCTCGGTCACAGCTGAGCCCGACGGTGATAGAGGGCTGGCTCGAGTCTCAATCTCAACCAAGCTATTGGGTGACTTGGGACGATACCTGCCCAGGCCTTGAGGGAGGAACCTCATCAACTCCCAACAGCACAGGCAACAATACCGTATCATGTTGGTCATGAGTAAGTATGACTGACGATATATGCTCAACTGGCATCCGGGAGCCCTTGGAAGACGATCTCTTCTTTTTCTTCAGTATCGATGCTGAAGGTGTCTTTGATATTGACACCAAAGCGGTTGACATTGAGCCCGAGGAAGATGGTTTTGTCTGTTTCAATGATTCACCAGGAAACCATAGAGCCGAAGAACAGGTATCAGAAGGTTCCATAGATGAAGCGACTTTTCCCACAGAAAGGAATGCAGCCACTGGAGCCTCTGCTTTAAAGCAGGCTTGGTAAACCCCTGGCAAACGGAGCACAAAGCTGGCTGGTGCTCCTCACCAAGGCAAAATAAGCACTTTGAATGGCTGTCTGTCAGCAGAATCTCAATATAATGAGCAGTGCAGTGTTTGAAAGGCCCTGTTGTGGCCATAAACACGCAAGAAAATTACACAGTTCTATGCTTAGGGAGGTCCGAAGAATGATTAAAGGTTGAAGGGAAAGAGAAAACTCACAAAGCTCCAATCCGATTAGCTGCAGTAGCAGCGGCAGAAATGGAACTGAGGTACTCGGTGCCGGGGGCAGGGTTATAGCCAGTGTGTGGGAGGCCCTGGCACCATGTGCCTGAGCTCTATTAGATTCTGAAGCTGCTCTGCACAGGCGCGGATTAACCAATTAGTGTGCATTCACAGAGACCACGAAGGAGGAGCAGGGAATACTTATCATATTTGCAGGTTATACAAAAATGGGCAGAATAGCTACTATCCTAGAAGACAGGAAGAAATTTTGAAAATATCTTGATAGGCTGAAGCACTGGGTTGAAAACAACAGAATGAAATTTAACAGGGATAAATGCAAAGTTATACACCTAGGGAAAAACATCAAATGTACAGTTACAAGATGGGGAATACTTGGCTTAGTAATATGAAAGAATTGGGAATGTTTTGCCCTGAGAAAAGAAGACTGAGGGGACATGACAGAACTTTTCAAATACTTGAAATGGTAGTACATAGGAGGTGCAGGATCTGTTCTCAATCATTCCAGAGTGCAGGACATGTAATAATGGGCTCAAATGATATTCTGGTTGAATATCAGCAAAAACCTCTTAAGTGTTAGAGCAGTATGACAATGGAACCAATAACCTCAAGGTGGTGAATCACCAATGCTGGAGACATTAAAAAGAAAATTCAACAACCATCTGTCAGATATACTTTAATTTGGATTCTCACACTGAGCAAAGGGTTAGGCTCAGCAGCCTTATAGGCCCCAAATCCATGATTCTATGATTCCATGATTCCAATGATCGATCATTAAATTAACCAACACAGTGATAAGGTGATCTATTCCTAGACTCAATAATTTTTTAAAAAAATATAAACAAAAAAACCCTTCAAGGTGACTAGGGAGAAAGATCACAGGGAGAGTGTTTCCACTGTCCCAAAAATCATGCTCCAACTTACTTCATCAATAGAAAACCATCCAAAGTCATGTCTCCTGCTATTTTTTTTTTTTTGGACCAAAACAATCACACAGGTAAAATACCATTTAAATTTTTATGGTCAGAAAAAATTAGGAACCCCCAGCAGCTGGGGATGAAAATCTAGGTTGGAAGAAAATAAAGTACGGGCACATTTTCTTTTCACATGGGGTTACCTTTGAGAAATGTTCAGAGACGTCCCCTAATGTGAAATGCAACAGCCAGATCATTGTCTGGTGGTCTCTTCACAGATTATAAACTACTCTGGCTTCCATTGCTTCAGAGTCCAAATCAGCATGCTTATTTTTACATGTAAAATGCAAAATGACTTCAGATTAGCATAGAGCAGGGGTCCCCAACAGATCTTCCGCTCCCCACTCCCCCCACGCCCACCTCCACAGCCCCTTTGTGCATGCATGTGAGTGTGCACATACATACTGCGAGCACTACCCACACCTTCATACATGTGTGTGGGTGTGCATGCATGCTGCGCAAGTGCCTCTGCCCATTCACGCATGTGTACGAGTGCCCGTGTGCCCATGCAAGTGAGCACAGCCCTTTTGTGTATGGGCACGAGTGCCCATGCACCCATGTGAGCAATCACAAGCAGCCCCTTCGTGCATGCACACGAGCACAGGGAGGGGGTGCCTATCCCCCCCAAACAGTCCATGGTGTCAAAAAGGTTGGGGACCTATGCCATAGGGGACACATTATCAGTCTGCCTATAATTCGCAATGTATAGCAGGGGTCCTTTTCAACAGAATTTTCAATTGCTATTGAATTATAGGCATTCTATAAAAATGTATTGTCTTAGCAGGTATATGATATATACATACACACACAAACACACACAGTTTTAAAACTACCATGTTTCATTAAAAACAATCTCAAGGGAAGATATATACTGATAAAATATATTAGAACCTACACACTACAAAAAGAAGATGAGGAGAACATTTGTAACAGGGGACTCCCTACTACATGGAATTGAGACCAAAGTATGCCAGGAGGATCCATCAATTCACGAGGTATGCTGTCTCGGAGGACAGATAAGGGATGTGATGGAAGAACTGCCATCACTCATAAAACCTACATATACATATCCCTTTCTCCTTTGCCATGTGAGAACAAATGATACACCCAAGAGGAGCTACTGAGAAATCGCGTCTGACTTTGAAGCTCTGTGAAGGAAACTCAAGGGATTTGGGGCCCAGATAATTTTTCATTCATCCTCAGAAGAGGAAGCGAAAGAGAAAGGAAGTTCCTCTGGATGAATGACTGGCTCTGAAGGTGGTGTCAATAAGAGGAATTTGGTTTTTGGGACCACGGGCTAAGCTTCCTGGAAGGACTGCTAGCAAGAGACGGCTTGCATCTAACAAGGACTGGGAAGAATGTGTTTGCCCACAGCATGAAGAACTTCATCAGGAGGGCTTTAAACTGAATTGGAAGGGGGAGGGAGACATAAACACAGAGTTAAGGGTAGATGAAGCCTTACACACAATAAGAGGAGTGGACCAAACTGAACAAAAGGGCAACAATAATAACATTAACAATAACAGTCACAATAATAATCATAACAATAGTCATAAAAATGTACAAAGACAAACAGGCCACAAATCAATACCGTATCATGTTGGTCATGAGTAAGCATGACTGACGATATATGCTCAACTGGCATCCGGGAGCCCTTGGAAGACGATCTCTTCTTTTTCTTCAGTATCGATGCTGAAGGTGTCTTTGATATTGACACCAAAGCGGTTGACATTGAGCCCGAGGAAGATGGTTTTGTCTGTTTCAATGATTCACCAGGAAACCATAGAGCCGGGATCCGCCCCCCGGCCGGCTTCCCCTTCCATGGTCGGACTCCATCAATTCACGAGGTATGCTGTCTCGGAGGACAGATAAGGGATGTGATGGAAGAACTGCCATCACTCATAAAACCTACATATACATATCCCTTTCTCCTTCGCCATGTGAGAACAAATGATACACCCAAGAGGAGCTACTGAGAAATCGCGTCTGACTTTGAAGCTCTGGGAAGGAAACTCAAGGGATTTGGGATTTGTATACTGTATGAAGGCCAAGAGTATGGGAAACAAACAAGAAGAACTGAAATTTTTAATTCAGGAGGGTAAGTCCGACTTGACAGGAATAAATGAAACTTGGTGGGATGACTCCCATGACTAGAATACAGCAACTGAGTGATATAAACTGATGAAAAAGAACAGAGAGAATAAAAAGGGTGGTGGAGTGGCAGTATATGTCAAAAATATGCATTCCTGCACAGAAATACAGGAGGAGGAGAGTGGCTGTCCCATCGAGAGCATCTGGGTCAATCTAGTTGGGGCAAAAAACAAAAGGAACTCTGTAATTGGAGGCAGACCACAGCTGCGATACAAGGACATCTGCAAGCGGGATCTGAAGGCCTTACCTCAACAGATGGGAAACCCTGACATCTGAGCGTTCAGCCTGGAGGCAGGCGTTGCATCACGGCCTCTCCGAATTTGAAGAGACCCTTGTTCAGCAGGCCGAGGCAAAGAGGAAGTCACAAAAGCAGCAAAATCAGGGAGCTGGACAGGGGACAGATTGGATTTGTCTTCAGTGTGGAAGGGATTGCCACTCTCGAATCGGCCTCAGTCACACTAGACGCTATTCCAAGTCCTCCATACAGAGCACGTTACTATAGTTTTTCGAGACTGAAGGATGCCTAATGTAACTAATGTAACTGACCATCAAATCAAAGAGATGAAGCAGATGAAACTTTTGAAAAACAAAATGCAGAGTTTTCAAAAAGACATGATGTACTAGTGATGGGAGATTTCAGTTATCCAGATATCTGTTGGGAGGCAAATTCTGCGAAATATGGCCCTTCCAAGAAATTCCTGGCTTACGTGGCTAATAATTTTCTCCTACAAAAAGTGGAGAAAGAAACTAGAGGATTTGCTAATTTTTACTTGATTCTGACCAACAGAGATGACTTGGTGAAGGAAATGGCAGTGAGGGGAACTCTAGGTGAGAGTGACCATGTCTTTCTAGAATTCTTGATTTCAAAGGACATGAAACAGTGTAGCCCCACACGTCTGCTGGATTTTAGGTAAAGGTTCCCCTTGACATTTAGTCCAGTCGTGTCCGACCCTAGGGTGCAGTGCTCATCCCCATTTCCAAGCCATAGAGCCAGCGTTTGTCTGGAGATAGGTTCCGTGGTCATGTGGCCTGTGTGACTAGATATGGAACACCATTTTGAAATGATGATGATGATGATGATGATGATGATGATGATTTATTTTATTTATATCCCGCCTATCTAGTCAATAGACCACTCTAGGCGGCTCACAACAGGGGTACAACAATGACTAAAAACGAATTTACAAAGAAGAAAACTTTCAACCATAAAATTATAAACTAAGAAAAAGAAAAAAGGAAAATCAGGATTAGCTAAGGGGGGGGTGGGGGGGAAGGCCTGCCGAAACATCATTGTCTTTAATTGCTTTTTAAAAATACCCAGCGAGGGGGCCGCGCGAATGTCCGGGGGAAGGTTGTTCCAGAGGCGAGGAGCCACCGCCGAGAAGGCCCGATTTCTTGTCTTCTCCTTCCGGGCCTCCCTCGGCGTTAGGCTCCTCAACCTCACCTCCTGGCTCGCGCGAGTGACACGGGTAGAACTTGGTGGTAGAAGGCGTTCCGCCAAATATCGAGGCCCTAAACTGTTTAGGGCTTTGTACATGAGCATCAACACCTTGAAGTCGATGCGGAATCGGATGGGCAGCCAGTGCAATGCGGCCAGAGTGGGTGAGATATGCTGGAATTTTTTCACCCCACTAAGGAGTCTGGCCGCCGCGTTCTGCACCACCTGAAGTTTCCGCAGCAGCCTCAAAGGTAGCCCCACGTAGAGCGCATTACAGTAGTCTAATCTTGAGATTACGAGCGCGTGCACCAAAGTGGTGAGCGCCCCAACATCAAGATAGGGCCGCAGCTGGGCCACCCGCCTGAGATGGTAAAAGGCGGTTCGGACCACCGACGTCACCTGGAATTCCATAGTGAGCGCCGGGTGAAGATGGATTCCCAAGCTGCGGACCCCATCCTTAGCGGGAAGGGTCACCCCCCCAAAAGAGAGGGAGTTTCCCAAGTTCCCGACTGTGGGGGCACCCACCCTTAGTACCTCCGTCTTGTCCGGGTTCAGCCTCAGCCCGTTCTCCTGCATCCATTGCAGTACGGTCCCCAGGCAGCGCTGAAGGGACAGAACGGCTTCTCCTGCGGTAGGTGGAAAGGAGATGTAGAGCTGATTATCATCGGCATACTGATGACACCGGGCTCCACACCCCCTGATGACCCCACCCAGCGGCCTCATATAGATGTTAAACAGCATTGGGGAGATGATCGACCCCTGTGGGACCCCACAATTGAGATTCCACGGGGCCGAGACGCTCTCCCCAAGCTGCACTCTCTGGGGGTGGTCCTCCAAGAAGGAACGGAGCCAAGCCAATGCGAGGCCACCAATTCCCAACTCGGAGAGCCTCCCCAGGAGGATACCGTGGTCAATGGTATCAAAGGCCGCTGAGATGTCGAGGAGGACCAGCAGGGACACTTTGCCCGTCAGCCTCCCTCAGTAGGTCATCACACAGGGCGACCAATGCCGTTTCTGTGCCATGGCGCGGCCTGAAGCCCGACTGAAATGGATCCAGGGCATCTGTTTCATCCAGGTGCGCTTGAAGCTGATCGGCCACCACCCTCTCCACCACCTTACTTAGGAAAGAAACATTGGCGACGGGCCTGTAATTGCCAATCTCGTCCGCCGCCAAACTTGGTTTCTTCCTGATGGGCCTAATGAGTGTCTCCTTGAGGGCAGATGGAAATCTGCCCTCAAGGAAAGACCCATTAATTATTACGGTGGCCCATTCCGTTGTTGTAGGCCTGGCTGCTTTGATTAGCCAGGCCGGACAGGGGTCCAGGGAGCAGGTGGTGGCGCGACAGCGATCAAGCGCCCTGGCGACAGTGTCAGGCGTGACAGGCTGAAAGGAGTCAAAAATTGCCGGGCAAGACGGAGCGCTGGACATCTCAGCTCGACTAACTGTATTCAAAAAAGGAGACAGGTCCCGGCGGATGGCCTCCACTTTAGATTTAAAAAATGCTGCAAATTGGTCCGGTGTAAAACTAGGGGGAGGCCCATCACCCGGGCCAATTCCGGATAGGTCGCGCACTATACGGAATAATTCCGCCTGCTGGTTGGACGCTTCGCTTATCCGGTTAGCGAAGTATGCTCGACTGGCAGCCTTTACCTTAGCCAGGTAAAGGTTAGTGGCGACCTTAACAGCTATCCAATTATAATCCATTGGGTCCTTTCTCCATTTGCGCTTTAGCCGTCTCCTGACCCGCTTCAGCGCCCGGAGGTCCTGGTTAAACCAGGGTGCCGGGCGGGCTCTGCGTCGGAGAGGGCGTTTAGGTGCGATCATGTCTACAGCCCTGACCGCAGCGGCGAACCAGCTGTCAGCCAGAACCTCGACAGGAGCGCCCACCAGGTCAGCCATAGCACCTCTCATGGCATCCTGGAATCCAATCGGATCCAGTAGCCTTCGAGGGCGGACCATAACAATAGGTCCCTGCTCCCTGCGAGGGGGGAGGGCCATGTTGAGGTTACATTTTATTAGGTGATGATCCGACCATGACAGGGCGACCGACTCAAGGTCAGTCACCATCGGACCACTCCCACTCCCACTTGAGGAAAAAACCAGGTCGAGTGTGTGGCCGCCCACGTGGGTGGGGCCGGTGACATGTTGGGACATGT
Organism: Pogona vitticeps; assembly: GCF_051106095.1. Taxonomy (NCBI): domain Eukaryota; kingdom Metazoa; phylum Chordata; class Lepidosauria; order Squamata; family Agamidae; genus Pogona; species Pogona vitticeps. Next base: position 131,410,807 of record NC_135785.1, read on the forward strand.
TCAAGAAGGCCATGGTCTCCAAGAACTCAAGAGCTGGTCCGGAAATCTCTGCCCCCGCATGGACGTTGAAGTCCCCCAAAACCAGCAGCTTCGGGGAACCCAACAGTGCCGCGGAGACAAAGTCCACCAGTTCCGGTAGGGAAATGGCTGGGTCGCGGGGAGCACGGTAGCCCAGCAAGATCCCAATACCATCCCTGGCCCCAATCGACACGTGGAGGGCCTCCAGACCCGGCTTTACCACCGAGGAGCGCCTAGTAACCTCCAAGATGGATTTATAGACAATGGCGACTCCCCGCCCCGACCTTCCAGTCTACCCTGATGTTGGACGGCATAACCGGGTGGACAGATGAGTGCTAGGGGAGGACCCCCCTCTCCGCCTATCCATGTTTCGGTTATGCAGGCCAGGTCTGCGTCCTCTTCCAGGATAAGGTCATGACTTGAAACTTCTGCTGGATTTTTAAAAACCCAATTCTAATAATCTCAGAACAAGGATAAATAAGGTCCCATGACATGAGAGCCCAACAAGAAAAGGAGTCCAAGAAGGGAGGAAGCTTCTAAAAAAAAATTCAAAGGCACAACTACAAACAATTCTAACAAGAAAAAAAGGGGGGAAGTGAGAAGAAAAGACCAGTATGTCTTCACAAAAAGCTCAGGGAGGACCTAAAAACCAAAAAAAGACATGTACAGGAAATGGAAAGAAGGCCAGGTCACCAAGGATGAGTATATACAAGTAGCAAGAAAATGCAGGGATGGCATTAGGAGGGCAAAAGCTGAGAAAGAGCTGAGCTTAGCTAGGGACACTAAAGGCAATAAAAAGCATTCTTCAGTTATGTGACTGGCAAAAGACAGCCAAAAGACATAGTGGCACAGCTCCACAATGGACATGGAAAAATGATAACAGATGACAAAGAACACAAAGGAGTTCAATTCTTATTTTAGTTCATTTTTTCCCCATAAGACAAACTATGAACTTTCAAACATATTGGAAGTGCAAGTGGGGGGACAGGATTGCAGCTAGAGACTGTTAAACAAACTGTCAAGGAATACCTTAGCACCTTGAACGAGTTCAAAACTCCAGGGCCGGATGAACTGCATCCAAGAGTACTGAAGGAACTGGCTGAAGAACTCGCAGAACTGCTATCCATTATTTTCTTAAAATCATGGGAAACGGGGGAGGTGCCAGAGGATTGGAGGAGGTCTAATGTTTTCCCTATCTTCATAAAGGGAAAAAAGAGGAACATGGGAACTACAGACCAATCAGTCTGACATCAATTGCAAGCAAAATTCTGGAACAGTTTGTAAAGCAGTCATTGTGCAAGCACCTACAAAACAAGGCAGTAATAACTAGAAGCCAACATGGCTTTGTCAAGAACAAATCCAGCCAAACTAATTTGATCTTGTGTTTTGATCAGGTCACCTCCCTGATAGACAGAGGGAATGCTGAAGACGTAGTATATCTTGACTTCAGCAAAGCTTTTGACAAAGTGCCCCATAATATCCTGATTAGCAAGCTAACTAGATGTGGCCTGTATAGATTAAGTGTCAGGTGGATACACAATTGGCTCCAGAATCGTACTCAGTCGTATCCATTAATCATGATGATTAATGGCTCCTTCTCTAACTGGGAGGAGGTCACAAGTGGGGTATCCCAAGGCTCAGTCCTGGGCCCAGAGCTCTTTAATATTTTTCATTAAAGACTTGGATGAAGGAGTATAGAGAATGCTTATCAAACTTGCAGATGATACAAAATTGGGTAGAATAGCTGATACCCTAGAAGACAGAAACAAAATTTAAAATGACCTTGATAGGATGGAGTACCGGCCAAAAGTAACAGAATGAAATTCAACAGGGATAAGTGCAAAGTGCTGCACCTTGGAAAAAGAAACCAATTACAAGATAGAGGGATACCTGGCTCAGCAAAACAACGAGCGAGAAGGATCTTGGAACTGTCATAGGCCACAAGCTAAATATGAGCCAATAGTGTGATGTGGCTACAAAAAAGGCAAATGCTATTTTAGGCTTCATTAGTCCAAGTTTCCAAATCCCGCAAGGTGCTAGTCCCCCTCTATTCAGCACTGGTTAGGCCTCGTCTTGAGTACTGTGTCCAGTTCTGGACACCACACTTCAAGAACGATGTTAACAAATTGGAACAAGTTCAGAGGAGAGCAACAAGGATGATCAGGGGGCTGGAAACCAAGCCTTATGAGGAAAGGCTGAAAAAATTGGGCATGTTTAGCCTTGAGAATAGAAAACTGAGGGGTGATATGATAGCATGTTTCAAATATTTGAAAGGCTGTTATACAGAAGTGGGAAAAGATCTGTTCTCGATCATCCCAGAGTGGAGAACATGCAACAATGGGCTCAAGTTAAAGGAAGCCATATTTCAGTTGAATATCAGGAGAAACTTCCTATTAGAGCAGTACAACAGTGGAACCAGTTACCTTGGGAGTTGTTGAGTGCTCCAATACTGGACACATTCAAGAAAAATTTGGATAATCATCTGTCAGATATGCTTTGATTGTATTCTTGCATTGAGCAGGAGGTTGGACTTAATGGCTTTGTAGGCTCCTTCCAACTTCACTTTTCTATGATTCTATGATTATGTTTGTTGATTGAATAAAGTGAAATGGAATCAGCTCACTAGAAACTAATTGGCTGCCTTTCGTTTTCAGTCAGTGCCTAGCAAATAGAAAGCAGCTCAAGGTAAATCAGGGCGTAAGCCTAGAGACTGATTAGTTAGGAATGTATTGCTAAAGGCAGTAAGAGCACAATCTGTCCTATGAGTTCTCTCATACAGCAGTTATCTCTGCCCTGAGAGATTCCACTGGAGATCCCTTAATGCACTATGCCCTTCATTTATTTTTGCTACTGGACATATGAGAGCATTTAAGAATGCTGCTTCTTGAACAATTGCCTGATGATGGTTCACACTAAATATATTTTCCCCTCAGCAGGAACAGGGAAAGAGTACCATCTACAGTACCACTCTGAAATTAGATATTTTACCTGATTCTTTGACATTATTTAGCCAATAGCTGAAATACTGTTCAAGAATATAATGATATTTAAATGCTCTTTATGTTAGCTATACTTTAGTGCTTAAGATGCCTAACAAAACATATTCAGATACAGGCTATATAATTGACTCTGAGCTTCAACAGAACTAACACTAATCACACATTAGACAGTATAATGAAAGTAAATATGAACACTACATAGTTCTCGAAACCTTAACATTGTGTATGACATAATAAACCTTACCAGTCACATACCATCCATTGTTGTAAATTTAATTGTGAATAACAAAAAGACAGCAACAATTATTTCATCAGACAGTAAGATGACAGCTAGGTGGAGATCTGAATAATTTATAAATTAAACAATAACATTTAGCTTATTATACATTAAGCCTGCCTTAAAAGACTACTAACCAGAAAAGTAGCCAGCACTCTCATTACGGTATGGAATTTATCTCACACTTTAAAGAGAAATTTGCTACCTTTATTCACTTATTTTCAATGAAGTGGGTCATGAGTTCTGGACCAAAGAGTGGATGATTGGCACCCCCTGGAGTTAGAAGTCAGAGAAGATCCTTTTGCTTTTATCAACAGATAAGCTCAAACCTCAGGGTCTGCAAATAACAGCCCATGTGGTTAGTGCTCTTTAAAAATATTCATGTGCAAAGTTATTTGTTCCTTATTTTGAATGACTAGAAAGCCCCTGACCAGTCTATCTGCACAACTTAGATAACCAATTCAGTAGAGAACACTAAATTAATATTAATATTAATTTAACAAAGCTTTGTAACCTACTACAGTGGTGCCCCGCATAGCGATGTCAATCCGTTCCAGGATTAACGTCGCTATCCGGATTCATTGCTATGCGGGGGGGGGAACCTCATAGGAACGCATTAAACTCCATTTAATGCATTCCTATGGGGAAAAAACTCACCGGTAAGCGAAGATTCCCCCATCCGCCCGCCATTTTCGCTGCCCGGTAAGCAAGGGCAGGGCGTGAAAACGATGCGGGTGGCCATTTTGCTGATCCGGCGGCCATTCTGGAACCAACAATCAGCTGTTTTCTAAACATCGCAATGCGAAGATCGGTAAGCGAAACGCTTACTGATCATCGCAATGCGATGTTTAGCCTATCTAAACATCGCAATGCAATCGCATTAGCGATCGCAAAAAACACGTCGCTATGCGGATTCATCGTTAAACGGTGTGCTCGTTATGTGAGGCACCACTGTAGTTAGAAGATCAGATCAGTTCAGATTTTCAGAATGCTTTTTAAGTTTCCCCAATAGTCACTTCACATATATCTATCAATGCTGAATTTCAGTAGTAAGTCAAGGCTTTAGTAGGTGGGGGGAGTTGTTTTTTTGGGCCTTCTCTTTGTTCTTCCTCATCACATGACCCAAGAGGAGGGCCTAGTGGTTTGAACTGAGATGTGCCTGGAGTCTGCCCTCATTTCCCTAGGAGGTTTTTGGCTGGGGATGAAGGCCAGGTATGCTTTCCATGGGTATTTTGTGGGGGGGGGGAGTTGGTTTTTGGGCCCTCTCTTTGTTCTTCCTCATCACATGACCCAAGAGGAGGGCCTAGTGGTTTGAATTGAGATGTGCTTGGAGTCTGCTCTCATTTCCCTAGGAGGTTCCCTGACGGCGCGCAAAATTCTCAAATACTCTAATTCTATTTCCAATCCTAATATGGTAAAGAGGAATGGCCTGAGGGAGGGTAGAGTGTCAGCTTTAAAGGAGGATGAGCAGGAGAGCGTGTCTAATGGCACATGAAATTCTCTAATTCTATTTTTTACCCTAATTTGGTAAATAAGAAAGCCAGTTAACATCCCATACACCGGGGAGGAGTATACTTTTAAAGGTCAGATCATACTTCCACACTATTAGAAAGCAGGCCGGGTAGGTGGGGCTCATTAGCCCTGGAAGGCAACCCATCTAGGAGAAGGAAAACTCCGATTTTAAACCTCCACTGCCTTGTGGCTATATCCACTTATGAAAAAGGCTTCAGGAGTTAAACTCAAGGCAAAATCTGGAGCCGAAGTCCTGTAGGCAGTTCATGTCATTCTGGCAACTCCTGCAACGTCGCTGGAACCAGTTGTATTGGCTCTTGCCTTTCCATTGGACCATTTCAGCGACGTGGAGAGGGGGGATTTGCTGCTTGGGTAACAGCCTATTCTCCACATTATTTTACCCAGGCTTCGTGCTCTGGAGAGGACACTCCAGCTTCGCATACAGCGTTGAAACAACATGGGAAGTAGCAGTTACCGGTTAGAAGTCTTTGCTGAATTGCTGTAGAGCATGACGCCAGGGGCTACTTCTGACGGTGGGAGAGGTCACTGCACCTCACTAGGTAGATACTGCTTGCCTTAAGCTGGGCAGCCCCCAGCCAGTAAGGTGTTACCTTGCCACAGTCTGTTAACTTCACGGGGTGCATGAGGTTTAGGGTGAAACCCGACAAGCAGATCGATAACCGTGCACCATGCAACAATCGTAAGAAAACTTCTGCCCTAAAGTGGGCACCTGGAATGTACAGACAATGACCCCTGGCTTTTCTGACTACGGCTTTCCTGACGACCTGCAACAAATGGACGATGTGCGCAAGACAGCTATCATTGACATGGAACTGAGTAGACTGCAGATGGACATTGTTGCCCTGCAAGAGACAAGATTGTCAGACTTGGGATCTGTCAAAGAAAAAAACCTACTCATTCTTCTGTCAGGGAAAACCATCGAATGAGACCAGGGAATATGGTGTTGGCTTTGCAGTCAGAAATACTCTCCTGAGATGCATTGTTCCACCTACTGTGGGGAGTGAAAGAATCCTGTCTCTGCAGCTCCACACATCAGCAGGATCAGTCACCCTCATTAGTGCATATGCACCTGTGATGAGATGGGTTTTTGAGTTAAAATCTTTTAAAGGCATATGGGTTTTGTAATTAAGAAATAAGCCAGAGAGGTTCCATCTTATTTCTTTGTGTAAAGTATCTTTGCTAAGCTGAGAAGTGTTTTCCAGACGAGCCGAGAGAATGTTATTCTGAAGGCCTGAGAAAGGACTCTGTGTGATTAGATAGATGGGAATTGTTGTGACTCTTTCAGAAACCACCGTAACCCAAATAACATCTGCTGTGTATGAGAAAGAATTCATGTGATGTAACAGGACTGTTTGCCTAGTAACGAACTCTGATTGGATGACATCGTGGGAAGGTGCATTAAGCCCTTGCCAGTTACTCTTGAAAAAGGAACTTTTTCTCTATGGACTTTGTCTTTCCAAGACCGACCTTTCAGTCATTCGTGACCTACTCTTCAGCCATTTGGGACTGGTGGCCTACCTACATGGACTGGTTTCTATGCTTTGCTGGATTACTTTTGGACTTATGGGATTTTTCCTAAGGACTGTGCATGGACTATTTTCTATGGACTGTTCTGTGGAATATTCTTTATGGACTTCTTTTCTTGGAATACTCCATGTGGACTATGCTCTTGTAATTTTGTAAGGACTATGATATATTTACTGGATTCTTCTTTTCTAAGGACTATGGGACATATAAGGGATTTTTACTTTTGTTTAGGGGTTTTTATTCTATAGGATCACTGAGGACTATAGCCTTTTTATAACCAACTTGGATTAACTTGTTTTTACTAATGATTTCCTGGACTGGAACTGTTTTGATTCTTTTCAATGGCTTTTTGTATTTTTAATAAGGTTTTTGAACTCTTTTATATTTTTCATGTTTTCTTTGCCTCACTACATCTGTGTAACTAAACAGCACAATGCTAGTTTATTTGTTTTGGTTTAATTTGGCTTTGAATATTTAGTAACATGCTTTTTCTTTAATAAAATAAAGATTATAAAACTCATTTGGTTTCCTGAACAGTACACTTGTCATAGGGTCATCTGAGAGTGCTGCCTCGGCCTAGCTTACTTAGAGTCCTGTCAGTGGTGCAAGTTAAGTCTAAGGACTACAAAGCCCACTTGACCTTTCACAATAATATCTGAGAGTACCAGGGTGTTCTTATGTGGGCAGACCTGCGAGAAGGAGTGTTGTATCATGGCTAGCTGAAATTGGACTCTTCAGCCCATTTTAGCATGTGCAAACTCCTGATTGCTCTCTGTCCAAACAAACACGTGTGTTTTCGAACCCGTGTTTGCTTACAGCACCAACACTGTCATCCACTACAGAAGTGAAAGACAAATTCTATGATGAGCTGGCAGCTACTATCAAAAAAGTCCCTGAAAGAGGCGCACTGTTCATCCTTGGAGACTTTAATGCTAGAGTTGGTGATCACAATTCTTGCCCCACTTGTCTAGGCCGTTTTGGCATTGGAAAGATGAACGAAAATGGCCAACGCTTGCTGGAGTTTTGCTGTTATTATGGTCTTTGTGTCAGCAACACATTCTTTAATACGAAGCTTCAACACAGAGTTTCCTGGAGGCATCCAAGATCCAAGCATTGGCATCAGCTCGATTTGATCCTCACTTAGACGTTCTAGCCATCCTAGTATTACGATCACACGCAGCTACCAGAGTGCTGACTGCGATACTGATCACTCCCTGGTGTGCAGTAGAGTAAAACTGCGAACAAAGAGATTGTATCACACGAAAAAGGAAGACCACGTATTGACATCAGCAAGACTCGCGGTCAAAGAAAAGTGAAGGAATTTGCCCAAGCCCTTGAGGAAATCCTTCCAGGTCCAGCTAATGTAAATGCACCCGAATGATGGGAACATTTCAAGAACGCTGTGTATAACACTGCCCTCTCCACCTTTGGCAAGAAGACCAAAAAGATGGCTGACTGGTTTGAAGCCCATTCGGAGGATTTGATGCCAACCATCGAGGATAAGAGAAGAGCTCTAGCAGCATACAAAGCCTGTCCTAGAGAGTACAACTTGCAAGCTCTTCGAGCTGCTTGTAGCCAAGTCCAACAGGCTGCCAGGAGATGCTCCAATGATTATTGGCTTCAGCTCTGCTCTCAAATACAGACAGCAGCGGACACAGGGAACATCAAAGGAATGTATGATGGTATCAAACAGGCCTTAGGTCCAATACAGAAGAAATCTGCTCCCTTGAAGTCTGCTACAGGTGTGATCATCCAGGACCGAGCACAGCAGATGGAACGCTGGGTGCAGCACTACTCTGAGCTATATTCCAGAGAGAATGTAGTAACCGAAGAAGCATTAAATAACATTGAGTGCCTGCCTGTCTTGGAAGAAATAAAAGTGGCCTTGAATTCCCTTGCCTCTGGCAAGGCACCTGGAAGGGACAACATCCCTGTTGAAGTGCTGAAATGCTGTAAGGAGATCATCACCACTGAACTGTATGAAGTCTTTTGTCTCTGCTGGAGGGAAGGTGGAGTACCACAGGACATGAAGGATGCAAACATAGTCACATTGTACAAGAACAAAGGAGACGGGGGCGACTGCAATAACTACCATGGCATCTCTCTTCTTAGCGTTGTAGGGAAGCTACTTGCCTGTGTCGTCCTGAAGACGCTCCAGGTACTTGCAGACAGAGTCTATCCAGAATCACAATGTGGATTTCGAGCTAACAGATCCACCACTGACATGGCATTCTCCCTCCGACAGTTGCAGGAGAAATCCAGGGAACAACAACACCCACTCTTAGCGGCCTTCATAGACTTTACAAAAGCATTTGATTTGGTTAGCAGGGATGGCCTTTTTAAAATACTTCCCAAGACTGGATGTCCACCTCGTCTCCTTAACATCATCAGGTCCTTCCATGATGGAATGAAAGGCACTGTAGTTTTTGATGGCTTAACATCAGATCCCTTTGACATCCGAAGCGGAGTGAAACAGGGCTGTGTCCTCGCACCAACCCTTTTTGGGATCTTTTTTGCCATCATGCTGAAGCACGCCTTTGGAACTGCAACAGAAGGTGTCTATCTCTGGACTAGATCAGATGGAAAGCTCTTGAATCTCTCTAGATTGAGAGCAAAGACCAAAGTCCAACTGAAATGCATGCAGGACTTCCTCTTCGCAGATGATGCAGCCATTGCTGCCTACTCTGCTGAAGACCTCCAACAACTCATGAATCGTTTCAGCAAGGCCTGCCAGGACTTTGGACTAACACTCAGCCTGAAGAAAACAAGTCATGGGCCAGGGTGTGGACTCATCTCCTTCTATTATCATCTCCACACAAGAATTGGAGGTTGTTCATGACTTTGTGTACCTTGGCTCAACCATCTTTGACACCCTCTCTCTGGATGTCGAGCTGGATAAATGCATTGGCAAAGCAGCCACCATGTTCTCTAGACTCACAAAGAGAGTATGGCTCAATAAGAAGCTGACGACACATACGAAAATCCAGGTCTATAGAGCCTGTGTCCTAAGCACACTCCTGTACTGCAGTGAGTCCTGGACCCTTTGTGCATGGCAGGAGAGGAAGATGAACACATTCCATATGCGTTGCCTCCAACGGATTTTTGGTATCACCTGGCAGGATCAAGTTCCAAACAGAGTAGTCCTAGAACGAGCTGGAATTTTCAGCATGAACACATTACTGTAACAGTGACGACTACGTTGGCTTGGGCACGTCGTGAGAATGGCTGATGGTCGGATTCCAAAGGATCTCCTTTTTTTTTTAATTTTATTTTTTTTATTTAGGAACAGGGATAAAGGGTACAAAAAGAAAGAGGGGATAGGAAAGGAAAAATGGTTTTGGGGGATAGGACAGCATATAGTATAACATCATCCAATCAATTCATATTACTAATACATATCAACTTTTTGCTTTTTCACAGTTTGATTACCCTCCTGCTTTTATCTTATCATTTAATTTCAATTTTATTCTATGTTATTCCAACATTGTCTGGTAGCTGCTGCCATTTATACAATACATCCCATTGTTCAGTTTCTTTTTGAATTGAACAGTCTTTCTGCCCATCTGACAGAATATCCATTTTTTTCACTTCCCATATTTTCACCATAAGATTGTCTGGTTTCACTATCTCTGCCTCCTTAAGATTTTTGTCATAATGCTTTTTAACTTTGGAAGCTGCATGGGTCACTGGATAACTCTCTACTGCATTCATATTACCTGGTGTCATGTCTAATACAGACGATTCTAAAGTCTGTACAACTTCATTTAAGTTTTGTTTGGCATCTACTGTCCCCTCTTTCGTCCCTTTCATCAAATCTTCTATTTTGCTAAGACCTGCATTCACTCGCTGGAACCCTGTTAATATTAGCCTTTGTATATTAATCTGCCATTCCTTTTCTATTTCTTGCACCACTATTCCAGAACTTTGGGATTGAACAGACCAAGTCTCCATTTGTTCTTTTGAATTTTTGGGGTCCATCTCAGGCTTTGGGGTTTGTATAGATACCTCAATAATCACCCCCTAGAAATCCTTCCACAGTTTCCACAATTTTATCAACAATTCAAACCCCTCATCATAAACCTCCCCTTAGATCTCCCTCCAATCTTTGTCCAAATATTGTAGTATAAAAATAAACTTTTAGCCCAGCAAATACAATATCAATTAGAACCGTGACGCAGTTATTTCTTCTTCTCCTGAGTTCAGCAAGCTTCTATTATTAGACTCACACGCGGTCTGCAGTCCGACAAACAAAACAACAATCACAGAGTCTCAAACTGTCCAGTAGATTGTCCTTGAAACTCGTCTTGTGATCTTCATTAACCCCTTAATGCTCCTTAGTCCAGTCGGCCACGTCAGCTCCTTCTCCCGAAAACCACCAGATTCTATTATTTATAGTTCCCAAAGTCCAGAGAAGGCAAAGAGTAACGTATCCCAGCCACACTGCATCCACCGAAGTCTCTTAAATCCAGTCAGACGGTGTTGCTGTCTGGGATTCTTTTCCAGAAACATAAGATTTATTTTTCCATCTCAGACTCTCGGCTTTAGAATCAGCCTGGTGTTTTAAGAGTTCACTTGGAGAAGCTTAGTTTCGCTTTTGAGTCAGACTGATAAGATAAACCCGCCGCTGCATTTATTCTTTCAGCCAAATATTTTCATTCTTATTTCAGCTTAATGAGGCTGTTTCATAAATCAGAGGCTTCGGCTTACTTACTTGAAGATATATTATTAGTTTATATTGATTGCTCTCCTCTCCCCCGGTAAGGGGTTCCTCGCGGCTCAGTGCCAAAAAATGGCGCCCGCTCCAGTCCGTGCACGGTGATTTCTTCAGAAGAAAAAAGTCCGGGTCTGCCTCCCTTTCTTCTCCTTCTGCTGCTCACCATCTGCTTCAGAGAGACTTCTTCTAGACTCTCCTTTGATCCCCATTTCAAAAGGGGGATCCCGGACCGGAGGGTTCCAGATTTTTCCAGAGAGCTCTTCTCTGGAGTTGCTGGCAGCACCGCAACAAAGCCCCGCCTCCGGATTCCAAAGGATCTCCTGTATGGAGAATTAGTACAGGGAAATTGCCCCAGAGAGAGACCACAGCTGCGATACAAGGACATCTGCAAGCGGGATCTGAAGGCCTTAGGAATAGACCACAACAGATGGGAAACTCTGACATCTGAGCATTCAGCCTGGAGGCAGGCGTTGCATCATGGCCTCTCCCAATTTGAAGAGACCCTTGTCCAGCAGGCCAAGGCAAAGAGGAAGTCACAAAAGCAGCAAAACCAGGGAGCTGGACAGGGGACAGATTGGATTTGTCTTCAGTGTGGAAGAGATTGTCACTCTCGAATTGGCCTTCTCAGCCACACTAGACGCTGTTCCAAGTCCTCCATACAGGAAACGATACCATAGTCTCTCGAGACTGAAGGATGCCTACTAAGTAGGCCCAATGAATCAATTAAACTTACACAGATGTTCATCATCATCATCACAGATGTTCAATGTAAGTTTCCCAATGGGTTGCTCTAGCTGCAACTTACTGCTGGATTTCTGCATCTAAATGTGAACTCAATTGGTGTTCTTTATAATATTTCTATGCAACGTCTGAGCACCAAAAGCAAAGTAAAAACTGAAAACTACTGCTGCTGTTGCTTCGGGCTACCCCACCCCTTCTTCCACACCAGCCACCTGGCTGGGAGGGGAGGGAGGCTGTAACAGCCAGAAGCCATGTTGCATCTCCAGGGAACGGGAGCTTCGCTAGAGCTGGCTCACTCACTCCCCCTCTTTTGGAACACCTGCAGTGGCGCTCAGCCCCCGCATACAGGGTTGGTAGGGCCAGTGACTGAAACAACTTGGCTCACCCTCATGCTCAGAACTGAGAACTCTGAGTTAACGTCCACAAATAACATTCTCAATTCACCTCTAATATCAGTTCTTATAACATCCAAAATAACATTGAAACTGACATTATTGAATGGACAAAGTTGTGTGGAGGAGAAGAGAGGACCAGGATTATATGTGGGGCTATAGCACGTGATCTGTTAAAAATCTATTTTAATTTTATACACATGGTGTCTATAATTTGGGATTTTAGTGTTCTTGTATTTCTTCTATATTATAGTATATATTTGTTTTTATTAACTTAGGGACTGGGTTTTTTTCTTTCTTTTTCTTTTCTTTCATTGGACATGGAGTGGAAGGCCTGTTCGACCAGCAAGGGGCCTTTTAACATCCCTGTGATCACGGGTAGAGGGAGATTCGGTGTTGGCGCAGTCCCTACTCGTGTTAGAAGAACAATGAACAGATGCTTAAAGGTTGTTCATTGTTCTGAGACTGTGACCACCCCTCAGTACCGAGGTAGCAAGCCCAGCCAACCTTCCACTCTATCCCTGCTGCTATTGAATGCCAGGTCTGTGTCCAATAAGGCCCAGGTGATTTACGATCTTATCCTGGAGGAGGATGCAGACCTGGCATGCATAACCAAGACGTGGCTTAATGGAGAGGGTGGTCCTCCCCTGGCTCTCATCTGCCCGCCCGATTATGCGGTCCATCACCAGGGTAGACTGGAGGGGTAGGGGGAGTAGCCATTTTTTATAAATCCAACTTAGAGGTTACTAGGCACTCCTCGACGGTAAAGCCAGGTCTAGAGGCACTCCACGTATCGATAGGGGCTAGGGATGGTATTGGGATCTTGCTGGGTTACTGCGCTCTCCACGACCCAGCCACCTCCCTACCAGAGCTGGCCGACTTTGTCTCCGTGGCATTGTTGGGATCCCCAAGGCTCTTGGTCTTGGGTGATTTCAACGTGCATGTGGGGGCACAGGTTTCTGGGCCAGCTCTTGAGTTCCTGGAAACCATGGCTTCCTTGAACATGTCCCAGCATGTCATCGGCCCCACCCACGTGGGTGGTCACATGCTAGACATGGTTTATTCCTCCAATTGGGGCGAGCATGATCTAATGGTGACAGACCTAGTGTAAGTCCCCTTGTCATGGTCAGATCACCACCTGATAAAATGTAACCTCACAGTGGCTCTCCCCCCTCGCAGGGAGCAGGGACCTATTTCTATGGTCCGCCCTCGAAGACTACTGGGTCCGGTTGGATTCCAGGATGCCATGAGAGGGATTATGGCTGACCTGGCTAGCGCTTCTGTCGATGTCCTGGTTGACAGCTGGTCCACCGCTGCCACCAGGGCCATAGACACGATCACACCCAAACGCCCTCTCCGGCGCAGAACTCACCCGGCGCCCTGGTTTAACCAGGAGCTTCGAGTGATTAAGTGAACTAGGAGAAGGCTAGAGCGTAGATGGAGGAAGAATCCGACAGATTATAATTGGATAGCTGTTAGGGTCGCAACTAACCTTTACCTGAATAGGTTAAGGCTGCATTTAGATCATTCTTCGCTAACCGGATAAGCGAAGCGTCCAACCAGCAGGCGGAGTTATTCCATATAGTGCGTGACCTATCCGGAATTGGTTCAGATGATAGGCCTCCCCTAGTTTTTTACCTGACCAGTTTTCAGCCTTTTTAAAATCTAAAGTGAAGGCCATCCGCCGGGAGCTCTCTCCTTTTTTAAATGCAGTGAGTCGAGTAGAGATGTCCAGCGGTCCGTCTTGCCCAGTGACCTTCGACTCTTTTCAGCCTGTAATGCCTGACTCTGTGACCGGGGTCCTTGATCGCTGTCGAGCCACCTCCTCCTCCCTAGCCCCTTGCCTGGCCTGGTGAATCAAAGCAGCCAGGCCGATAACAACAGAATGGGCCACTGCAATAATGGGTCTTTCCTTGAGGGCAGATTTCCATCTGCCCTCAAGGAGACACTCATTAGGCCCATAAGAAACCTAGTTTGGCGGCGGACAAAATTGGCAATTATAGGCCCGTCGCCAATGTTTCTTTCATGAGCAAAGTGGTGGAGAGGGTGGTGGCTGATGAGCTTCAAGCTCACCTGGACGAAACAGATGCCCTGGGCCCATTTCAGTTGGGCTTCAGGCTGCGCCATGGTACAGAGACAGCATTGGTCGCCCTGTACGATGACCTGTTGAGGGAGGCCGACAGGGGCAAAGTGTCTCTGCTGGTCCTCCTTGACATCACGTCGGCCTTTGATACCGTCCACCACGGTATCCTCCTGGGGAGGCTCTCTGAGTTGGGTATCGGTGGCCTTGCATTGGCCACTTGGGGGACCATCCCCAGAGAGTGCAGCTTGGGGAGAGTGTTTCAGCCCCATGGAGCCTCAATTGTGGGGACCCACAGAGGTCAATCATCTCCCCAATGCTGTTTAACATCTATATGAGGCTGTTGGGTGGGGTCATCAGGGGGTGTGGGGCTTCGTGCCATCAATATGCTGATGACACCCAGCTCTATATCTCCTTTTCACCAACTTCAGGTGATGCTGTCCTGTCCCTTCAGCGCTGCCTGGGGGCTGTACTGAAATGGATGCATGAGAACGGGCTGAGGCTGAATCCGGACAAGACGGAAGTTCTGAGGGTGGGTGCCCCCGTGGTAGGTGGCTTGGGTGACTCTCATGTTTGGGGGGGTCACCTTGGCGGCGAAGAGTGGGGTTTGTAGCCTGGGCATACACTTGGACCCGACGCTCACCATGGAATCCCAGGTGATGTCGGTAGTCCGCAGTGCCTTTTTCCATCTTTGGCCGATTGCCTGGCTGCAGCCCTACCTTGACACGGGTGTGCTCACCACCTTGGTACATGCACTTGTAATCTCAAGATTAGACCACTGTAACGCGCTCTATGTGGGGCTGCCTTTGAGACTGATGCGGAAACTTCAGGTGGTGCAGAATGCTGCGGCCAGACTCCTTACTGGAGTGAGAAAACACCATCATATTTCTCCAACGCTGGGTGCATTGCATTTGCTGCCCATCTGTTTCTGCGTCAACTTCAAAGTTTTAATGCTTACTTATAAGGCCCTAAACGGTTTGGGACCTCGATACTTGGCAGAGCGCCTACTCCCACCAAGGTCCACCCGGATCACCCACGCGAGCCAGGAGGTGAGGCTGAGGAGCCTGACGCCGAGAGAGGCCCCGATGGAGAAGACACGAAACCGGGCCTTCTCAGCGGTGGCTCCTCACCTTTGGAACAATCTCCCTCCAGAGATTTGCGCGGCCCCTACGCTGGGCATCTTCAAAACCCAACTAAAAACATGGTTCTTCACTCAGGCCTTCCCTCCAACCAACTCTTGATTTTCTTCTTATTTTTCCTATTTTTATTTTTATTATAGCTCTTTTGTATTTTATGTATTTGCTGTGTTTATTGTTTGAATTTTATGTTGGAAGCTGCCTAGAGTGGTCCATTGGTCCAGATAGGCAGGGTACAAATCAAATCAAATCAAATCAAATCAAATCAAATCAAATCAAATAAATAAATAAATAAATAAATAAATAAATACTTTAGCAAACTTTTCTTCCTCCTTTAGAAAGTAAACTTAACTCATCCCATTTAGGGATTTAGAATCAGAGTGGCTTAGGTTGAATTCTGCTGTTCTTCAAATTAAATTTATTAGTAGTTTGACATTTAGTTTGAGTGTTATTTAAGGCATAGTTTGGTACTATATTAAGAAATCATGGATTAGGAAGTAAATGGACATGGAAAAGAAACAATGTTTTCAATTATGAAAGGGATTATGGGGGCATTGAGATCTTTGCGGAAAATCAGAGAAGTTTTATTTCTGAAAAACTGTTATCATTGATAACATCACATTTATATGGCATAATATATAGAAAGGAATTTCAGTCAATTTCTTTTATATTAAGAAGTACCATGTTTTTCCGTGTATAAGACATTCCCATGTATAACCCTTTTCTAACCCAAAATTTCTTTCTTCGCAACAAAGTGGAGGGGGAAAGCAGGAATTAAAGTACTTTGATAATTCCTGCTTTCCCCCTCTGCTTTCTTCTGGGGAAGTGCTTTCCCCCTCCACTTTCTTTGCAAAAAGTGGAGGGGGGAATCAGGAGTCGATGTGCTTTGATCCCTCCCCCTTCTTACTTCTGTGTATAAGACTACCCTCAATTTCTAATCTAAATATTTTAGATAAAATTATACATGGAGAAATACAGTAATCTACAGGGATTTTGTAGAATGTGTCCGGCAAGCCGTTAATTGCTTCCAGTTTTACAGTTAAAAGAATAATATGAAGATCATAAAATAATGTGTGATTATTGATTTTGCATAGAGGTTCAGGCAGCTGGTAAGGTGAATTATTCCTGCCAAAGAAAGCTCATTAGTAGCATGGCTGCTGCAGAAAACTGAAGTAGTTAATTGTACACATGGTTAATTTACAAATGTTATCAGGCATTACTTATAGCAAATTTCACTATAAATTCTGGGGAAAGAAAGCAGAAGACTATCACTGTACTGCTCAGGGCATCTGGCTTGCTGCTATTGCAACCAGATGCTGAACTACATGAATTTTGGTCGAATCTGGCAAGATAATATTATTTAGTGACGTATAATGTGCAGAACTACAAACAAAAAGATAGATGTATAAATCACTTAGTCTCAACTTATTTTTGAGCCACAGTAGTGAAAAGCAGCTTGAAAAGGAATTTTTTGAGTATAGTAATAAAAATTCAAAGCTTTTAGTCAGAGTATCTCAAACTAAAGGATTTCATTTTTTTGGAGTGACTAGAGACAAAATAAGAAAGAACTGGAACCTGATGAAAAAAAAATAGTAATAATACAAGAATGTTATCAAAATTTATAGAAAGGAAATTATATACCGAAAGAAGACATAGAAAGTTATATTAAAGAAATGTAAAGAGTAAACTATTAGAGAATGATAAAAAAAGAATTAGAAAGAGAGATAAAGGATGAAGAAATTGCAGAGGTTATCAACAAAATAAAAAATGGTAAAACTCCAGACTGATGGAAAGGGACCAGAATATTCTAAATCTTTTACATCAATATTGATCCCCAAGTTGAAAATACTCTATAATAGAATACTGGAAGGACAGAAAATATCTGAATCTTGGAAAAATTCATTAACAACTCTTATTCCAAAACCCAATAAAGATCTGACAGATCCAAGCTCGTATAGGCCTATCTCATCATTAAATTAAGATGGAAAGATATTTACAGCAATTTTAGCAAATAGAGTGAATACATTCATTACAGAATATATTAAAGAGGATCAGAATGGTTTTTTAAAGGGACGACAACTGTCAAATTTAACTAGGAGGGTTTTGAATATTATATATAAAATAGAAAAAGCAGAGATGTGCAGCGACCCGTCTTGCCCTTGACTCCTTTCAGCCTGTCACACCTGATTCTGTTGCCAGAGTGCTTGACTGCAATAATAAATGGGTCTTTCCTTGAGGGCAGGTTTCCTTCTGCCCTCAAGGAGACACTCATTAGGCCCATTGAAAGAAATCTAATTTGGCGGTGGACGAAATTGGCAGTTATAGGCCCGTTGCCAATGTTTCTTTCATGAGCAAAGTGGTCGAGAGGGTGGTGGCTGACCAGCTTCAGGCACATCTGGATGAAACAGATGCCCTGGATCCATTTCAGTTGGGCGTCAGGCCGTGCCACGGTACAGAGACGGCATTGGTCGTCCTGTACGATGACTTGTTGAGGGAGGCCGACATAGGTAAAATATCTTTGTTGGTCCTCCTCGACATCTCGACGGCCTTCAATACCGTTGACCACGGTATACTCCTGGGGAGGCTCTCTGAGTTGGGTATCGGTGGCTTGGCTCTGGCCTGGTTCCGTTCCTTCTTGGAGGACCGCCCCCAGAAAGTGCAGCTTGGGGAGAGTATTCCGGCCCCGTGGAGTCTCAAATGTGGGGTTCCACAGGGGTCGATCATCTCCCCAATGCTGTTTAACATCTATATGAGGCCGCTGGGTGGGGGCATCAGGGGGTGTGGAGCATCATGTCATCAATATGCTGATGACACCCAGCTCTACATCTCCTTTTCACCAACTGCAGGTGATGCTGTTCTGTCCCTTCAGCGCTGCCTGGGGGCTGTACTGCAATGGATGAAGGAAAATGGGCTGAGGCGGAAGTTCTGAGGGTGGGTGGCCCTGTGGATGGTGGCTTGGGAAACTCCCTCATGTTTGGGAGGGTGGCCCTGGCCATGAAGTGTGGGGTCCGCAGTCTAGGGGTACACCTGGACCCAACACTCACCATGGAAACGCAGGTGGCGTCGGTAGTGTGCACTGCCTTTTTCCACCTTTGGTGGATTGCCTGGCTGCGACCTTACCTAGACACAGGGGTGCTCACTTAGTACATGCGCTCGTAATCTCTAGATTAGACTACTGTAACGCACTCTACATGGGGCTCCCTTTGAAGCTGATGCAGAAACTTCAGGTGGTGCAGAATGCAGCAGCCAAACTCCTTACTGGAGTGAGAAAATACCAACATATCTCTCCTACTCTGGCCATGCTGCACTGGCTGCCCATCCGTTTCCGCATTGACTTCAAAGTGCTAATGCTTACCTATAAGGCCCTAAATGGTTTAGGACCTCGATACTTGGTGGAACACTTACTCCCACCTAGATCTACTCAGATCACGTGCACAAGCCAGGAGGTGAGGCTGAGGAGCCTAACGCCGAGGGAGGCCCGGAAGGAAAGGACACAAAACCGGGCCTTCTCAGCGGTGGCTCCTCGCCTTTGGAATAACCTTCCTCCGGTGATTCGTGCAGCCCCTACGCTGGGCACTTTTAAGAGTCAACTAAAAACATTGTTGTATGTTCAGGCCTTCCCTCCTGTCAATATTTAATTCTTTCTTTATTTTTTCTTTCATTTATTATTTGTTTTATTATTGTATGTGTTATGGACTGTTTGTAAAATTCTTATGTTTTATCGTATACACCTTATTGGAAACCTCCCAGAGTGGTCGACCAGACCAGATGGGCGGGATATAAATCAAATAAACAAACAAACAAACAAATAAATAAATAAAGATAAGATAATGGCAGGTATTTTATTGCTAGATATTTTTAAGGCATTTGATTGTGTAGAATGGCCAACATTGAGGATTATTTTAAAGGGTTGGGGTTTTGGAAAGAAATTTATGGGGGTAATAGATCAACTATATTTGAAGAACATTTCCACAGTAATAGTTAATGACGGGATGACAGAACAGATAGCTCTAGGCCGAGACACTAGACACGGTTGCCCTCTTTCCCCAGTTCGGTTTTGTTTGATTATTGAAATGTTAGCAAATGCAATAAGGAATGATGATTAATTAGTGGTATGGGTGAATATAACAAAATAAAGATTAACTTATTTGTTGATGATTCCCTTTCTTGGTTTGGAACAATTGTGTTGATGAAAATGAAGATTTTACCAAAGATTACTTTTTTATATGAGATTTTATAAGTATAATTAACAGAAGATGATTTTAAATTTTGGCAATGTCTGGTTAATAGATATTGTAATGAATGGAAGAAAGCCAGACTAAATAAAAGGTATTGGTATAAGGCAATAAAAAAAGGAGGTGCAGGTATACCAAATGTTAAAAATTACTATATGGCTAATCAATTGAGGTTTATTGAGGATATTATATATAACCCAGAAAGGTTAGTTTGGTGGAAAATGGAATCATCAGAAATATAGGTTGATATTGAAAAGTATCTGTTCGGAATAAAAATAAAAATAAAAATAAGTGAAATCAACAACCCATTTTAAAAAACTATGTTAAATGTGTGGTATAAGTATATTTTAAAAATCTATGTTCATTTAACTCTTCATTAAGATTAGTGACTGAAACAGAGAATTTTCCTGCCAATATGAAAATCTATTTAGAATTATTTAAAGAAAAAAAGTGAGATTAAAAATGTGGTTGGATAAAATGAGATTGAAAGATCAAATGAAACAAATCCTTCAAAATAAGAATATATCATGGTTAAATTACAGTGGTGCCTCGCTTAGCGATCACTCCGTTTTACGGCGAAATCGCTTTGCGACGCTGTTTTTGCTATTGCAAAAGTGATCGCTTTGTGATGGCCCATATGGAGAAAAATTGCTTTGCGATGATCGCACAGAAGCGATCATTGCAAAGCCCCCTTTTTCGGCTAGCTGATTGGCGGTTCCAAAATGGCCACCGGAAAAACAAAATGGTGACTGCTGTTTTGCCTCGCTTTAGAGGCACCGAAAATGGCCGCCCCTATGGAGGATCTTCACATAAGGTCAGTTTTTAAGTCCATAGGAACACATTAAACATGTTTTAATGTGTTTCTATGGGCTTTTAAAATCCGTTTAGCGATGAAATCCCTTAGCGACGTTCTTCCTGGAACGGATTAACGTCGCTAAGCGAGGCACCGCTGTATACGCAATTAGAAAGATGGACTAATGTATGGGTAAAGAAGTATAACAAAGGTAAAGAATATACAAAGTATGAACAAATTCTATTATCATATGAAGATATTCAGATGAATTAGTCAGTGAAGGTTCTAGTAAGTAAAATTTATAGACTCCTGCTAGATTTAGAAGAAGAGATTGAGAATGAATGGTTGAAGCTAGTGTGGGAACAAGATTTAGGAAAAAGAATAAATGGTGAAGAATGGATGAAGATATGGAAAATGAGGATTTTACAATTTATGTCAGTGAGAATAAAGGAAAATTGTTTAAACTAAGTTTTAAGATGTTATTTGACATGGATAAAATTGAATAAAATTAACTCTAATCTGAATATCTGTTGGAAATGTGAGAAGGAATAAATATAAATAAATAAATAAATAAATAAATAAATAAATAAATAAATAAATAAATAAATAAATAAATAAATAAATAAATAAATAAATAAGGAAAATGGTAAATACTTTCATATGTGGTAGGAATGTGAAAAAGTACAAAGATTTTGGAAATTAATCTTTAAGGAATTAATCAATATATGTGAAAGGGATATATAATTTAATCCTGAGATAGTTTTGTTATCAATATTTGTAAATGTGGAATATATGATGACTAGAGAGTTGATTACCGATTTATTAACAGCAGCCAGATTAATAATAGCCAGGAATTGGAAAAAAAAACTTGAATTTCAAATGGAAGAATGGATAATGAAATATTGAATACTGCTATAAATGATCAATTAACTTGTAATTTAAAGGTCAAGAAAGGAAAGATAAAAAATATTTTTATGACATACGGTGCAGATTTACTGAATATGTGCTAAGAAAAGGGAAAGTTCTAAATCAGGAATCAATGCAGATCTGGAGAAGACAACAATAAAAGAAGAAGAAGAAGAAAGATAATGGAAGAAGACTACTACAAGAGGTCCCGACTACGGTGGTGGGGAACACAATTGATTTATATTTTGGTTTATGTATTTTATTTTGTAATTTATAATAAAAAAGTAGGGATAAGCAGGTTTATTGATTGATTGATTGATTGATTGATTGATTGATTGATTGATTGATTGATTGATTGATTGATTGATTGTATTTATACCCTGCCTATCTAGTCATTTCGAACACTCTAGGCGGCTTAAAACATAAAACAAGTTTAAGAAAAATTCATAACAATTAATTAAATGATTCTGCAAGATGGGAAAAATACAAAATAAATCAAATAAAGAGAAAAAAAGGAAAGAGGTCAGGAATTAACTGGAAGGGAAGGCCTGCCTATACATCCGCGTTTTTAGTTGGTTCTTAAAAGTACCCAGCAAGGGTGCAGCGCGAATCTCCGGAGGCAGGTTATTTCAGAGGCGAGCAGCCACCGCCAAGAAGGCCCGGTTTCTAGTTCTTTCCTTCCGGGCCTCCCTCGGCGTCAGGCTCCTCAGCCTCACCTCCTGGCTCGTGCGGGTGACACGGGTAGAACTAGGTGGGAGTAAGCGTTCCGCCAAGTATCGAGGTCCTAAACTGTTTAGGGCTTTATATATAAGCATCAGAACTTTAAAGTCAACGCGGAACTGAATGGGCAGCCAATGCAGTGCGTCCAAAATAGGAGAAATATGATAGAATTTTCTCACTCCACTAAGGGGTCTGGCCGCTGCATTCTGCACCACTTGGAGTTTCCGCGTCAACTTCAAAGGTAGCCCCATGTAGAGCGCGTTACAGTGATCTAATCTCGAGATTACGAGCGCATGGACCAAGGTGGTGAGCACCCCCACATTGAGATAGGGGTGCAGCCGGGCTATCCGCCAGAGGTGGAAAAAGGCGGTGTGGACCACTGACGCCACCTGACACTCCATGGTGAGCGCCGGGTCCAGATGGATCCCAACTGTGGACCCTGCTCTTTGCGGCAAGGGTCACCCCCCAAACGAGAGGGAGTTTCCCAAACCTACGACAGCCCACCCTCAGGACCTCCATCTTGTCTGGGTTCAGCCTCAGCCTATTTTCCTGCATCCATTGCAGTACAGCCCCCAGGCAGCGCTGAAGGGACAGAACGGCATCACCTGCAGTTGGTGGAAAGGAGATGTAGAGCTGTATGTCATCAGCATACTGATGACACGATGCCCCACACCCCCCGATGACCCTGCCCAGCAGCCTGATTCTCCCCAAGCTGTACTCTCTGGGGTCGGTCCTCCAAGAAGGAATGGAGCCAGGCAAGAGCCAAGCCGCCAATTCCCAACTCAGAGAGCCTCCCCAGGAGGATACCGTGGTCGATGGTATCAAAGGACGCCGAGATGTTGAGAAGGACCAACAGAGATATTTTACCCCTGTCAGCCTCCCTCAACAGGTCATCGTACAGGGCGATCAATGCCGTTTCTATACCGTGGCGCAGCCTGAAGCCCGACTGAAATGGATCCAGGGCATATGTTTCATCCATAAATGGCTGAAGCTGGTCGGCCACCACCCTCTCCACCACTTTGCTCATGAAAGAAACATTGGCGACGGGCCTATAATTGCCAATTTCATCTGCTACCAAATTCAGTTTCTTTCTTATGGGCCTAATGAGATAGGAACCCTGCCCTCAAGGAAAGACCCATTTATTATTGCTGTGGCCCATTCTGTTGTTATCGGCCTGGCTGCTTTGATTAGCCAGGCTGGGCAAGGGTCAAGGGAGGAGGAGGAGGCTTGACAGCGATCAAACACCTTGGCCACAGTGTCAGGCGTTACAGGCTGAAAGGTGTCAAAAGTTACCGGGCAAGACATAGCACTGGACATCTCAGCTCGACTCACTGTATTCAAACAAGGAGAGAAGTCCCGGCGGATGGGCTCCACTTTAGATTTTAAAAATGCTGCAAACTGGTCCGGTGAGATACTAGGAGGAGGCCCATCACTCAGACCAGTTCCGGATAGGTCGCGAACTATACAGAATAATTCCGCCTGCTGGTTGGAAGCTTCGCGTATCTGGTTAGCGAAGTATGTACGAGCGGCAGCCTTTACCTTAGCCAGGTAAAGGTTAGTAGCAACCTTGACAGCTATCCAATTGTAATCCGTCGGGTCCTTCCTCCACTTGCGCTCTAACCGTCTCCTAAACCGCTTCAGCACCCAGAGGTCCTGGTTAAACCGGGGCGCCGGGCGGACTCTGCGTTGGAGAGGGCGTTTAGGTGCGATCGTGTCTATAGCCCTGGAGGCGGCGGTGATCCAGCCATCAACCGAGCCTCGACAGAAGTGCCTGTGATGAGATGGGTTATAGCAGTGGTTCTTAACCTTTTTAAAAGAAACGCCCCCTTATGCCATTGAGGAAGTTATCATCGCCCCCCTCCCCAAGGTGATTATATCTTATTTATTTATTTATTTATTTATTTATTTATTTATTTATTTATTTATTTATTTATTTATGACACCTAAATCCAATGACCCCTGAAAACAAAATTCAATTCCAAGAAAATGAAATGCCCCAAAAAGTAACATTTAATTACAGTGGTGCCTCGCATAGCGAGGTTAATCCGTTCCGGATTAACCTTCGCTATGCTGAAGCATCGCTGAACAGGGCAGCGATTTCTATTGGAACGCATTAAACATCGTTTAATGCGTTCCAAATAGGCCAAATACTCACCGTTCAGTGAAGCTTCTTAATGGCCGGCAGCCATTTTCGCGCCCTCGCCTCGCTTAACGAGGGCGCGAAAACGCTGCGCGCGGCCATTTTAGGCCATTTCCCGGCTTCCGGCGGCCATTTTGGCCGCCGAACAGCTGATCGGCGGGGGTCGTTTTGCGAAGATCGGTAAGCGAAACGCTTACCGGTCTTCGCAAAGCAAATTTTTCCCTATAGGAAAAAAGTTGTGCGATCGCATTAGCGATCCGAAAAAATGGATCGCTATGCGATTTAATCGTTATACGATGCGCTCGTTAAGCGAGGCACCACTGTATTTAGTTGCAAGCGAATTTTAAGACTCAAAAAGAAATATAAAAAGGGCATAAAAACAAACCGCAATGCAGGAACTAAAAATTTCAAGATGAAAACTCTGAAACTAAATTAAGATTGGAGGAAAATATATATTCATGCACATTGTAAAAAGGCTGCAGCCATCTTCACAGGTTTGGCTTGCTCCAGCACCCCCCTACCGCCCCCTTCTGCTCCAGCGCCCCCACGCCGCCCCTTTTCATTATACTGCCCCTCTGAAAAATGAAATCGCCCCCTGGGGGGCATTATCGCCCACGTTAAGAACCAATGGGTTATAGAAGCCATAAAGTAATTTCTTAATGGGATTTGTAGTCATAGAAATAGCCAGAAAGATCCATTCTTGGCCTGTGTATTCTAATGGAAGTTTCCAGATGCTGTTTACTGTCACAAGAAATCCTTGTTCTTATCTAGTCACCTAGGATACGGAATTCTAAACATTCCATTCCTACTGAAGTCTAAACATCTTAGCCGTGGAACCAAAACAACACCTGTGTTCTCATGGGAATGGAAGGGAGTCTACTGAAGTCCAAACAACCTAGCCGCGAATTCAAAACAACACCTGTGTTCTCATGGGAATGGAAGGACTGAGAGAGATAACTACTTCTTCCTGATTGGTTGTCAATGGAAAAGGAAGAAAGGGGGTGTTACATACAGCACTGATGTTACCTGTCTGTCATGGGTTTGGAGGGAAAGTTCCATCCTATGGGGAGTGGAAGGCGGGACATCAGGAGGAGGAGCTGTACTGTATATATACTTGGAGCTTGTGTGGAGAGTGAGGAGTGGGAGTCTGTGTGTCAGACTGGGTACAACTGTGTGTCAGTTAGTACCTACCTGATAGGTTCAGGTCTCTATGTGGGTAGCCAGAACTGATAGGTTCAGGGTCTGTGCTTTACTTTAAAGTGTTCTGTGTGAACCAAACTGTTGTATGTATGATTGAGACTAAGCCACGCTACAGTATCTTATTTACTTGATCTTTTTATTTACCCTGTTTGTTATTTAAATAAACCTTGTTCTTTTGTTTGTTAAAAATCCATTCCTGGTCTGTGTGACTCCTTATAAGGAATGGTTGGTGGCAGCTTAGTTAAAGGGTGGTATACTCCAGTAGGTCTGGGGTTGTCACATTGATTGGTGTCCAGCGTGTGGGATACGACTGGTCCAGTTGTCCAGTGGTCCAGCAAAGTCTTGGCAAGTGTGCCCAGAGCAAGGGGGGTCTAGTCAGGGAAAATCTGAGAGCGCGTAGGTAATCTTCTAGGCTTACCTCACGGGGAGGTACGCTAGTGGAAGAACGTGCCAACTCAGATTGGGGACTAGATTAGGGAGCTCTGAGGCAACCCGTTTTGGCGGGAAAGAGCTGAGGCAAAGCTGTGTGAAGTAACAGTGATCTAGCCTGTCTGCTGAGAGGCCTAGCAGAGGGGGTGGATTCTGCCTGGCAACAGTTGCAAGTTGGTGCTGAAGGAACAGCAGCAATCTATAGAAGGCTGTTTCTGAGGCAAAAGAAAAAAAGTCGTCGCTTTATTGTGAGGCTTGACTTTTGAAGGCAGCCTGTTCTGGGGGGGGATTATGCCCTTGACTCGAAGCCAAATGGCAGAAATGGGGGAAGTAAGAGACCCACAGGTAGACCAAGGTTCTGAGGAGGAATTTGGCTCAGTGCAGGATGAGAGCACGGGAGAACAGAACCCAGAACTCAGAAAAATGCTCCTAGCCCAACAGCATGAACTGAGGGTGAGGGAAATGGAGGAAAGATTAGAGAGAGAAAGAATGGAGGAAAGGGAGAAACAAAGACAATTTGAAATGGAGAGGGAGAGAGAGAAAATTGCTCTGGAAAAAGAAAGGATGGCGTTTGAGTTAAGAAAATTGGAAATGATGAACCAGAATAATAATAACAATAGAGATTCTGAGGTGGGCCAATTGTCTAAAACTGACTTGAAGAAATTCCCTGTGTACCACAAGGGAGATTGCCCTGAGGTGTTCTTTTCCCTCGTGGAAAGAGCGTTTGTGGACTTCTCAGTAAGGGAAACTGAGAAGATGACTATTATGCGATCTTTGATCAGTGGCAGCCTGGCAGAAGTCTATGCAGAGATGCCAGTGGAACTGTTGAAAGACTTCGCTGAGTTTAAAAAACTGGTGTTTGCCAGACATGGGATAAATGCGGAACAGCTGAGGCAAAGATTCATGTCACTCACAAAGAAACCAGAGCAGACTTTTACCCAAGTGGGGGCCCAACTGGTGAGGTTGCTAGAGAAATGGCTGTCTCAGGAGGGGACAGAGACCTTCCAGCAGCTCAAAGACCTGATAGAGCTGGAACAGTTTTATTCAGTCCTGCATGGGGAACTAAAGTTCCAGGTGAGGGAAAGGAAACCTAAATCTGTGGCAGAAGCGGCAGAGATCGCAGATTTTATTTACCAAATAAGAAAGCCCTTAGGTGCTGAGGGGAAATCTGTAGGTAAACCCAAAGAAACCTACAGCAGGTACTCTCAGGGACCAGGGAAAAACCAGCAAGGGGGAGGGGCCCATGTTGAAGGGAAGCCCTCAGACATGAAACCACAAAGACCTCAGATTTTGGAGGGAAAACCAAAACCAGAGGAGAAAGACTCCAAGTACAGCAGAAAATGTTATTTCTGTCAAGGAAAGGGCCATCTAATCTCAGAGTGTGAGAAATTAAAGCAGCTAAAGGGAAATTTGCCTCATGATTTGAGTGGAACCAAGCCAAAAGCTGTGTTCTGTGTCCAGAAAGAGCAAAGCTCCTTGCCACTGAGGGAGCCTGTTGCCATGGCTACTCAATCTGGAACAGTTACATCTGCTGATCAGGCTGGGGAAAATGGTCCTCTTGTGGAGGTCAAGCGCTGCTTACTAGTGAGGACAGATTCACAATTGTTTGAGACCGCAGGGGTGGACGTAGGAATACTTGACCATCAGTATAGGGGGCTAAGGGATACTTGTTCCCAGGTGACCCTGTGCCATCCAGACATTATTCCTAGGGAGTATATAATCCCAAATGAGAGCCTGAAGGTGGCAGGGATTGAGGGGCAGGTGATCTCACTGCCAGTAGCTGAGGTACCTGTGAGCTTTCAAGGCTGGAGGGGAGTTTGGCGGCTAGCGATTTCATCGACTCTGCCAGCAGCCGTGCTCGTGGGAAATGACCTGGCTGAACATGTGAAACGGGTGCTAGTGATTACACGCTCACAAGCCACCACGGGGACAGTTCAGGGGGGTACTGAAGGGCCCGAGGCGGAAGCAGATGAGGGTAGTTCCGAAGCTGTGGTAGAAACCTTAACCACAGACAGCAAATTTGGCCAAGAGCAAAAGGCAGACGCCACTCTCTGAAAGTGTTTTGAAAAGGTGACAGACACCCAGTTAACACCTGAAACCCCAGCGAGATTTCAAGAGAAAAAGGGAATTTTATATAGAGAGACCCTGAGGAATATCTCAAAAGGGGGAGATGGGATCAGAAGTCAGCTAGTGGTACCTGAAAAGTATCGCCCCATGATCTTACAAAGGGGGCACTC
This sequence comes from Pogona vitticeps, assembly GCF_051106095.1. Taxonomy (NCBI): domain Eukaryota; kingdom Metazoa; phylum Chordata; class Lepidosauria; order Squamata; family Agamidae; genus Pogona; species Pogona vitticeps. The sequence continues at coordinate 131,438,884 of NC_135785.1, forward strand.
TGACATGTTTGCTGCGCACTTAGGGGTGAACAAAACACAGCAGAGAATCACACAGAATTTTTACTGGCCTGAAATAGGGAAGCAGATCAAGGAGTTCTGTAAACAATGTGATGTGTGTCAGAGGCAGGGGAATAACCGTGACAGGACCAAAGCGAAGTTGTGCCCTTTGCCTGTGATTGACACCCCGTTCAAATGTATAGGAGTGGATATTGTGGGACCTTTGCCCAAGGCCACAAAGAGGGGGAACAGGTTCATTCTCACCATTGTGGACCATGCCACGAGGTACCCCGAAGCCATACCCTTGACTAACATTGAAACTAACACAGTAGCAGATGCCTTGGTGGGGTATATGTCCAGGATGGGATTTGCCTCAGAAATAATCACAGATTTGGGCACATCGTTTACATCAAAGCTCATGAAACGGTTATGGCAAATCTGTGGAATTAGACACAAGGAAACCACTGCCTATCACCCCGAAAGTAATGGGTTAACGGAAAAGTTCAATGGGACTCTGATGCGCATGATTAGGGCTTACTTGGCGGAGAATCCAAACAATTGGGACCAGAAGCTGCAATCCCTTTTGTTTGCTTATCGATCAGTGCCCCAAGCCAGTACCGGGTTCAGTCCGTTTGAACTTTTGTTTGGGAGAAAAGTGAAAGGTCCACTTGATTTAATCAAACAAAATTGGGAGCAGATCACCCAGGATGACCCACAAGACGTTGTGACATATATAGACTCTTTAATGAATGACCTAAAGAGAAACCTAGAGCTAGCAGCAGAGAACCTGCAAGCTCAGAAGGTTAGACAGAAAACCTGGTATGACCAGAAAGCCAGGGAGAGGCACTTTAACCCAGGGGAGGAAGTGCTTTGGCTTAGGCCCTGCAAAGAGAACAAACTGCAGCTCAAATGGGCAGGACCATATAGGGTCATTTCCAAGATGTCGGACCTGAACTACCTTATAGAGCAGGAGGAACACCAAGCAAGGAGGGTGGTACATGTGAATGCCCTGAAACCCTACTACAGAGGGGAACAGAGGGTTTTATTTGCAATAAAAGCAGCTGAGAGTGAGGAAGCTGAATTACCCTTCTGGGAGGGTAGAGGGGAAGTAAAATACAACCCAGATGAGGTAAAGATCAGTCCTGCACTCACCCAAGACCAGCAGCAAGAACTAAAAGTGCTGCTCACCAAATATCAAAAGGTGTTTTCAAATAAGCCGGGGATAGTGAAGGGAGTGATGCATCGGATCCATACAGGGGATGCAACCCCACAAGCAGTATCCCCATACCGAGTGACGGGACCCTATAGGGACAAGGTGCGGAAGGAGCTGGACGAGATGCTTAGGGAGAATATAATCGTCCCCTCTTCTAGTCCTTGGTCCTCTCCGATAGTCCTGGTGGACAAGCCTGATGGGAGCATTAGGTTTTGTGTAGATTACCGGAAATTAAACCGCGTAACCACTCCTGATGCCTACCCAATGCCCAGGCTAGACAACCTGATTGAAACCATAGGGGGTTGTCGGTTCATTTCATCATTGGACCTAGTAAAGGGATACTGGCAATTGAGGATTGATCCCAGGGATCAAGAAAAGACCGCATTTTGCAGCCCTTTCGGTCTCTATGAGTTTAGAGTCCTGAGTTTTGGTCTCAGAAATGCACCAGCCACATTCCAAAGGCTGATGGACCAGACCTTAGCAGGGCTCAGTGACTTTACTGTGGCCTACATTGACGATATAGGGATCTTCAGCAATACCTGGGAAGATCACCTGAAACACCTGGAGATAGTGCTGCAGAGGTTAAGTGCAGCAGGGCTAACAGTAAAGGCGAGCAAGTGTCAGCTGGGTAGCCCAGAAATAAAATACTTGGGTCACATAGTAGGGGGAGGAGTGATCAAACCCCTAGAGGCCAAGATAGAAGCCGTTCGTGATTGGCCCAGACCCAACACCAAGAAAAAAGTCAAATCATTTCTTGGGTTGGTGGGCTACTACAGAAAGTTCATTCCAAGGTTTAGCGAGATGGCAACTCCGCTGACCGATCTGACGCGGAAGAAGACTGATGACCGCATCCCGTGGACCAGCGACTGTGAGGAGGCGTTCCGGAGGTTGAAGGAGGCCCTCATCCATTATCCAGTGCTGCGTGCTCCAGACTTCGACCGGGAGTTCATCATCTACACCGATGCGTCTAACAGCGGGGTAGGAGCAGTTCTTTGCCAGGAGGATGAAAATGGTGACCAGCATCCAGTGTCCTACCTGAGTAGGAAACTCCAGAAAGGTGAGAGACATTTGGCAACCGTGGAAAAGGGGTGCCTGGCCATAGTATACGCGATTCAGAAGGCCAAGCCTTACATCTGGGGAAGACATTTTATTCTGTGCACTGACCACTCACCACTGCAGTGGTTAAAGACAATGAAAACCCATAATAGTAAACTTATGAGGTGGGCTTTAAATCTGCAAGATTATGACTTTGAAGTGAAGGTGGTCAGAGGGTCAATGAACTGTGTTGCTGACGCCTTGTCAAGAAGACCCGAAGAGTGAAGACAGCGAAGAAATATGGATTATGTATATTTTGGTGACCAAAAGTTAAATGTACCTGGTTTTTTTTTGAACAGGTTTGGTTTGTATTAATAAAGGTAACTTAATGTATTGTAAATGTTCATGTTAAATGCCTAAGTGATATGTTTAACCTAGAGTGTAAGTATGGGATTGTGTGTTATAATGTATAACTGTTTGTGTTTTGATCCTGGTTGTTTTTTGGAGAAAAGCACTTTAGCTTTTCCCCTGCAAAACAACTTATAAAGAGGGGAGGTGTTACATACAGCACTGATGTTACCTGTCTGTCATGGGTTTGGAGGGAAAGTTCCATCCTATGGGGAGTGGAAGGCGGGACATCAGGAGGAGGAGCTGTACTGTATATATACTTGGAGCTTGTGTGGAGAGTGAGGAGTGGGAGTCTGTGTGTCAGACTGGGTACAACTGTGTGTCAGTTAGTACCTACCTGATAGGTTCAGGTCTCTATGTGGGTAGCCAGAACTGATAGGTTCAGGGTCTGTGCTTTACTTTAAAGTGTTCTGTGTGAACCAAACTGTTGTATGTATGATTGAGACTAAGCCACGTTACAGTATCTTATTTACTTGATCTTTTTATTTACCCTGTTTGTTATTTAAATAAACCTTGTTCTTTTGTTTGTTAAAAATCCATTCCTGGTCTGTGTGACTCCTTATAGGGAATGGTTGGTGGCAGCTTAGTTAAAGGGTGGTATACTCCAGTAGGTCTGGGGTTGTCACACTGGATAATGGACAACCCCAGACCTACTGGAGTATGCCACAGGGGGGTTTGTCAGCAGAGGAGAGAAATGCAATTTTGCAGAGGGAGAGTTCTTTTTTGCAATATGGATTACTAACAGAGTTTTTCTTTTGTCTCGTGGATTTCTAAGAAGATCTTTTCCACTTTGGATTTTTAAGACTTCTTTTCCATCATAGATTTTCTGAGAGGAACTATTTTGCGTTATGGATTTTAATGGACTATGGTTTCTTAGATGGACATTGGAGTTCCTGAAATTCTTTTAAGATGTAGTTGTTAAGTAGCTAGGGGGGAAGCAATGCTTTTCCTTCTTTTTCTTAACTAGTGATTTGATTGTTTTATTTTTCTAGCTGGAGTGTGTTAAGAGTTCTAACTGGATAGTTATGGAAATGTTTCTGATTGCTTTGCTTTTGCAACAAACTGAATTACTTTTTAAATCTTTATTTTTCTAATAAAACAAATATGCCAAAGAGCTTTTGTTTGACCTCTTGAACAGACTAACCGCTACCAAATATTTAATGCTTAAATTGGCGACGGAACTAGCTACCTTGAGTCCAGTATTTTCTTGAGTACTGAGAGATCTTAATGACTCTGAGGCTCATGATTATATTTTGGTATCTCAATGATTTTTAAATGGGAATAGACTTGGGAAAAGGTGCTGGTGGGACAGCCTGGTTGAGACAGGGACTCATCTCAACTTAAGTAGGGGTCAACCAGTCCTGGAACCTCTCTATTCCGAGCTGTCTGTTTCTTCTAGGAGAATGGATAAGCTGACAATGCCAGCCAAGTTAGCCATAACACCTCTCATGGCATCCTGGAATGCAACAGGATCCAGTAGCCTTCGAGGGCGGACCATAGCAATAGGTCCCTGCTCCCTGCGAGGGGGCAGAGCCATTGGGAGGTTACATTTTACCAGATGGTGATCTGACCATGACAAGGGGACCGACCACACTCGCTCCAATTGGTGGAAAAAAACAGGCCCAATGTATGGCCGCCCACGTGGGTGGGGCCGATGACATGTTGGGACATGTTCAAGGAAGCCATGGTTTCTAAGAACTCAAGAGCTGGCCCAGTGGTCTATGCCCCCGTGTGCACGTTGAAATCACCCAAGACCAGAAGCCTCGGGGATCCCAACATTGCCGCGGAGACAAAGTCGGCCAGCTTAAGAAGGGAAGTGGCTGGGTTGCAGAGAGCACGGTAACCTAGCAAAATCCCAATACCATCCCTGGCCCCAATTGACAAGTGGAGTGCCTCTAGACCCGGCCTTACCACCGAGGAGCGCCTAGTAACCTCTAGGATGGACTTATAGACAATGGCTACTCCCCCACCCCGCCCTTCTAGTCTACCCTGGTGCTGGATGGCATAACCGGGTGGGCAGATGAGAGCCAGGGGGGGACCTCCCTCCCTGGTAATCCACGTCTCGGTTATGCATGCCAGGTCTGCATCCTCCTCCAGGATGAGGTCGTAAAACACCTGGGCCTTATTGGACACAGACCTGGCATTCAACAGCAGCAGGGATAGAGTGGAAGGCTGGCTGGGCTGGCTACCTAGATACTGAGGGTTGGTCCCAGTCTCAGAACAATGAACAGCCTTCAAGCATCTGTTCATTGTTCTTCTGACACGAGTAGGGACTGTGCCAACGCCATATCTCCCTCTACCCATGATCACAGAGATGTTGAAGGGCCCCTCGCTGGGTGGGCAGGCCTTCCATTCCATATCAAATTAAGGTGGAAGGGGCAGGGAAAAATAAAGGGAAAAAGAAAAGAAAGAGAAAAAATATAAACAAAATAACAGTAATTTAACAGAACGCAGTATAATAAAAATATATAGATAACATAAATAAAATAAACAAACATAACTGAAAACTAATATAGAAATAGAAACTAAATTGTAACAAAACTATATTTAAAAAACTATTTAAACCCACAATAATTATCCCCCGCATATACTTCTGAGCTGTCCTTCTCTGCCACGTGTCCTTGTCCTTTTTGACTTCAATAGGCTTGATGGTATTAGTGGCAGCGCTAGTGTGTGGAACTTACTAAAGGGGCAGGACTCACAGTTCTCAATAGTGGTCACAAAGTTCTCAATAGGATGTATAAGCAGCATCGGTAGCGCCAGAATCCGGGCTGGGGGAAACGCAGACCCTGCCATTTTCCACCGTTGGGAACAGGCTAGGGAACCATAGTTGTTAAGACAGCAAGAGCATAAGGCAGAAGAAAGATCTGGAGAAGGGACTCTCCTCCGGACATCCAACATGGCGCGGCGTCCCGACGCTCCTGGAACCTCACAGGCAGCCTCGGCCAGGCGCAGCAGACCCAGCGCCCTCCCAGCGATCTCCGCAGCGGCACCCCATCCTGACCCACTCCGTTTGAAAGACCTCACCAGACTCCAGACCTCGATCTACTTGAGCTGGGAGACCAAGATGTCTCTCAGCTCGAGTAGAAAGCCTCCGAGCTCTGCAGAGCAGTCTTTCCAGCTGGCCCCCGCGTTCCAAGCTCCAGCTCCGTTCGCCCTTGCCTGCTCCTGGACCACCGTCCACTCCGCAGCAGCCCCGATTCGAGCCCCAACTCACAGCGCCCCAACTCACAGCGCCAGCAGCTTGATTCAAAGAGCAGCGACTGGGCTAAAGCACCCCCAAGCTCACTCCAGCGTGCCCCAGCACCCTGGATCAGGTAGGGAGGGAGGCAGCTCAGGAGGAAGAAAGCAAAACCACCGGCTGCTCAGAAGGAGGAAAACAGAGTGACGGGGCTCAAGACACCCTGCACTCGCTCTAGCACACCCAGCAGCCTGGGTTGGGTAGGGAGGAAGGCAGTTCAGAAGAAGAAAGACAAAAAAAAAGAAAAAGAAAAATACCCCAGAAAAGTGTAGAAAAGTGTAGGAAAAGCGGGGAAGCAAGCCGAGGTGACGGCGGCAAAATCGCTATCTGCCCGCCCTTGGCGCCATCTTGCAGCAGGTTTACATACAAAAGTCTGTTTTGATAATAAGAGACGTTACCTACTTGTAACCATGATTCTTCTAGTGAACCTCTGTGGATTCACACAACCTTCAAAAAGATTTGACAATAAGATACCCCCTTTGGAGCGCAAGCTCCGTCCCTCCAATCTTCCCCCGAGTTCCTCTATAGTCCACCGCTGTCAAAGTGTAACGTATATCTTCATAGATAACGTAATGTACTGTATATCTTAATAGACAATGAGAGGAAGGGAGGGATTGTGTGAATTCATAGAGGTCCACTAGAAGAACCATGGTTATAGGTAGGTAACCTCTCTTTCTTCTTTGTGGCCTCTGTGAATGCACACAAGTGGGTGACTGACAAGGTCACTTATCGGATGGCAGGACGTCACAGTAGCATATGTTGGGATCACCCTGCCGAATGCAGGATCATTCTTTGCCCTGACATTGAGGTGATAATGCTTCACGAATGTCAATGGGTTAGACCAGGTTGCTGCTCAGCATATGTTTTGTAGTTCAATTCCACGATGCAGAGCGGTTGATGTCGACATTGCTCTTGTGGAGTGTGCCTTCAGTTGTTCAGGTATCGACTTGCCAGATAGTTGGTATGCTATTGATATGGTCTGAACAATCCATCTGGATATAGTTTGTGGTAAAGCTGGGTTGCCCTTTTGAGGGTTGTGATAACATACAAATAAGCTAGGCGATTGTCTGAAGTCTTTTGTTCATGAGGTATAGAAAGCTAGAGCCCTACGGACATCTAGCATGTGATGCTCGATGGATGTCGATGGGGATAGAAATAAGGTAGGTAGGATTATAGGTTGATTCATGTGGAAGTCAGAAACTACCTTTGGAAGAAAGGAAACATCAAAGTACATAGTCACCTTATCGGGATGAAACTGTAGCGTGAGTCAGATCTAAGAGCTGCTAATTCACTGGCTCTCTTGGAAGATGTAACTGCAACAAGGAAAACAGTCTTTAAGGATAATTACAGGTAGCCATTAGTTTGAATGGTTCTTTGGAAAGACAGTTGAGAACTAGTTGCAAAGGCTTTCGAGCCTGATCTAGGACTTTTTGGAGTGCGGAATTATCCTCCATGCTGTCAGTTTCAGGGATGGAACGTCTGGATGTAGGACTGCTCCATTGTTGAGGGATAGAAGATTCAGTATTGACGGTAAGTGTAAAATGTCCATCACCATCATTTTGAAGTGGGTGAACCATGGTTGACGTGGCCACCATGGTGCAATGATTATTACATCTGAGTGGCATTCTTTGATTCGTATGACTGTTCTCTGGATTAATGGCATTGGAGGGAACATGCATAGCATTTCCCCTGTCCAATCTATCATGAAGGAATCTCCTAAAGACATAGAATCAATTCCTGCTCTTGATCAATACCTGGGACATTTGCTATTGCTTTGGGCTGCAGAAACATCTATTGACGGGTATCCCCATCGATGACAAATCATTTGAAAAGTATGGTTGTTCAATGTCCATTCATGTGTTCGAGTTGGTAATCGTTTCGACTGGTGGGTCGAATAGGGATAGAAACCACGCCGGTAGTGATCTCATTTTTAGTCTGGTGTGCGTGACAACTGCGGTGGTAGATACCATCAATCCTAGCAGATGTTGTGCTTTTTGGGGTGACACCGATGCATGGGGTCAAAATGGTTGAACGGCTTTCTTTATTTTGAGAATTCTTTGGGATGGTATGAACGCTCTTGCAGTTATGGAATTGAGATCTTCTCCGATGTAGCTGATCGTTTATGATGGTTTTAGATGCAATTTGTTGAAGTTCACTTTGAGTCCTAGTCTTTGTAAGGTATCTAGAGTTGTTTCTCTAGCTTTTAGAGCATCTTGGTATGATCAAACTACTATCAACCAATCATCAAAGTAGGGGAAGATGTTGATCCCTCGAAGTCGTAGGTAGGCTGCAACTGGTGTCATTAATTTTGTAAATGTTCTTGGAGCTGTTGATAGTCCAATTGGTAGGGTATAGATCTGGTATGTTGTGTTGTTGATCTGAGGAATTTCTTATGAAGAGGGTGGATCGATATGTGAAAATATGCATCGTCAATGACCACAAATCAGTTTCCCTGTGAGAGAAGGGGGATAAAGGTATTGAGAGTTAGCATACAGATTTTTGGGGGGCTGAATGAGTTCGTTAAGTCTCCTAAGATCAAGGATGGGGCGAAGTCCTACATCCTTTTTTGGAATGGTAAACTATCGAGAATAAAAGCCTTCATTGACTAAAGAAGGTGGTACTACAATTATTGTTCGTTTTTGGAGAAGTGATGATATTTTTTTCTCTTAAGGTTGATGAAAATTTGGTGTTTTTGATAAAATTAAATGATGGGGTTTTGAAAAATTCAATATAGTATCTATTTTGAATAATAGATAGGACCCATTTATCAGTTGTGATTTCTTGCCATGCTGGTAGAAAGTCATGGAGTCTCGTTTGAAAAGTAACTTCTGCTGAGTTATGAATATTGCTTACCCTTTTGTTGCTGTTTGCAAAAGGACTGTCTGGTGTTTTTTGGTTGCTGACTCTTGAATAGTGTTGTTGACGTGGTGGCTGGTGGGTAGGGTCTTTCTTGCGGCTGTTGTCAGTATGGACAAAATGGCTGTTGGTATTGATATGACTGGCGTTGATAGTATGGTCTTCGATATGAAGGTTTTTGATATTGGTACGGTTGTTGAGGTGTATAAGATTCAGCTGTCTTTCTCAGTTTATGGATGCTTTCCATCATCTCATTGTTCTTGGTGTTGGAGACCAACAGCACCGAATGGAAGGTCTTAAATTCTAGTTTTATTATCCTCCACGATATTCGATGATCGAGGCCACGCATGCCTCCTAATTGCTATGGAAATGGCCATCGCCTTCGATGCCGCATCTGCTGAATGTCTGGCAGCTACTCTCTGCTGTTTAGCAAGGGTTGATGCTTCCGTGTAAGTGTTAAATATGTCTGGTTGAATCATCTCTGCTGTGGCCTGCAATGCTGGCAGTATCTTATCCCACAGATGTCTTTGGCGTGCACCCATGGCTGCTTGATAATTTGATACTCTGATAAGAAGAGAAAAGTTAAGGAGTGACATCAGGCTGGCGTCGATATCGATCTGGAGATGGTGATCTCAATGGAGAGTGCCATGGAGGAGGAGCCCATCGAGGCTGTCTGGGCTCATCGTAATATCCATACTCTAGATGTCTATGTGACTAGTATGGGTCACAATACTTTTGACCTCTATGCGAGTAGTATGGGTCGCAATAGTGGTGTCTGTAATACTGATGAGGTTTGGTATGAGAACATTGTTCTCCATGTGTATGTATATCTTGGGCTGTGTCATCGTTTCTCCCTACGCCTTCTTGGCGATCGATTTGGAGATTCCGAATCTGATCCATGATAATCAACTGCCTGCCCTGATGATAGAGGGCTGAAAAGGGTCATGGCCGGGCTGGAATGTGCTTCAGCCTACGAGTGGCCTGAGGTAGGCGACAAGCTAACAATGGAATGCGCTGCTTGCGCCAATGTTACAGCACAGTCTTCTCTATCTGAGAAGGCTGGCACCTCTCAAGATGACTCCTCCAAAATTGGTGAAGGTAGTGAGGCTGGTGGAGGTTTGATAATAGTAGTTTTTGAAGGTTTTTTCAGTTTTCTTAGATTTAGCCTTGTCTTTTTTCTTTTTTGCAGGGTCATCTTGGGAGGTTTGGCTCTTAGATGTTGACTTGGAGCTGGATTTGGATGGTTTTTGAGGATCCTTAGTTCTACTTGGTATGGATGTTGTTATGGACATGGAGTGAATAGCCAGACTAGAAATGGGTTGTGTTATGTCAGACCGAGGTTGTTCAGTTGTTCAGGGGGAAGTTCTAACTTCCATAGCTGAGCTAAGTGTTTTTTCATAGAGATAGGATTTGAGGCGTTGTAATCTAAGTTTGATTGCAGGTTTAGCTAGCTACTTACATTCAGGGCACGACAGGGTTTGATGTAGCTCTTCCAAACAGAATAAACATTTATCATGCCCTTCAGCAAGAGGTATTTTCTTCTGACAAATGGTGCACCTCTTGAATGTAGGGGCCATAAAAGAAGGGAAAAACTGGAGCACTTTTGTGAGGGAGGGGGGATAGAAAAGAGGTGGGAAAGCAAAACCTTGTTGTAAGAGGGGGAAATAAAAGTCCAATCAGTATAGGAAGTAACTAATAATGATTCAAAAAGGGGTAATCATGGTGAAAAAAGGCTATTGATACGAAATAGTCGCTTTTATCTTCTTTCTTTCTCACTCTACTGTTCCTAATGTCCTGATCTCGCGGCAGAAAAAAAGGAACTGAGGGGAAGATTGGAGGGGCAGAGCTTGCGCTCCAAGGGGGGTAACTTATTGTGAAATCTTTTTGAAGCTCTAGAAACTTCCTGCGCAGGCGCAGAAGAAACCCACTTGTGTGCATTCACAGAGGCCACGATGAAGAAAAATAAATTTTAAAAATGAAATATCTGACACAAAAAATTCAAAATAAAAAACTCTACCCAGGCACAAGGACTGGTGATCACTGCACACAAAAAACTAGCTAACGACACCCATCAATCACAGTGACAGATCATCTCCCCCCCTATCACAACAATACACCCGTAACAAAATACACCCTGATCAGCATAATCACCCAATCTTCTGAAAAGGACAAAAAGCTGATCCCACAACTATAAATACAATAGTGCCTCAACTTACAAACACCCCTACATGTGAACATTTTGACTTACGCTCAGGTCACAAAACTTTGCTTCAAATTGAGAACGGAGCTTCGACTTACAAACAGAAAAAAACATGGGGAAGGCGGGGAAAGTGGGAAATTTGAACTTTCAGTTAACCGTTGGCCAGAGAAGAGGCTGCTTGTCTGCTACCTCACTTGCCCCAGTGTTTAGAGAGTGTGGATGCAGAGAGAGACTTCAGACTGCCTGGTACTGTACTGCCTGGTACCGTACTGTGTGTACTGTATTTATTTTGGCTGTTTTTTTAAAAAATTGATTTTTGGATTTTTGACTATCTATTTTAAAACAGAGACACTGCTTGTTCTGGGTGAGTACACTGTATTTACTGTACAGGGGTTTTGCAGCTTGGGTTTGGGCCAGGTGGGGGGTTATGTTACTGTGCTCTGATGGGTCCTGCAGACCCTTTTCGCAAGGGTCCATGCTGGCTGGTGTGCTTTAAAATGGAGTTTAGTCTTTTGGTTTTAAAATCAGAAATTTTTTTTGCAAGGGTCTGTGCTGGCTGATGTTCTGTAAAATGGATTTCAGTTTTTTGGTTTTAAAATTAGATTTTTTTTCCCAGGGTCTGTGCTGGCTGTTGTGCTCTAAAATGGAGTTTAGACTCAAGTCTCCGCCCCCAATTGTCTTCTCTGTATATATATGTTCCCCAGGTGCTTGGTTTGGTTTAAAATGTTTTGTTTAAAAGGTGCTTGGTTTGGTTTAAAAGGTGTTTGATTTAAAAGGTGCTTAGTTTGGTTTAAAATGTGTTGGTGTAAAATGTGTGGGTTTAAAATGTGTTTTAGACTGCAAACTCCTCCATTGTCTTCACTCTCTATGTCTTCTCTCTTTTGGTGCTTAAAAGAACAAACCTTTCTCTGAGGGGTCTGTGTGCCCCAGGGATGACCTTCTTTCTTTCCTCTTTCCCCCATTGTTCCCTCCGTCCCTCCTTTCCTGCTCTTTTCTATAACTTAAATCATATTAGGTTAAAAAAAATCTCCCCCTAGTGGTAGAGGACGGATTAACTGGTTTTGCATTAGTTCCTATGGGAACGAATGCTTTGACTTACAACCGGCACCTCTACATATAAACAAAAAACAGCCTGAATGGATTAATTGGGTTTCAATGCATTTCAATGGGAAATGCTGATTCGACATATGAACTTTTCAATTTACGAACATCTTCTGGAATGGATTAAGTTCGTAAATCGAGGCACCACTGTATTCAGCTATCCTACACACTACACCACAACACAGACAGAGTTCTAACTCCTGTCCTCTGAAAGATGCCGGCCACAGAGACTGGCAAAACGTTAGGAAGAAAAACCTCCTGAACACGGCCAAACAGCCTGAAAAACCTACAACAACCAAAATAAAAAAGCTTAAACTTTTTTCTGCAATTAATGTTATTTTACACAAACATACAAACCACTGAAGTATATACGAGATTTCCAGGCAGCATTTTGAGCCACTAAGTAGCTTCAGCAAGTTTACTGTGTTGAGCACATTCAGTTCGTCTGATGCCAGTAGTTTGTGTACATACATTAAGTCTAAATTTGTGAAACTAGTTAATTAGAGAAAATATAGAAAATATTATTTCACAGTTAAACAGCAGCATGTCTATTCAGAGAACATTGATTGCTTGGTCTTATACTTATTAATGTATTCCAGAGAAATGGAAGATAAGGAATATCATAGCCTACTATTGAAGCATAACTCTAGAGGAATTATTTATTTATTTATTTATTTATTTATTTATTTTTTTTATTTATTTATTTATTTATTTATTTATTTATATAATATCCCGCCTATCTAGTCAATTAAGACCACTCAAGGTGGCTTACAACATACACAACAAGACATTATAAAAACCAATTTTTACATAATAGAAGATATTAGAGGTAAAATACATGATTTATGAATTACCATGATTACAAGCTTTCAGTACAAGTCTGTCAGATGTTGGACTGAAATTCTGTGATACATCTATAAATTGAAAAAAGAATGCAAAAAAAAAAAACATTATTAGTAGTAATAAATATCCTCTGGGATATTTATTAGTGTCTTCCCACGTTTTCCTCATGCCTTTTCCCTCAGAAAAATTCAGATTTTGAAGTTGTGAATTAACATGTGTGCCTACTCCTGGTTTCTGAACAGTTTGAGGCTTTATCTTTCTTTCAAAATCATCACCCTTATCCACTTCCGCTTTGGACTGCAAAGCTTTTCCCTCAGCTTCCTCCTCTATGCCGTATACCTCCTTAAAAGCTTGCTTCAATAGTCCAAACCCAGCTCTCTGTTTCTCTTTCAGTTGTTCAATGTATTCATTTTCCATTTGCTTAAAAATATTATCAATATTTTTAATATCTTCCATATAACTATCCCAGTCATCCCCATTGGATTTTTCCTCACTATTTCTTTTCATTTGACAAGTGATGCAGCTCTGACAAAATTCTTTTATTTCTTTTCCCATTTTTGGCCAGTAGTACTTCTGGGATATTTTCTGCTTAGTCCCTGCAATACCTAAATGTCCAGATAAGGTGTCTGTGTGACATTTTTCCATTATTTTCTGTCTATATTTAGAAGGAACTACTAGCAGTTTTTCCCTCTTGGAGTTTATTAAGATCTCTCTATATAAAAGACCTTCTTCTTCAAAGTATCTCTCACGGTTCTCAGGGCTTACTGGATATTTGCTCACCATCTTAAGGCATGGTTGCAATGTTGGATCTGCTTCTTGATCCCATTTTCTGAATTCAATTGAGTCCTCCCCCTTTGAGGTCTCCATTTCTTTTCCTGAAGTAAATTCTCCCTCAACATCCCCATTTTCCTCATCTGACCCGGCTGCCATTTCATATGGCCTCTGTTCAGCTTTCTTTCCCCTGGTCAAGGGCATTTTCCTTCCCACAGGCTTCTGTTCCCACTTACAAGCCTTGATTTTAAAACGTACACTTTTTTCCTGTCAGTGAGTCTGTTATAAAGTTGCTGCTGCACCAGCACTGGCAAGCTAGCTACTGTTACCAGGCTTCAGCCTCCAGCTAGGCCTCCCACCAAAACAGAATTTTCCTTTCTGTCTCAGGCACCAAATCTTAAACACACACACAGCTTCCCCTTGTCCCAGGTTCAGCTGCTTTTGAGTTCCCTCAGCCTCACTGCCCTTGGCTCCGCTTTGTCCTCTCCGAGTTTTCCCCAAACTCAGGACAAGCCAGCCAATCTACCACAGCTTTTGCTTTGGGCAACTCTTCACAGAAATGGTCACCACAGAGCCTCCCTGTCTTAGTCCCCAATCTGAGGTCCCACACCCTTCTACTAGACTCCCTCCCCGTGAGACAAGTCCTAGAAGGTTACCCACGCGTTTACTCAGACGTCCCTGACTAAAGACTCCTGCTCTGGTCACCTTTCCAGTCAAGGCTTCACTGGATCTTTGAATCTCGCCGCTGGACACCAATTTATTGTAACAGCCACCCTCAAGCCTTATAGAGTGGTTGCTACCTCACTGTAAAATCTCTGCTGCCACCAACCTATCCTTAAAAATCAAGCGAAGGACAAGTGTAACTTTGAAAAACAAAAAACTGGTTTATTGATTACAGGAAATAAAAGAATAGTAAATCACTGGTAAAGAATCAATAAGTCAATCACTGTTAATAAATCACTGGCTCACACAGACTATTTCACACTGACAGGCTCTCTCACTCACTATAACTAAAAATCACTTTAAACCCTCAGCTCAAACTCTCTCAAACAATTTCTCTCAAAACCCCATACACACCCCTTTATATCCCAGCTCCTCCCCCTTTAGCACCACCTTCCGTCCCCTCATTGGCTGCTGTTCCACTACCCAGCTGTGACGGACAGGTGAGGGCAGGGCTGAACGTTACAGACGGTTCACTCACTAATCCACCGCAGATGGCGTGATTCTACCAATGGCTCTGTAGCATGCAATCTGCTCGTCACTCTTTGACCTTGTAGCGAGGCTCCTGCCAGGAGTGGCGACCAGATCGCTGTGGAGCCATTGATAGAATCATGCCATCTGTGTCCACAGTGGATCAGTGGGGCTGGACCCTCGTTAATGCCACCTGTGCAGGGATATTCATATTCATATATGAATACCCCCGTATCTAGTTATGTTTTAGAAAATTCTTTCATGTTTCTGGTTATACTCTCAGTATATTTGTATTTCACAGATTATATTCAGTATGTTGATTCATACAACTGACACTCTGCTACAATTCACTTTACTAGGAAAAGTATTAAAGCAGTGTTATGGGAATGGGTGCATTGTTCTAAACATAGTCTTGCAGAATTCTACTTTCTACAGAATTCCATAATTTTATCAAAACTAACATAGAAAAAATAATATTTACCTTTAAACCTTGCTGCTCGTTTTCTTTGATCTCGGAAAGCAGCACCTGACTGCAACGCCTCCAGTAGACTATCCATCACTCCTGTTTCATCGCACTCTGTAAAAAGAGATGGTGGGAATTCATTCAGTTTGTAGGGTTGCCATAGCAATGCCAAAGGATTTACAGGGATGAAGAAAAAGCTGTAACAATAAAAAGCTGGCAATTTCAAATTCAGACAAGCCATTAATTTACTCATAAATCAGATCTGCAAGAAGTCAGTCCTGTTATTGTTCATATTGTGTCTGCTAAAGCAGACTGAAGTTCATCTGATTCACTTCACATCACTGCATTCTAAAATGAGATAGAGCAGTAACTTTAAATGTAATGGAGCACCATTCACATGCCTCTAAATCTTTCTGAACCCTGAATGAAACCATAGAACATCATCATTCCTGCTTCCCTTGTAGAAGCAGCTTGCCCTGCAAGACACCATCTTCTAAGTTGAAAGCTGTTTAGATTTGTATTGAATGGATCAGAAAAATTGCTTTTCACTGTGAATCCGTCAAGTGCTCTCCCATGAGAGGAGGCCTGTCATTCATTATACTTTTGATTGATTAATTTTGTATTTTAAACAAGTGCAACATTCCATTAAGAAAATTAACATTTAGGTTTCAAACAATCTCTTTTTTAAATTACAGTACAACAATTTCATATACTTACTTACATACACTCAAGAGCTCAATAGAGTAATTATCCACCTATACTGTCCTCTTTATATTTATATTCTAATTATATGGAGTTACAGTTTACAAAGGTATATGCTGACATATCAAACAATCGGAGCAAAGTTGCTTGTTTTTTCAAATAAAATGTGTTGGAAAGTGTACTGTATTTTTGTTTGTGAACTATCTTTATGATCTGATGAAATGGCAGTTTATAAACAGTAATGGCCTGGGACTAGACTTGTAGTGGGAAGATTTCCTCCTTCCATACAAGCCCGCTTGGAATCTGGTATTTTCAACAGAGGTCCTTTGCATGTCCCCACAAGAAGCTAGGTTGGTGAGTACACAAGAGAGGTCTTTCTCTCCAGGAATGCTTCAGTTGTGGAACGCCCTCAAGATGGGTCCATCCTTGTCCATCCTCTCCATGGTGGACAAAACTGCATTTTTCTGTATGACAGTTTTAAAAATTGTTTTTAAAATATTTTTATTTTTTTAAAAATCTATTTATTGTACATAGAAAAATACATAGTAAATAGAAAACTAAAATAAAAATAATAGGAAAATGTTTAATACTTTTCATAAATATATATACTAAATAATGATAACTACTAGTACTATCGCCATTTGAACTGTTCAAATGTACAACAATATTCTTAGGCTGAAAAAGGGTAATTTGCTGAGCTACTTGCTGTGTAATAAAATGTGAAAAACTTGAAAAATATATTAGCCATATGCTGACTGAAATACTACTTACTCCTAAAATTGCAAGCAATTTGTTGGAGTAGGGTACTGCTATTGTTTTGTATGCCCAGGATATTTTAGTAGTGGAATAAAAGAAGGAAAGGCTAAATTAAAGTTGAAAATTCTACCATACTATAGGAGATACCACCTAGATGGCACTGGTAAATAAATGTAAAGGCTTATTCTGAACATTTAAAACTACAAATGTTTGTGCAAAACAAAATCCTGCAAATTTCAAATCCGGCCAAATGGGAAGTATGGGGGGGAATTTCCTCTTCCTTTACCATTTGTTTCAAACTTAGTCAAGAAATTGTAGTTCAGAAAAAAAATCTGAAGAAGTTAGTGTACTGTTCAGCCCTGCCCTCACCTGTCCGTCACTGCTGAGCAGTCGAAAAGGAGCCAATGAGGGAACTGAAGGTGGTGCTAAAGGGGGAGGGGCTGGGATATAAAAGGGGGTGTATGGAGTATGAAGAGGAGTTTTCGTGAGTCTGTAGGCCTGTGAGCCAGAAAGTCAGTGAGAGTAGGGTTCTGTGTGTCAGTGAGTTCAGTGAGTGAGAGAAATTTATTATCAACTTGTGATTTACTTATTATATATAACTGATCAAATAAACAAGTTTAAGTTTTAAAGCAACACATGTCTCACTGAATAATTAGTATTGAAACTGAAATATTGGTGGCAGCAACTGAGTAGAAGAGTGAGCACCTCCTGGAGGCCTGAGATAATAGAGGCTTCAGTGCGCTCGCAACAGTTAGATCCCTTGGACATTTTAGCTTTTTCTTCTTTATTTAACAGAAACATGAACGTTTATATAAATAACATGTATTTGTAAGCATACTATGAAGCCCTTCTAGATAAACTGTGACATCTTTTTATGAATGGGATCACATATTTGTAGGTTGTTTTGTGGAGTGCTTGGATTATATACTGTATGGATTGCCCACTATATAACTACACTGGTCCCACTGACGTTCATATTTGATTTCCAAGAAAACTCTTGTTGACAGACCTTGGGCTATACTGCAAATTAAGCATATGCATCCAAGGAGACCTTCTTAATCTTAAAAACCAAAATGTACGTCTGGCACACAAGTGATGAACAAGACTTTTTTTTTCTTGTCTGCACATTCAATAGGGATATGAAGTGCCCTGGATACTACTTGATCCAGAACTTTTTGTAACTAAAATATTGCTGTGATCCAATTTAGAGCTAATACAACTGCTACACAGTGTCCCTATTAAATACTGCACTAAAAACTGGGACCATGCAGCATTTTATACAAAACAGAAAAGAAATACCAAATTAAATGATGTGATAGAATGATAAATACAAGGTTACAACTAAATGAAATGTGGAACCTTCATACTGCAACCAACCAAGAGACACTAGTAACATTAGCACTAGAGTGAGCAAGCTCCAGGGGCTGGGAATCATTTTGGGATTCAGAATAACCCCTTCAAATGAAACCATGATTTTTTTTGCAGCCCCAGTGCCTTCCGATGGGGCTTGCTCCGTTGTTTATTTTTAGTCATTTTTACAGCCCCAACACCTTCGTGGCTTGCTCTGTTGTTTATTTTTTTGTTTTTGTTTTTTGCAGCCCCAGCACCTTCTGTTGGCGCTTGCTCCATTGTTTATTTTTTAAGCCCCAGCGCCTTCAGGTCTTGCTCCGCTGTTTATTACTGGTGTGTGTGTGTGGGGGGTTTTTTGGCAGCCCCAGCATATTTCTATGGGGCTTAAAGTGTTTTATTTTTTTTTATTTTTGGTATTTTTTTCTTCTGGAATGGATTAATCATGTTCCAATGCATTTCAATGGGAAATTGCACTTCGACTTACAACCATTTCGATTTATGTCCATCTTCTGGAACGGATTATGGTCATAAGTTGAGGTACCACTGTACTGTGTTTTTAATTATGTGAATGTTAATGCTTGGGACCCTTGTTGGGAGAAATGTGGCATACAAATAAAACTAATAATAATAATATAGAAAATCCCTCACTCAAGAGGAGTGGAGGCTGTAGACACACTCTGTCTATTTATCATGCTGCCCTTTCATCCATCTCCAGGAAGATTAGGACCACACTTACCAGAAAGACCACAGGTAACAACCATTAATGACACATGGCAGTGGGTGGAGAAGGACTGCAGAAGTTGGATTTTCACTCACCCCCAGTCATTTGTCAATTTAACCAGCAGATTCAGACCAGGAGGAAGTGAAACCAACATGGAGGATATATCAGGGATCTTCTACCAACTCTCCTCAGACTGAAGAAGCTATTTGTATGAGTTACAAAATGTTTCAGCCTAATAAGAAAGAAGTCCAGTTGCCACGACTCAACTTCCAGCTAAGACAGGAGTTGAATGAGTATTGTGTACCACCCCTTTTCTGCCAGTTTGCTCCTCATTTCATGCAACAATCAGGAAGCAACCAAAAATCGTAGCTGGTTGTATACAAACCAGGAAGTTGATTAGTAGTTTCTGAAGAGGCCAGAATTCATAAGTCATCTAATATCTGGAAGCCATTAAGCATATTTCTCATCTTGGAAGTAATGGGAGGATGTGGTTTAATGTGATTTCTTCCCTTGCTTGAATAAATTGGAAGGAATACAGATGCATGCTGACGTACAGCATTCATGCATATCCTGTCATCAGATCAGCAACAAAAAGACCAAAAGAATATGATGCTACAGTTTGAAAACAACAAAAATATCAAGTTAGAAACGAAGCAGTTAACACCAAAAAGATTAACTGCAGTGAACCTGCAAAGCAATGAAGTTTTTATTTCACATTACCCTTCCCTTTGCATCAGACAGATAATTCACAGAAATCATGAAGTTTGATTGATGCCTCTTTATGAAGTTTAAGTGAACAACCAGTTATGTCTATAAGAACCCTTTAAGACTTTAAACATAACTTTTCTAGACAACTTTGAAAAGCATCCTTTTGCAATCCATATTACCTGTTTTCATTTCTAACAAATGCTTCTTTTGTTGTCTTGCTAGTATTTCCTTTTCTGCCTTTTCTCTAGCAATTATGGCATGCTTCTGCTTTTCTTCTACTTCTTTTCTTCTTTTATTATCCTTTGCCACTTGCTGAGGGGAAAAAAAGCTACATCAACACACACTATTAAAGCTTAGACAAAAATCATGGTAGTTGAGAGATTCTTGGTGTAAGGACTACTTGATGATCTTTACAATAGCAGTTTTGCACTCATACCTTGAACATATTTAAATGCCTCCATCTATTTAGCTATGTATATTCAGTTATTCAAAAAACCTCCTAATTATATGATATACTGTGTTTCTGTACTCATAATTCAAAAAGCCAGGAAATGGCTGGAACAAACACATCTGTTCTGCACTTTTCTAATGCAGAAATGCTTTGAATATGCCTTCCAAAATTTTATGCTAATTATCTGGAGTTACATGGCAAAACGTTCCCTGTTCTTGAGGGTTCTTAGACCATCACTTTGCCTAAAGCAAATCTCCTCTTGTTTGTTTTTCACTCTTCAAACAAAACCTGAATTTTATTTGTTTGTTTCTGCAAACTGACATTGACCACCCTTCCCAGCCCACAAAACTGCAACAACAGATCTACTTTGCAACACTTAACAGTAAGCCTGCTCTACACTTGGTCAGTCTTATAACAAAGTGGTTGTTTTTCTGTTGTGAGGGATTTTCTATATGCTCATGTATGGACTCCCTGACCCCTCTTCAAACAACCTATCTTGTCCATCCTAAATGAGTACCTCTGGGTCACCAGAAAGATCAAGACCACACATCAGAAAGGCAACTGTTAACGACTATCAACGATGCATGACAATGGTTGGAGAAGGACTGCAGAAGTGGGATTTTCCCTAATCTCTCATCCTTTGTTGTTCTAAAGAGCCTATTCAGACCAGGGGGGAGTGAAACCAACGTGGAGAATATATCAGGGATCACCTACCAATTCTTTTCAGACTGAAGAAGCTCCTTGGATGAGTAATGAAACTTTTCAACCTAGTAAGAAAGAAATCCAGTTGCCATGACTCAGCTTCCAGATATCATTACCTGGATGACTGAGAATCTTCACAAGTACTCCAGGCTGAGAGATTGCTCAGATAATGACTACATTAAGGCCTTAGATCCCGCTTGCAGATATCCTTGTATCGCAGCTGTGGTCTCCCTCTGCGCGATTTCCCTGCACTAATTCTCCATACAGGAGATCTTTTGATATCCGACTGTCAGCCATTCTTACAACATGCCCAAGCCAATGCAGATGTCACTGTTTCAGTAATATATACATGCTAAAAGTTCCAGCTCATTCTAGGACTACTCTATTTGGAAATTTGTCCTGCCAGGTGATACCAAAAATGAGCCGAAGACAATGTATATGGAACGTGTTCAGATTCCTCTCTTGCCGTGCACAAAGGGTCCAGGACTCACGGCAGTACAAGAGTGTGCTCAGGACACAGACTCTATAGACCTAGATGTTGGTATATGCCGTCAGCTTCTTATTGAACCTAACTCTTTTTGTGAGTCTAGAGAACATGGTAGCTGCTTTGCCAATGCATTTATCCAGCTTGAAATCTAGGGAGAGAGTGTCAGAGATCATTGAGCCAAGGTACACAGACTCATGAACAACCTCCAATGCTTGTGTGGAGATGGTAATAGAGGGAGGCGAGTCCACACTCTGGCCCATGACTTGTGTTTTCTTCAGGCTGATTGTTAATCCAAAGTCTTGGCAGCCATTTCTAAAGCGATTCATGAGTTGTTGGAGGTCTTTAGCAGAATGGGCAACAAGACTTGCATCGTCGGCAAAGAGGAAGTCCCACGAGCATTTCAGCTGGACTTTGGATTTTGCTCTCTATCTAGAGAGATTAAAGAGCTTTCCATCTGATCTAGTCCGGAGACAGACACCTTCTGTTGCAGTTCCAAAGGCGTGCTTAAGTATGACACAAAAAAGTTCCCAGAGTCAGTTCAAGGACACAGCCCTGTTTCACTCCGCTTCAGATGTCAAAGGGATCTGATGTTGAGCCATCAAAAACTTCAGTGCCCTTCATTTCCTTATGAAAGGACCTAAAGATGTTAAGGAGTCCAAGTGGACATCCAATCTTGGGAAGTATTTTAAAAAGGCCGTCCCTGCTAACCAAGCCTTTTTAAGATCTATGAAGGCCACAAAGAGTGCCTCTCATTGTTCCCTACATTTCTCCTGCAACTTTCTGAGGGAAAATACCGTGTTAGTGTTGATCTATTAGCTTGAAATCCACACTATGTTTCTGGATAGACTCTGTCTGCAAGCACCTGGAGTCTCATCCGCACAACATGGGCAAGCAGCTTCCCTACAATGCTGAGAAGGGAGATGCCATGGCAGTTATTGCAGTCACCCCTGTCTGCTTTGTTCTTATACAATGTGACAATGTTTGCATCCTTCATGTCCTTTGGTACTCTACTTTCCCTCCAGCAAAGACAAAAGATTTCATACAGCTCAGTGGTGATGATCTCCTTACAGCAGTTTAGCACTTCAGCAGGGATGTTATCCTTCCCAAGTGCCTTGCCAGAGGTGAGGGAATCCAAGGCTGATTTTATTTCTGCTAAAATTGGTTTCCTGTCCAACTCTTCCAAGACAGGCAGATACTCAATGTTATTTCATGCCTCTTTGGTTACTACATTCTCTCTGGAATGTAGCTGAGAGTAGTGCTGCACCCAGCATTCTATTTGCTGTATTCAGTCCTGGATGATCAAACCTGTAGCTGACTTTAAAGGAGCAGATTTCTTCTGTTTTGGACCTAAAGCCTGCTTGATACCATCATACATTCCCTTGATGTTGCCTGTGTCTGCTACTATCTGTATCTGACAGCAGAGCTGAAGCCAATAATTGTTGGAACATCTCCTGGCAGCCTGTTGGACCCTGCTATGAGCAACTCGAAGAGCTGCAAGTTGTACTCACTAGGACAGGCTTTGTATGCTGCTAAAGCTCTCTTTTCCTCGATGGCTGACATAAACTCCTCCGAATGGGCTTTGAACCAGCTGTCTTTTTGGTCTTCTTGCCAAATGTGGACAAGGCGGTGTTATAAACAGCATTCCTGAAATGTTCTCATCATTCAGGTGCATTTGCATAACCCGAGCCTGGAACGGTTTCCTCAAGCTCTTGGGCAAATGTCATGAATTTGATTATGAAAATAGAATAGAGTTGTATATCATAGGATTTATTTCAGAGCAGCAACGAAAAAGCTAGAAATCCGCTTGTGTCCAGGTGCTAATTAGAGAGAAAAAATGTACAAGGTCAGTTCTTCTTCAGCAGAAGAAAAAAAAGTCAAGAAGGGCAAGATGACCTTTATCTTATCTAAACTCCGTCGGACAAGGACATAACTTGTTAATTTAAGAAAGATGGGAGAAGAGAGAAAGAAGAGGAGATGGACGGAGACACAGCCTGGACGACTGCCGGAACGTAGCATGAATTTCAGCAGAGAAAAAAAGCTACTAAAGGACTCTTATTTTTCTAATTAACCGTAAGATAAAATCCTATTTAGAAATGTAGTTAGATTGGTTAATATTTTCGTTTTTATAGAGGAAATGTTTGTTGGTAATGGCTGGGGTAATTTGGAAATGATTATTTGTGTAAAGATTGGCTTATCTAAATGTGTTTCAAATTAATCTCTATCTTTTTAATAAAATATAAAAAGGCTGTTTGTCTGAACGTTGGCTTCTTGAATAGACCGTCAAGCTACTCTAGTTAATTGGCTACTTTAAAATTGATTTATTTAATCAGGCCACGTGCATGCTACCAATTTAGGGTCCTACATATAAGTTAAAGAGGAGTAAATCTTCTAGAATGACTAGAAGTTTTTTATTTAAAAATCGGAGCAGACTTGGGAGAAAGGCTGGAAAAGTTGCCTAGGGTAAAATTAAAGGACCCAGTTTTACCCGAGTAGGAATTGATCATCCTGGACCCCTCTCTGTTCCGTGTAAAAGCAGTTTCTTAGGAAGCTCGCTTTTATGACATGGTGGCAGCGGTGGGATATAATTCACGTGCCGTTTTTACAGCATGGTAGCAGATGGGATCATAAACGCGCTTTGCTCAAGGGCTAAATAGCGCTGGTAATTGTTTTATGGAGGCAGACGTGTGAGCAGGCAGATACACGCTGCTAAATAAATGACCAGAGAAACTTCCCTGGTGTGAGGTTCAGACCGAAGCAGGGAAAGTTAGTAATTGTTTTGACTGGGGAAAAACTCCTATGCAAAGGCTCAAGCTAAGTGATGCAAGGAGAGATTCTGCCAGTGGTTTAAGTGTTCTGTGGGAAGAGGCATTTTGCTGTGAAAAAGTGCCAGCTCGAGTCATCAAGGTGACAGAGTGGCAAAAATTGTTTTTGGTTGTTGAAGTAGCATGAGTCTATAAGGAGCCAACCAGGATAGTAAAAGAAATTAAAAATAATTAAAAATATAGTTTTAAAAGGAAAAATTTCCTGCCATAAGCCAGAACCTAATGGACAGATTCCTGGAGGAAAAAGTAGTATCTGTCAAGCTGACAGTTTTATTGTTTTATAGCTTCTCCCAGAGATAAGTGCTTCGGCTAAGGCTGCAGGGAGAGAGCAGAAAAAAATATGGCTTTTAGTAGGCGTTTTTCACTGTCTGAATTAAGTGTGGATAAAGAGATTTTGGAAGCAATGGAGCACAGTACTCTACTGCAGAGTGGAGCCAGACCAAGAACTACTAGTAGTTCTTTACAAATACCCAAGGAATTCCATATGAGAAGTGCAATTACAAAATTTACAGAAGAAGATGCCCAAAGGCTGATGTCAGGAAATCCAGAAGTATTTAAACCTCAAGTAAGGCCGAGAAGGGCACAGCAGTACACTGGGGCGGAACAAGTTCCAACTCAGAAGGACCTGCTAAGAGAAGAAATAAGCGCCCAGAGGGGAACAGCAGGAGCAGCAGAGGCAGAAGCCAGCAACAGTCCCGCAGAACAAAAGGACATAAGTTTCAGGTTGCAAGAGCAGCTTACCCTGATGATGGCAAACTTCATGGAGAGCCAGACACAATGGGTGAATGTACATACAGCCAGTGAGCTCCAAGCAAAGAAATATCATGAGATGAAACTGCAGATTTTACAGAGGAAGATTGCAGAGGAACAGCAGACCAGAGACTATGTAGCTAATATTGACAGAAGAAACTTACCATATTTCCAGGAGGGAGATGACTTATTTTCATTTTTATCACTTTTTGAACTTTCGTGTGCTGATTTGAATGTGCCAACACATTTGTATTTAAAAGTCTTGAGGTCTCAAGTTTCTGGGGAGTTAGCCACTCTTTTAGCCAGAGTTTCCAATCAAAACTTAACTTGGGAACAGTTTAAACTCCTAGTTTACCAAAGAGGAGGTTTTACACCGGAATTGCTACGGCAACAATTTAGAAAATTAAGGAAAACCCCTCAAATGAGTTATTCTGCTCTAGCAGATCAGATTGAGATGTTAGGTGACCATTGGTTAGAGGCTGCCAAAGTCAACACATTCAAGGGTTTAAGAATGCTACTGTACATGGAACATTTTCTAAATTTGGTTCCACCAGAGCTGAAAAGTAGTTTATTGGAGAAAAATTGTACGGATCTACAAACACTGGCTCTCAAGACGGATGAAATAATTTCCTTTCAGAAGAGTGAACCTACTCCCGGAGTTAGGCCTATTCCAGAAGTGCCTAGGAGGCAGAGCCTATATGAAGCTAAGAAGACAGTGGTTCCAGAATCGAGACGGTCCTTAGCTGGGGAACGCAGAAGCATGGGCCCTAGCCAGACTAGGTCACCCCTGACTTGTTTCCAATGCGGAGGAGCCCATTTAAAGAAGGATTGTCCAAGACTGTCCGTATCAGCTAACCAAGACGGGAAGCCAGTTGGCAAAACACTGGTACCTGCACCACGGAGATTCCAGCAGGCACCCATGCCCACTCCACGGAAGTTCAAGCCAACAACCCCTAAAGTGAATTCTCTCAGTGCAACACCACTAGAAATACCAGAAGAAATACCAGAAGAAACGCAAGTCATTAATCAACCAAAGATTGCTAAGATGGAGTCTAGCCCTGCAAGACTCTGATTTTGAAGTACAACATATTCCAGGAAAATTAAACATTGTGGCAGATAGTCTTTCATGAATGTACGCTGATGATGTAACTGAGTGTTAAGATAATTGTAAGTTCACATATAGTCTTGTTAACCTTTCATAATCAAATGTTAAGTTAGTATCAAAATAAGAACCTTAATTGTTCTATATTTTGTATCTTTAAGGGGGGGCGTGTCATGAATTTGATTATGAAAATAGAATAGAGTTGTATATCATAGGATTTATTTCAGAGCAGCAACGAAAAAGCTAGAAATCCGCTTGTGTCCAGGTGCTAATTGTGTTCAGAGAAAAAATGTACAGTACAAGGTCAGTTCTTCTTCAGCAGAAGAAAAAAGGTCAAGAAGGGCAAGATGACCTTTATCTTATCTAAACTCCGTCGGACAAGGACATAACTTGTTAATTTAAGAAAGATGGGAGAAGAGAGAAAGGAGATGGACGGAGACACAGCCTGGACGACTGCCGGAACGCAGCATGAATTTCAGCAGAGAAAAAAAGCTACTAAAGGACTCTTATTTTTCTAATTAACTGTAAGATAAAATCCTATTTAGAAATGTAGTTAGATTGGTTAATATTTTCGTTTTTATAGAGGAAATGTTTGTTGGTAATGGCTGGGGTAATTTGGAAATGATTATTTGTGTAAAGATTGGCTTATCTAAATGTGTTTCAAATTAATCTCTATCTTTTTAATAAAATATAAAAAGGCTGTTTGTCTGAACGTTGGCTTCTTGAATAGACCGTCAAGCTACTCTAGTTAATTGGCTACTTTAAAATTGATTTATTTAATCAGGCCACGTGCATGCTACCAATTTAGGGTCCTACATATAAGTTAAAGAGGAGTAAATCTTCTAGAATGACTGGAAGTTTTTTATTTAAAAATCGGAGCAGACTTGGGAGAAAGGCTGGAAAAGTTGCCTAGGGTAAAATTAAAGGACCCGGTTTTACCCGAGTAGGAATTGATCATCCTGGACCCCTCTCTGTTCCGTGTAAAAGCAGTTTCTTAGGAAGCTCACTTTTATGACAGCAAATTCCTCCAGTTTTCTTTGATTGTGAGACTTCCTGATGTCAATACATGGTTTTCCTTCCTTTTTCATGTGATACAATATCTTTGTTCACAGTTTTACTCCACTACATACCAGGGAGTCATCAGTATCGCAATCAACACCCTGATAACTGTGTCTAATCGTAATACTAGGAAGGCTAGAGCACCTAGTGAGGATCAGATCGAGCTGATGCCAGTTCTTCGATCTTTGATGTCCCCAGGAAACTGTGTTGAAGCTTCATATTAAGGAACATGTTGCTAACACAAAGAGCATAATAACAGCAAAACTCCAGCAAGTGTTGGCCATTTTCATTCATCTTCCCAATGCCAAAACAGCCTAGACAAGTGGGCCAAGAACTGTGATCAGCACCAACTCTAGTGTTAAAGTCTCCAAGAAAGAACAGCAGCTATCTCTCAGGGATTTTTTGATAGTAGCTGCCAGATCGTCATAGAATTTAGCTTTGACTTCTGTAGACGACAGTGTTGGTGCATATGCACTAATGAGTGTGACCGGTCCTGCTGATGAGTGCAGCCAGAGAGACAGGATTCTTTCACCCCGCACAGTAGGTGGAACAATGGATCTCAGCAGAGTGTTTCTGACCATAAAGCCAACACCATATTCCCTGGTGTCATGAAATGGTTTTCCCTGCCAGAAGAATAAGATTATTTTTTCTTTGACAGATCTCATGTCTGGCAATCTCGTCTCTTGCAGGGCAACAATGTCCATTTGCAGCCTACTCAGTTCCATGTTGATGACAGCTGTCTTGCGCACGTTGTCTATTTCCTGCAGGTCCTCAGAAAAGCCAGGGGTCATTGTCTGAACATTTCAGGTGCCCAACTTTAGGGCAGAAGTTTTCTTATGATTGTTGCATGGTGCAGTTATTGATCTGCTTGTCGGCTTTCATCCTAAATCCCATGCAGCCTGTGAGGTTAACAGACTGTGACAAGACAGCACATTAATGGCTGAGGGCTGCCCAGCTTAAGGCAGGTGGTAGCTACCTAGTGAGGTGCAATGCCCTCTCCCACCATCAGAAGCAGCCCCTGGCATAATTCTCTGCACCAATTGAGCAAAGACTTATAACCGGTAACTGCTACTTCCTGTGTTATTTTGACACTGTATGCAAATCTCGAGTGTCCTCTCTGGAGCATGAAGCCTGGGTAAAATAATATGTAGGATAGGCTGTTACCCAAGCAGCGAATCCCCCCTCCCCACATCACTGAAATAGCCCAATGGAAAGGCAAGAGCCAATACAACTGGTTCCAGCAACATTGCAGGAGTTGCCAGAATGGCATGAATGGACTCTGGCTCCTGATTTTGCCTCAAGGTTAACTCCATCAGTGGATATAGTCACAAGGCAGTGGAGGTTTGAAGTAAAGAAGTGACCTACCTATAACCATCGTTTTTCTAGAGGTCCTCTGTGAATTCACACAAATGGGTTGTTCTGCGCCTGCACTGAATGTCTTGGAAGATTTTAGAGCTTAAAAGTTTGTGGGATGTTCCCCTGAGGAGCACATGCTCTGCCCACCTAAGATTCCCCTCAGTTCCTAGAATTTGTCCGCCGGGCAGAAGAATCATTTTATATAATCCACGATGGACAAAGGGGAGGATGGGTGGAATGTGTAAATTCATAGAGGACCACTAGAAGAACTATAATTATAGGTAGGTACCTTCTTTTTCTTCTTTGTAGCATCTGTGAATGCACACAAATTGGTGACTCACAAGCTTCATGTACCGGATGGTGGGATATCACGGTAGGAAGGATGCCAATACAAATCTGCCAAATCCAGCATCATTGTGTGCTCTCACATCTAGGTGGTAATGCCTGACAAAGGTGAATGGGGTAGACCATGTTGCAGCACAACTGATGTTAGGAATCTCAGTTCCACGCTGGGAGGCAGTAGATATTGACACCGCTCTATTGGAATGTGCATTCAAATGATCAGGAGGTGGTTTGCCTGATAGTTCATATGTCAGAGAAATAGTTTGGACTACCGTATTTGCTGGCGTATAATACGACTGGGCGTATAAGATGGCCCCCAACATTTCCACTCAAAATGTAGAGTTTTTTATATATTCACTGTATAAGATTACCCCCTCTTCCGCATGTGTGATACTGCTTTGGCTGCATCATGGGGAGAGTTCGTTTTGCCGCTTTTGGTTCCTTTCGCTGGGAGAAAGCGAGGGTTTGCTGGAAGAAGGACAGCATTGGTGCAGAACAGCTGACTGTCGGTAACCAGCAGAGAGGCAGCAGCCATTTTGAGAGGCAGCAGCCATGTGGTTGCATCTCAAAATGGCTGCCGCCTCTCTGCTGGTTACCGACAGTCAGCTGTTCGGCACTAGAGTCCAGCTGTTCTGAGGCTACCAAGTCTACTCGGTCTTACTACCAGATAAGTGACTTCGCTGGGAGAGAACGAGGGTTTGCTGGAAGAAGTATAGCATCGGCTGTCCTTCTGGGTTTGACTGGTTGTTTAAGTGGGTCAGGTAGCTATAATTGGCTTTCATTGGGGGGTTTGCTTTTAAGGAGTAGCCTTTTTTCCTTCTTTAAAGAAAGACTTGCTGGCCTGACTTCTTGCTGCAGTGCCGTGGTTTTGCTGCTGCGCCATAGCGCAAGCATCGTTAAGTGAGCAATAATCAAGAAGGCTGGTCCGTGGGGGTGCCGAAGCCCCTTGTTTGTGTGTGGGTGTGTGTATCTGTGTGTGTATGTGAGTGCGTGTGTGTTGTTTTTGAATTTTGAAGTGCACCCCGCGTATAAGATGACCCCCACTTGGAGGCATGTTTTTCAGGGCAAAAAAGTCATCTTATACGCCGGCAAATATCTGGAAATGGATTGTGATGATGCTGGGCCTCCCTTGTAAGGACCATGGAAACATATGAAAAATCTGTTAGTTTTCCTGAAAGCCTTAGTTCTGTCAATATAAAATGCAACAAAGCATCTTACGTCTAGCCTGTGGAGCAGGTGTTCTAAGATTGATGGTCATGGGAAAATGATGGTAATATAATTGGGTGATTTAGATGAAATTCTGATACAATCTTGGGCAGAAAGGAGACATCAAAATACAAAGTCATGTTGTCTGGATGAAACTGGATAAAGAATGGATCAGAACAAGGAGCAGCAAGCTCACAGACTCTTTTAGCAGATGTTACAGTGGGGTCTCGACTTATGAACTTAATCCGTATTGGAAGGCGGTTCGTAGGTCGAAAAGTTCGTAGGTCGAATCTGCATTTCCCATAGGAATGCATTGAAAATCATTTAATCCGTATCTGCTCTTTTACGTCCATAGAAACTAATGGGAAACTAATGGGAAACTAATGGGAAGCTGCTATTCCGCCTTCTGCCACTAGAGGGGGATATTTTTTCTTTTTTTCTTAGGCCAATAAAAGTTCAGGAAAGGAGGGCGAGGCAGGAAACAGTTTTAAAAGCATTTTTGAATTTTTTTTTCAACGAAGCCAATTTTAACGCATGTTTTAAAGCATGTTCTGCTGATTTTTTCAGCACAAAGACACACAGGCAGGCTTTTTAGGTGCTGAGCAAGCCTCCCCAAGCCTCTTCAGAGCCAGCCGATCAGTTGTTAGGTGGGGAGAGGAGGGGGCAGAGAAAAGCACAAAATGGCTGCCAGGCTCCCTGCTCGGTGCCGGCTTTTAGCTGTTTCCTGCTCTTTTTCCTGCAGTACAGGGGCTACCAAGGCCTGGTAAGTGACTTTCTTTTATTTATTTTTAAGTTTCTGACCCTTTTTCCCCCTCCAGAAGCCTCTAAGGGGAGGGAGGGGGCACTTTTTTCCTGTTTGTAACTCGAGGGAAGTTCATATGTCAAGTTGTTATTTCCCTATCGGGTGGGTTCGTAAGTCGAAAAGTTTGTATGTAGAACTGTTTGTAAGTCGAGACCTCACTGTATAGCCACCAGAAAAGATGTCTTTAGAGAAAGCAACCTAAGATTTGAAGAGGCCATTGGTGCGAATGCTGGGCGCATGAGATCATTAAGAACAATTTATAGTGACCATTGGGGTATAATACGTTGACATGGTGGATGGAGGTTATTGAGTCCTTTGAGGAATTTTTTAACTGTAGGTTGAGATAAAACTTTTGCTGATGTGGAGTTATCTGGTTGATAGGCAACAATGGCATATATATGGGCTTTCAAAGTGGAATGAGAGAGTCCAAATTCAAAGAGATGGAGTAAGCAGGTAAGTAGTGTCTTCAAGGAAACAGGTATTGCAGGTAAGTTATTTATTTCCATATAATTAAAGAAGGCTCTCCACTTACTTGCATATAGAAGCTGAGTTTATAGTATTTGTGCTCAATCCGTGCTCGGTTATTAGAAGAAAGGCATGGAAAGTTCTGATGATTGCTAAGAGCTCCAGATGGTTGATGTGAAGTGATTGTTCTGATCTTGCCCATAGGCCATGAATTTTGTGATGAAGACAATGTGTTCCCCAGCTGGATGGGCTGGAGTCGGTGGTGACCTGCACCATCGGATGGAAGAGCAGGAATGGTCATCTGACACGGAGGTTTGACGTCAATGTCCACCAAGTGAGTTGACTGGTTAACTCTGCTGTCACAGTCAATTTCATGGATGGGTGATCTATCACCAGGTTGAATAGTGGCAGGCACTATGATTGGAGTGACCTCATTTTGAGAAAGGCATGCTGGAATACCGATGTTGTGGATGCCATGAGCCCGAGGAGGTGTTGAACATGATGGGCTGGAATGGAAGGTCAGATTGAAAGGGGCAAATTTCCTTCTTTAACCTTATAACTCGTTCCGGGGGAATGAAGGCCCTGGATTGCATGGAGTCGAAGAGGGCTCCGATGTAGGTGAGTGTGCTGGTTCGAGATGAGATTTGTATAGTTTACTTTGAGTCTGAGGTTCTGAAGTGTGTTGAGCGTGATGGTTGTAGCTCTCATGGTGTTTTGGTACGACGTCGCAACTATCAGCCAGGTATGGATAGATGTCTATGCCCTGAAGGCGGAGATGCACTGCGATTGGTGCCATGCACTTCGTGAAACTCCTCGGCGTCATGGAAAGTCCAATGGTAGGGAACAGAATTGGTACATGATATTGAATTGAAATCTGAGAAATATTTGATGAGATGGATGGATCGAAATATAGAAGTGTCCTGTAGACCAATCACAACAAACCATTCTCCCCTTTATCTGGGATTTTCGAAAAGGCTGGCGTCGATGGGACTGATTTTGATTCCGAAAGGATGATGTCAATGGTGGTGGACCTTCTAAGGATCTGTCAACTGGTTGTGATCTGAATTGTCGATATGGCTGGAATCTCTGATATGGTTGTTCTTCAAATGATTGTGGATAGAATTGAGTCTGTCTCTATTGAGGTAGTTGGTATCAAAAGGATTGTTGGTTGGGGCATGATCTTGCCATTTTCCATAATTTATAAAGGTTTTCCATAGTCTCAACTGTTTTCTGATTAAAGAGACCGGTGCCGTCGAAGGGAAGGTCTTCTATCATTGACTTGGCATCCTCAGACAGTCTGGTGGATCTAAGCCAGGCGTGTCAATGCAACACTATCGAGGATGCTAGGGTTTTTGATGCCATGTCAGCTGCATGTCTAGCTGCAATCCTTTGTAGTTTTGCCAGCAAGGTGGCCTTGGTATGGGCATTAATCAGTTCAGTTTTGATCGATTTAGGTGCGGATTCTAATATCGGGAGAATTTTGTTCCAAAGTCGGCGCTGATAAGCACCCATCACCACTTGATAGTTGGCAACTCTTAAGTGAAATGTTTTGGAGCAAATAAATTCTTCTACCGATGATGTCAATTTTCCAACCCTCCTTATAGTGGGGGCCACTGAAGACTTTCTGGCTTTGGACTGAAATTGGGAGTAGGATGTTTGGCCAAAAACTTGGTGTCTGTTCCATGCATCTTGTACAGGTTTTCAGTCCGTCTTGAGATTTGTAGTGCAGATGGTGCCTTGTCCCATGCTTCCTTGATTAGTTTGAGCATCGATGGAATAAAAGTAAGACTAAGTGGAGGTGTCCTTTCGTGATTAATGTCATTGAAAATTAGATGTGCCTCAGGTGATGGAGGTTTTTTGACATGTAGTTGTAGGGATTTAGCCATTCTGGATTTAGCCAGACCCTGCTGTTCAAGAGACCAGA
The DNA here is from genome assembly GCF_051106095.1 of Pogona vitticeps. Taxonomy (NCBI): domain Eukaryota; kingdom Metazoa; phylum Chordata; class Lepidosauria; order Squamata; family Agamidae; genus Pogona; species Pogona vitticeps. The sequence continues at coordinate 131,471,908 of NC_135785.1, forward strand.
CCTCTGTAAAGATTTTTATAATTTTTTATTACAAAAATAGAGGTTCATTAGAAATCAGTTCATATTGCATTGACGCCGTGACGTGACAGTAGGAGGAGGACAGAGCTCTGTCCCCTGGGCTGAATTCTGACCTGTTTGACACTCCAGGTGTCAAAATCTCCCTGAAGAGGTGGTGAACTGGGGGGGGAGCATGTTGATCACGGGGGAGGGGAATGGCTGTCTTTATTTGGTGGTATGAGAGATTGTCGGTGTCGAGAACTCGATTGAGAGGCTTCAACAAATATAGGGATTTGGAGCTGGTTGTTTCTGGAAGAAAATGGCTCCTGGGTCATGGATTCTACAGAGGTTATCAATCCATTTAGACATGGTATGGGAGGAAGCTGGTTTTGTCAAGGATCTCTGTGCAGTACTAAGGAGAGATGGCAACATCAATATGTGTGCTGGAGTGGTTGCATTTTTAGAGATCGGCTCATATAGATGATCGGCTGGTTCTGTCGATGTTCAATGGATTTGCAGATCAAAGGATTTAGCCATGCGAATCGTAAGTTGGGCATAGGTCTGGAAATCCTCTGCCAGTGATGGCGGGTCGGTATCGACAATGTCCGACTCTGGAGAGGTAAGTAATACCAATGGAGTCTGAGGCCGAGATCCATGGTCAGAGCCATCAAGGTCACGTCTGGAGTCAACGGACTGTCGATCAACTTCGGTGTCGAGAAGCTGAGTTTCATAGTATTGCTAGTTATGAATTGAACAAATGGAGGTGGCATGTCCATGGACATGTGTCAATGTCAAGGATCATCAACATCGAAAGATGGCGATCGAGTGTCGATGGACCTTAATTGGTAGGGATGGACCTCGGTGTCAAGCCTGGTGTCGTAACAATGCTGGGGTCGATGACTTGGATTTACTGGAGGACGGGAACTGTGTTGAGGTAATGGAATGGAGCGTGTGTCCATGGACCAGGATGAATATAGAGGATTGTCAATATCAGAGCCTGTGTCGAAACGTTGGTTGCTGATGCGATGGCATAGCAGTAAAATAAAATGACGCAGGCATGAAGAATGGTTTTCGCCATCTACTATAGTAGAAAAATATTGGGAGGTTGGGGCTGCAAAAGCCTCAAATGTGGATGAAATTTGCTTGACCATTCAAGGTTTTTTCTATATCAAGTGGGGTATAGCAACCTCTCAGTGATGTGGCCATTTCAACACCGATGGTTGTTGAGAAGTAGGCTGACTGCTGGATGGTATTATTGAACCAGGTAAAACACCTGGTCGACTAGTCGGCGCAGTTTGTCGAGCAGAACACTGGTCGGGGCAAATTGCAACTTGATGTGCGTGCTGAGCATAGGTTTGAACCACATATGATGAAAAGAGCTATCGAGATTGTTGATGTTGACAGTTCTGGTTAGGGATTGGTGGGCGATCCGAGGGCATCGAATATGGAATGGTGTCATGCTGTTTGGGATGGGAATCCTCAGGCGATGGAATAACCGAAGGATTGCTGGAAGGAATAGAAGGTTGTGGACTGGGAGGAGAGCATGTTAATAGGTTGACTCTGTGATTTGTCTGTGTGTGTTGCTTTCTTAATAAAGGAGATTGGCTTTTGAGGAAGAAGTTTAGACAGGACCTAGCTGAGACCTAAGTGGCTCTGCTCAGCAGTCAGAGGTCTGTCTGGATTTCGGACTCATCCCAGTCTCCGGCACCCCCATAAATCTCTTTGGAGATAAGGGGCTGCTTACAGACTCTATCATCCCATTCTGGAGACTAAAAAAAAAGGGTTGATGGGACAGAAATCTGTCATCATCTGAGGGAGATCTGACCAAAATTGATTCAGAGAGTTGTGATTGCAATGGGATGTCTGTAGGCTTAGCTTGTTTAGGAGGAGAAGGCTCTGGAGCTGGAGCAGCTTCATTAGGTCTCTGATGTTTAGAAGTTGTTTTCAATGTCAAAGATTTTGGTATCGAGGACTTTGATTTCTGTGTCTTCAAGGTCTTAGACGATGCAGATGGAGAATCGGAATGAGCTGATGTAGCCGATGGACGTTATTTCGATGATTCGGCAACGGCTTTCTCCATTGCTTTGGTTAGGAAAGTGGCCCTTTGGTTAGGTTGGGCCAGTTAAACTGGTTGTAAGGATTGTTCCCAAAGTCAGAGTTTTAGCCTTGGGAGGCGAGATAGAAGAACTCTGCACTTAAAATTTTTGCAATGGGTACAGGAGTTTGATGTTGTTCTCCCAAACAGAAAAGGCACTTAGCATGTCCGTTGGAAAGTGGGATTTTATTATCACAGACAATGCAGTGCTTAAACAGGCCCAAAGGAGCCTTGAATAGGAGAAAATAATTTGAAGAGACAAACCAATGATTGAAGGGGGGCGTATGCTGCGACCAGAGACTGAGCGAGGTGGAAAAATCTCTGACGATAATGAATTTGATCTGATTGTTTAAAGGAAAGAAGACTGATACCAGGAAGGAATCAAGAATAAACTCTCTTTTACTCACAGAAGCAGAATTATGAGGCTCTCAATGCGATGGTTGAAAGAAACTGAAAGGGGACGCTTGGCACCAAGGTACTTATATGGGTGGGGAGGGGCATATTCTTATGTGTTTATTGCTATAGCAGAAGCTCTAGAATCTTCCAATGAGGCTTCGCATAGGCACGAATCACTCAGAGTGTGATTCACAGAGGCCACAAAGAAAAACCTGGGCATTCAGGAATGAATCCAAGAGCACCTTGGATGTTCCCAGAGGGAATGAGTCCCATCTAAAATAAGCTGAAACTCTATTCCCCCATTTGCCTTTCTACTGATCAGGAATACTTCTGTCTTGTATGAATCCAGTTTTTTAACCCTCCTCTAGTCCATTACTGACTCGTCACTGATTTTGAAGCAGAACAGCTTCCTAAGATTTAGATGGTAAAAGAGAAATAAAATAAGGTTTCATCTGCATACTTAGTGACAATGAATCCCCAAAACCCAGACAACCTCTTCCAGTGGTTTTATGCATATGTTAAACAGCATGGAGGCCAACATTAAACTGATTGCCGCCACCACAAAGAGTGAGCATCAGACCTTGTTCGGTTGGATTCATTCCTGGTTTTCCACCATTGTCACTCTAGCCTTTATCCCACTTACTTCATCACCACCAGCTACCCAGTAAACCAAGGCAGAGTTGACACTGAAATTTTATTTTTCATTTCCCTGACTTTCCCTGACCAAATTTTGTCAATTTCCCAGACCGCCATTCAAATATAATCACAAGTTAAAAAATGAATAAGTCATGTTGCATTAACGCAAATGCTCTGTGTAGCGTGCATGAGCATGCCTGACTGACAGCAACAGATTCATATCAATTGCAACAGATGCAAGTCCTCCACAGTTCAAGACAGCATTGTAAATCTGATGTTGCATGACAACCGTTTCTTCATGCAAGATCTCAATTAACATTGATTTATTACCATATTTTTTGCTCCATAAGACGCACTCCCCCCCCCAAATAGTGGGGGAGAAAGTATGTGCGTCTTATGGAATGAATACAGAAAAAAGGGGTTTAACCACCACCACCACCCAGAAACCCCCTACTGCCATGCTGGGAGGCCTCTGAACTAGCACCAGAGACTGCTTGCTATTTAGAACCCACCAATCTGCACTGCTGGGTTTCCAGGATCTGTTCCCTGCAGCCCACCTGGAAAACCAGCAAGGCTAACAGGCCTATAGTAGCAGGCAGTAAAAATAGCGAAGGGCCAAAGAGAAAAGAGTAATTCTAGAAAGAAAAGGGGAACCCACAAACATAGTCCCCCACTTAGGCAGTTGATTTTCGCACCTTTGGGGAAATCACAGGGTTCAACACATCCAAAGTGCAATAGATGAGCCTTACCCTAGGAAAACCACTTTTGCAATAATGGCATCTCCCCTGCCATGTATGAGTTAGAATGGCCCCTGGCCTCCTGCCCCTTTCTGTGCCTTGACCTCCAAAGGCATGGTGACCCCCGGCTGCACCTCCTGCTCAGAACAGGGCTGCACAGCCCCAGTCGCAAAAGAGGCCAAGAGAGCTCTTCAGTGTTTTGGGGTGCCCTGCAGGACCCCCATCAGAGGCTGGATTTTCCTCCCACAATCCTCCAGTGCACAGATATTAGCATATCTGCCTGCTTGCATCACCCAGTTGGCTTCTCTATTGGAGAAGCAAAGCAGGAAGGAGGAGTCTCTTTCCCTTCACCTTCTGGAGAAGTCAGACCATGTGACCAGCCAGACATGTGGAGAAGCAGAGAGAGAGAGAGAGGACACAAACAAAAGCTTCTAAAATAAATTGCCAGTAAGTTTAATAGGCCTGAGAATAGTGAGGGGAAGATAAATTTACTACTTGTCTTTAAAATCTGGTAGTTTTACTTTAAAAGCTGTTTGTTTTGGGTTAAATTGTGCTTGGGTAAAAAGGTGCTCCATTTGAGTTGAAACCTGATTGTGTAGAAACGTGCATAGGGGTACTTGCTTTAAAAGCTCTCTGCAAAGCCTTTCAGATCAGCCCTGATCAGCTGTTAGGTGGGGAGAGGGGAGGGGGAAGGAGCTGAGAAGAGCACGGAGAAGAGCACAAAATAGCTGCCAGCTGCCGGCTGCCTTTTAGTTGTTTAGGGCTCTTTTTTGTTGTTCTGGGGTCTACCAAGGCACTGTGAAGAGCAAGGCTCAGTCTACAGTACCTGGTAAGTGACTTTCTTTTACGTTTTTTAAAGTTTCTGACCTTTCCCCCCCTATAAAAATGCATTAATTAATTTCCAATGCATTTTTATGGGAAATTTGGATTCAACTTGCAAACTTTTCAACTAGTTCTGGGCATCTAATAGAGAATGTATTTTCAAAGGGTGTTGCAGCAAGGAAACTAATTGTGCCTCCTGACTTCTAACTGGATTACAGTACCTGCTTCCTGATTTCAGCTACTATAGTTTGTATTCAATTTTTTTTGGCTCATCAAGAACATTGTTCATGGCTAACCTGTTGTGCCTTGCATGCTATAAACGTTCAATTATGTCAGAAAATGGAGATTTGGTCTTATGCTGAGCATGTGCTACTACTGGTGAATGGGATCAGGTTAAGCTTTGTGTTGCTGTTCTTTTGCATAACCTAAAGTAAATAAGGAAAACCAGCTGTTAAACAGTTTAATTCCACTATTTATCCTCCACACAACTAAAAGGGACCTCTCAATGCAGTGCCAAATCAGAAAAACCATTTCTAACGTAATATAGGCTTGAGCTGTGCTGGGCAGAGTTGCACAACAATCTCATCTGTCATTCAGACATTTCTATAAGCATGGGGAGGAGGTGGATGAAAGGAAATGTAAAATATAGGTAGAGTGGTATAGGTCTTATCACTGGCTGATAATTATCTATATTAATGCCACTGTTGACTGCTGTTCACTTTACATGGTTCAAATGTTATTCTGTTATGGTTTATTAAATATTTTATTACACTATTTGGTTCAGAATATATTTTCCCTGTGTTCCTCCTCTAAAAATTAAGTGCGTCTTAATGTCTTATGGAGCAAAAAATACGGTAACTAAAAATCCACTTTCAATAGAAGCATTATTGTAAGACAGGATAAGGCACATTTTGACAACAGTCCACAGGTATGAGAAACTTTTGTTGGACATCAAAATACCACTGTAAAATGTATCCATTCCAACTTCATCATTTTGTTTTGCAATATATGCTTGATATTGAGCCTTGAACTCATTATGGGCAGCTGTGGTTAAAGCAGTGTAGTGTTGCTTTGATTTTCTTCACTACTGTGTCATTGATCTGATTTGCTGCATGTAGAGCTTCAAGAACAGCCTGTATCCTAGTGATTCCAAGATTTGGCTTGTATAAAATGATAGTAGGATCCAATGCTGATAAGCTACTGTCAACCTTGCTTCTGTCAAGCAAGTTCTCAGACAATTTCATGTTGTTAACAACTGGGAACCAGAAGATACGTTTTGCAGCTTTTCTGATTTTATGGAACAACTCATTAGCTTCTTGATTAGCCTACAAAGTTTTTGAGTTTTGAAACCTTTGTAGAAATGGCTCACAATCCCCAGGTATCATTTCCATGAAAGCCATTTTGCACTTCATGAGTGGATCTTGCATTGCAGCTTTTATACAAATTGCAGGTTTACTGTGATGGAGTTTTGCTTCTTCCACATACAGTACTTCTTGATGTTGTCAAAAACAAGGCACTTAACATTCTCCAAACACCTAGTGGAGCTAAAAGGTCAGGGGCCATAGTGTGCTTCCAGTCATAGCAGTGTACGATGCTCTCCTAGCTGGGGAATCTTCAAACAGATAATACGTGTTGCCCAAGGCTGAATTCAGGTCCCGTTTCACTGCTTGCAATCCTGTTTCAAAAGACCTATGTACGACAGGAAGGGTACAAGTTCCAAAGTCACTCAGTTCTCTTCCTTCTCCTTTACAGTCGAGGTTGGTTTTAATTTCTTCTTTTAGTTTTCTCAGAAAAAAGTTATTTACATTTGACCCATCTATAGATACTTGTAATAATTTTGCAACTGATAAAGAAGACATGCCTTCTTGAAACTTCTTCAGTAGTAGCAGTTTGAAGAAAAACACTGGTTAGATACCGTGTGGAAATGTTATGACAGTAGTCATCCCAAAACTGAACCACTAAATCCATCTGTCCCTTTTGAACCACCTTATTCAAAGCTTCATCAAAATAGATAACAAATGTTTGGCAGTTTCAGCTATTTCAGTAAAAGATCAGAGAAATATGGTGCCAAGCCAAAAGAAATAACATACATTGCTTTTGTTTTTCCAATATGAAACTGTTGAGCTATCTGAGAACATTCGCTTGAATAACTCACTGATGTTGTTACAAGAGTTAAATGATATCTTCTTCATCACCAGTTGCAAACCCCACAGGTTCTCTGCTGTCCTAACACAGTCCTTGATTACACAGGCAGCCACAATAGTTTGTGTGGTGGGTAATTCTTTGCCATTTTCATCACTCTGATCATGTTTTCCACTTTTCGCAGGGGCTGTTTCACCCTCTCTGGTTTTACTATCTAAATTTGTACTCAACTTTGAACCTAAACATATCGTGATGGACTGCTGACTTGCTATAGTTTTCAGGTTCTTCTGAAGTAATGGTCCTTGTGCATGAGGCTCCACAGCTCTATTTCCCATATTACTTAGTTCAAACTTTTTGAAGCACATTTTACAATAAACTTTGCATTTGTCTCCAGCAACAGGTAATAGCTATGGAACGAAGTCAGGATGAAGTTTGAAATCCAGCCACTGCATATTAACTGTTCTCTTAAAAGCCATCTTCAAAATGTGGTTTCAGATACAGCCGTACACAGAACCACCAGCCTGACACCAAGATGTTAGCAGATTTGTTTTCTGGCAAGTAGGAACTTTCCAAAACTGGAAAAGATTCCTTTTCACTTTTTGCATAATGAGGAGATCAGCAGCAAGAACGGAGGTGGAGTTTAAATGCCTGCAGATCATTTCTGCAATCTAGAGAAGCAGGCAACCCTCATTTGCAACCTTTATGCATGGGAGAAATCAGGGAAGAGGGTGAGAGCTGTTACTCTGTAAAGCCCAGCAGGAACAAGCAATCACATTTGAAAAAACTACTTTGCATGGTGCAGAGTAGAAAATGCTAGGTGACAGTGAAATCCAACAGCAGCAAAACTCATTTGCAACTCTGTGCTGGGTTTAGCAGGTGTCAGAACGTCTATTCCATACACAAGCATTACCCAAAAACATGCTTATCTTTATATGTAAGTTAAATGCAGTACTAGCAGGTTAGATCTTTAAAGTTTGTATCTTGCTAAACTTTTAACTAGTCTTGCTTTGCAAATGCCACAGGTAGGCTTTGGAAATCATGCAGGGACAGAGCTCAACAAACACATCAGGCTGGTTGCTGGGGGGGGGGAGCTGAGAAAAAGGTGGAGCTGGGAAAGGGCACCATTCAGTTTTACTTGCCGTCTACTATTTCTGTATTCCAGTTGCCACAAGAACAGATCATGCTCTAGCAGCAGCAGGTAAAAAATCCACTGCTTGAATATATTTTAATCACAATTTCCCTTTCCCTGACTTCAGACCAATTTCCCTGACTTTCCCTAACCAATTTCCATTTCCCTGACTTTCCTGAAAGTGGCAAAGCTGCAGGGGGCCAGTCTGAGGTCAACCTACTGCCTGCCAAGGTGACGAGAAACTTCTCAAAAGCCATCTCAAAATTAATCAGCTCAATCAGCCTGTTCAAGCAATTTTAATTTGTCCCCTACCTGTGCAAAGACTGTTGAGTTTCAGTGAGTCTAAGCCCCATCAAATAGTGATCTATCCATGAAATCAGAACTGCAGAGTTCCTCCACACCCAGTTCAATTCCCGCCCCCCAATAAACAGAACCAGGTGTAGAGCAAGATATCATTTGGGACAGAGCCGTGATCATCATGGAGGACATGAAGTTCTCAGCCACTCTTGACAGAGCTGCTTCTGTGTGGATGTGGAGTACCCCAACACAACAAGTTGGAAGTCTAAGACCAGTTCAGATGGCTCAGAAATAGAGACTGTTGAACAGTGGGGTGGATGGTACACCTACAGAATTCCCATTCCATCTTGTACACCTACTTTCAGATATAAACATTCAAACCCAGAAAACTGAAATATAACAGCTAGTAAGGAGGACTATTTCAAAATAAACAACTGCAACTCTGCCTATCCATCCTTGAGGTCTTATCTGCTATTGCATTAAGAGTGAAGATTTTTTGATTCTACCCCCTTTCTCCCCTAACTCCTTCAGCATCATTATAATAGTCCAGGGGAAGCTGATGGGGGACACAGGATGGAGTGGGGGGACTCTTCCATTTCTGTGAACCTCACTGGATTTCAATGACAACATCACGCAAAAGTACTGTTTTTACATCCTTATGTACACGTTGCACCTAATTACTACCAATAGTACTATATTTTCAGCAGCACTGAAAGTGAATGGGTTATTTATAACAATTTGTGAAACAAACATTATTTCTTATACATGCTAAAATTGGAGAAGCACTCACATGTCACAATTTATTTTTCTTAAGGGAAAGAAAAACATGTACAAAATAACAGGAGTATAAATGGGGCTTACAACAAATATTGCTTATGAATTTTTGCCTTTAAAAGGTATGCTTTCATTGTGAAAGAGAGTCTTCTCCTCTACTGGAATACTCTCACAACACAGAAATTGTGAAGGCAGATAGAATTCCCTGTATTGATACAAGTGTGATGAGATGGGTTTTTGAGTTAAAATCTTTTAAAGGCATATGGGTTTTGTAATTAAGAAATAAGCCAGAGAGGTTCCATCTTGTTTCTTTGTATAAAGTATCTTTGCTATGCTGACAAGTGTTTTTCAGACGAGCCGACAGAATGTTATTCTGAAAGCCTGAGAAGGACTCGGTGTGATTAGATAGATGGGAATTGTTGTGACTCTTTGAGAAACCACAGTTAACCCAAATAACATCTGCTGTGTATGAGAAAGAATTCATGTGATGTAACAGGACTGTTTGCCTAGTAACGAACTCTGATTGGATGACATCGTGGGAAGGTGCATTAGGCCCTTGCCAGTTACTCTTGAAAAAGGAACTTTTTACCTATGGAGATTGTCTTTCCAAGACCGACCTTTCAGTGATTCGTGACCTACACTTCAGCCATTTGGGACTTACCCTGATGTCTTTAGAGAGAGTTTGGTGGCCTACTTACATGGACTGGTTTCTATGCTTTGTTGGATTACTTTTGGACTTATGGGATTTTTCCTAAGGACTATGCATGGACTATTTTCTATGGACTGTTCTATGGAATATTCTTTATGGACTTCTTTTCTTGGAATACTCCATGTGGACTATGCTCTTGTAATTTTGTAAGGACTATGGTATATTTACTGGATTTTTCTTTTCTAAGGACTATGGGACATATAATGGATTTTTACTTTTGTTTAGGGGTTTTTATTCTATAGGATCACTGAGGACTATAGCCTTTTTATAACCAACTTGGATTAACTTGTTTTTTTACTAATGATTTCCTGGATTGGAACTGTTTTGATTCTTTTTAATGTCTTTTTGTATTTTTAATAAGGTTTTTGAACTCTTTTATATTTTTCATGTTTTCTTTGCCTCACTACATCTTTGTAACTAAACAGCACAATGCTAGATTATTTGTTTTGGTTTAATTTGGCTCTGATACTTAGTAACATGCTTTTTCTTTAATAAAATAAAGATTATAAAACTCATTTGGTTTCCTGAACAGTACACTTGCCATAGGGTCATCTGAGAGTGCTGCCTCGGCCTAGCTTACTTAGAGTCCTGTCAGTGGTGCAAGTTAAGTCTAAGGACTACAAAGCCCACTTGACCTTTTCACAATAATATCTGAGAGTACCAGGGTGTTCTTATGTGGGCAGACCTGCGAGAAGGAGTGTTGTAGCATGGCTGGCTGAATTTGGACTCTTCAGCCCATTTTAGCATGTGCAAACTCCTGATTGCTCTCTGTCCAAGCTTACACGTGTGTTTTCGAACCCGTGTTCGTTACAACAAGTAAAGGTAAAGGTTCCCCTTGACATTTAGTCCAGTCGTGTTCGACTCTAGGGGGCGGTGCTCATCCCCATTTCCAAGTTATAGAGCCAGCATTTGTCCATAGACAGTTTCCGTGGTAACGTGGCCAGCGTGACTTAGACACAGAAAGCTGTTACCTTCCCACCATATTGGTACCTATTCCTCTACTCCCATTTTTGCATGCTTTCAAACTGCTAGTTTGGCAGGTGCTGGGACAAGCGATGGGAGTTCACTTCGTCGCGTGGATTTGCTCTTACGACTGCTAATCTTCTGACCTTGCAGCACAGAGGCTTCTGCGGTTTAACCCTTAGTGCCACCATGTCCTTGTATTGATATACTGGCCCCATAAATAGCTTATTCTGAGCTCTAACTTATGGAGATGATGGGCTGAAGTGGAATGTGGGGGAGGAGGAGGCAGCACAGCAGGATTTCAGATGGGAGTGAGAGCACTGTAGACAACTACCAAGTAACGTGAACTGGTGAGTTAAAAAAAAAGTGGCTTGGGTGTACCCTGGATGGTGACATACAAAAGGGGGCTTTTGGTCCTTACGGTTGCCTGCAGAGGTTTTCCAGGGATCTTACAGGGGAATTCAGATCTTCAGCTAGGTATGGGAGCCATAAAAAAAGGAATGAGGAATTATTTCCATTTGTTAGGCTGTGTATGGCTGCCAAACAGAAAAAACAAAAAAAGGAGGTATTGAAACCTGTACTGCTGGAACGCTTTAAGCCACAACTCACTCTGCCTCCCATTTCTCTTCCCACACTTGTTATTGTGGCTTCGTTCATTTCCCATTACCTTCCTCTCTTCTGCTTTCTTTTTTGTTCTGTAACTTTATTATTTCCTTCCTTTCAACTTCAGCTTTCAACTCCAGGCCCTTTTTCTCCCTTTCCCCACTCCCCATCTCCCACTGTGCTTCCCACTGTTATGAATGAGCACATTTACAGAGCTGATTACTCACCATACATTGTTCCTGTATATTTCTTTCCTTCTCATCCAAACAAGCAGTTTCATTTTATGCTTTTCAGGTTTTTTTGTAAAATTTTTAACAAAACATATTTTATTTCTTCAGTTAATGTTTTCTATAGCTGTGCACATAAGTTATTCCTCTTCTAGTTGCTACTCTGACTATACAAGGATTGACACTTGCTCCTGAATATCAGAAGGGGGAGTGAACTGCAGCATAATTTTAAAACTATGTTGTTGTTTAGTCGTTTAGTCATGTCTGACTCTTCATGACCCCATGGACAAGAGCACACCAGGCCCTCTTATTTTCCACTGCCTCCCAGAGTTGGGTCAAATTCATGTTGGTAGCTTCGATGACACTGTCCAACCATCTCTATAGTAGCTGCTTTTTTAAATGCATGCATTTTTCACCTATATTGCAAACTGGCTGTCTTGCATACCAGCATATGTCAACAAACCATATCTTCCCTTACAGCAATGTAAACAGTAACTGATTGTTGAAGGCATTAATGTATTTGACAGTGTACATTCTTATGAAGTCTAACATTTTATGGTTATATATACTTTACCATGAACATTGTTCTGAAGTTATTCAAATCCATTAGAAATTCCTCCACTGAAACCTTCTTCAAATCAACAGCATAATAGTCCATCACATTTCGATAGAGTTTTTCCATATTGTCATGCAACCTAACAAGTTTCTGGAATTCCTGCTTTGCTTGAATTGCAAAGGTGTATTAGGTTTGTTAAGGTTACAGAATCAACAGTAGAGTCCTTTTAAAAGAAAAAAAATGAATATCAAATAGAGATTAATACTTCCAGCAGCCTTACATTCCTCAGTTATATACCAATACGAAACAGAAAAAGATAAAGAGAATTTTTAATAGGGTAACCCTAGCAGACAGTGTAAATGCTGCAGATGTAATATACAGTGGTGCCTCGCTTAGCGAGCGCTCCGTTTAGCGACAAAATCGCTTTGTGATGAACTTTTTGAGATCGCTTTTGCAATCGCTTTACGATGTTTCCTATGGGGTATTTTCGCTTTGCGATGATCGGTTCCCTGCTTCGGGAACCGATCATCGCAAAGTGACCATTTTTGCACAGCTGATCAGCAGTTTCAAAATGGCCACCAGGAAAAAAACAAGGCCACCTGCTGTTTTCTGGGACGAATTCCTCGCTTAACAGGCAGCGAAAATGGCTGCGCTATGGAGGATCTTCGCTGAACTGTGAGTTTGAAGCCCCTAGGAACGCATTAATCAGGTTTTAATGCATTTCTATGGGCTTTTTAATATCGCATAGCGACATATTTGTTCAACAGCGATTTCGCTGGAATGAATTAACGTCGCAATGCGAGGCTCCACTGTATCTTGATTTCAGCAAAGCCATATCTGGTACAATTTTTCTCTTATCTAGTACGCAACAGCATGACAGGAATTTTTGCTATTTCATGTTAAAAATTTTCAAAAAATACTACCCTGAGCTCTTGTTTCGTGGTTTTCTTTATTTTTCCACTTTTGGCCTCATTTATTTATTTTATTTATCCTAAGTGACTTTAAAAATCTCTCAGTACTTAATGTATCATACTGGTCAATAATGGGTTAATGCCAGTGGAAGCTGATGACATCATCAGCTGGCATCATAAAATTTAATTTAAATTAAGTGAAAGATTCCTGTCACCCCCATTTTAGGTTTGAAGATTTTGAAGACTCCCCATTGCTCTGAGGAAGATTTTGGAAGCCTTGAGACAGGGTGGGAGCTTTAGCCAAAAATTTCCAATGCTGGGATTGAAATGTTTGGCAATAAGGGGCGATTAAAACCCGCCTGCCATCCTGAGGCCCCTGAAGTCTTCCCCAGGGCAAAAGGGAGCCCTAAGGAGCCTCAGAACAAGCTGAAGGTGCCATTTGTTTCAGCCAGCATAAGTTTACACCAACAGGATTTTGATTAATGAAGAACAATCCTGAAAAACTACTACTTCTGATGAAATATTTCCAAATGCTCACCTTCTATGATTTTTTTAGATTTTCAACCTTTTTATTTCACTAAATATAATGAGAAGTGAGCATTCAGATGGCATTTTTATACTGACTGGATGAGTACAGCAAGTCAGCCCCACTAGCCATTTAATTTTATATTATATCTTCATTCCAAGCCAGTTACATTATAAATTCCTTCAAGCCGAAGCAGGCTATTAAGCACATAATTATGATTAATAAAGCAAAGTTACCAACCTAACTTGGTTAGATAGTTTTTTTTAAAAAAACTGTTCCAAAAGTGTCAGTTTATCAATAAACTGAGACACATTTTTCTTATATTCTGAACAATCCCTGCACTTAGTAAGCTTTTCATAAAATTAATATTTAGATCTATCTTCTAAAACATACCTTTATATGATATTTTAAAGAAGCAAATTACTGCACAAGAATACTAACACAACTAAAACTTTATCTGATACCTAATTTCAAACTATTATATTTATTTTGCTTTTTTAATTGATGAAGATTCCAATACTTATAGTGCTTTGAAATAATGCATTCACATCATAATCAAAAAGAAACTTCCCTGCTGCAAAAGTACCTGATGTCTAACTTATTCGTCTGCACATTTAAAACATATTTGACATAATTCTAATTGTCTTTTCACATAACATTTGTATTAATGTCTTCAATATTCTGATTTATCTGTTTAACTGCAGGAAACAAAATCATGCAATTAAAGAACTGAATTGCATGTAATGTAGTCTATAAAACTAATTGGCAGTCAGCTAGAATAATCTAGTAAGGGCGATATCTACACAATTATAGATACTATCAGGAAAAAATGAATTTGTCAAGGTTTGACATTCTGTATGTAGGGAATGGTAAAATAATTATGAGGAATATAAAGAATGCAACCCTGAAAGTGTACATTGTGCTTTAAAAATGAGGTTTGAACCTCACCCTGCAGTTTACTAAAAGTTACTGCAGGACAATCAGCCAGCTCGACAATAAAGTCCGAAAGGAAAGTCAATGTAAATTAACATTGCCTTGTAAAATAATCTTTCATAACTTAAAGCTGAACGTGTAAACAATTGATAAAGAAATAGAAAGCAACTGAGAAAAAGAACTCCTAGACCACAAAATATTTAAATATGTTAACATGACCAGTAAGTGTCATCTGCTGATGCAGGAAATTGCTGGACCTATAACTTACTACTTTGGTAATTTAAAGCATCTCGCTTTTCCTGCAGCTGCAAAGATCCAATTACTTAGAACAAAAGCAACTATCTGCCACAGCAGCAGCTTGCCAGCCTCATAATTAACAGGAGTCATACTTTGCTACCCAGGAAGAAACAATTGAGATATCCATTTTAAAAATTCTATTCATAAATATCAGCAGTTTACTACACTGGCAACATTCAGTTATTTACAGTTGAAATGTAAACAACCAAGATAAATATAAATATAGAAAGGAAAAGGAACATAGACAATAAGCGACATGTCACACCACAAACACCAGGTATGAATAACAAAGATACTAGGCATAAGACACAACGATAAGAGACACCAAGAAGCAGGCAGAATCTGACCCCCTACTCAGTGCAGGAGTACAAATCAAAGGATATCTGCCAGGTGGTTATCTGAATTTCCCTTGAATGCCTCCAGTGTTGGAGCACCTCTCGAGGTAATTGGTTCTATTGCTGTACTGCTCTAACAGCTAGGATGTTTTCCCTGCTATTCAACCAAAATCTGCCTTCCTGTAACTGGAACTTGATCTCATTATTACATGTCCTGCACTGTGGGATGATCGAGATCAGATCCTGCCCATCCTCTATATAACAGTCTTTCAAGTATTTGAAAAGTGTTATCATATGTCTTATTTTCTTCAAGGGAAAGAACCTTTCTTTCTTTTTTCAAGGCTAAACATGCCCAGTTCTTTCAGTCTTGGTTTCTTTATGCTTATCCTAGTTGCTTCTTAGCCAAATGCAAAGTAGTCATGGGTAATTTTAGACTGGAAAACATGGAGGTTAGGGAATGAAGAGAACCTGGCAGCTATAACACACACGATTCACAAAACTAATTATGCTGGCTCCTAAAAATGTAGTGGAACAATGGTAGTGACTGTTCCAGACGAAGAGAGGAAATGTAGAATCCAATTGAAATTGAAATACATTGTATTTGCAGCATAAAGTAATCAGCTCAGGTTGGAAAACAATCAAAATGGGCAATCTAATGGCTATTCCTAGCTTTAGAGTGAGCTTTCATTTATAAAATACAGTGGGGTCTTGACTTGAGAACTTAATCCGTATTGGAAGGCGGTTCTCAAGTCAAAAAGTTCTCAGGTCAAATCTGCATTTCCCATAGGAATGCATTAAAAACCATTTGATCCGTATCTGCTCTTTTCCGTCCATAGAAACTAATGGGAAGCTGCTATTCCGCCTTCGACCACTAGAGGGGTATATTTTGTTTCTTTTTTTCTTAGGTCAAGAAAGGTTCAGGGAAGGCAGGGAAAATACAGTCCAGGCAGTACAGTACCAGGCAGTCTGAAGACTGTCTCCCAATCCACTCTCTAAACGCTGGGAGGAGTGAGGAAGCAGACAGGCACCCTTTTCACTGGCCAACAGTTAACTGAAAATTCAAATTTTGCACTTTCCTTGCCTCCCACGTGGGTTTTTTTCAGTTCTTAACTCAAATCTAAGTATGTAAGTCAAGTCAATATTTTCCTATGAGAGTGGTTCTTAAGTCAAAATGTTCTTAACTCGAGCCGTTTTTAAGTCAAGACCTCACTGTAGACTGTATTCTATAGTTAAAAATTATTATGCTTAACTGCCAACTTCTCAAAAGATTGCACTTTATGTTTTTTTCCTTAATTTAATGAAGTACTTTTATATTTATATGAAGAAAATTTAGAATAACTGGAGAAGCCACAGTACTACTTTCAGATCATGAATTACACGTGAATCTTCATTAAGCCATTTTAGGTTCTTAGTAATTCAAGGTGGAAAAGAGGTTAGGCTTGTCAAAAGTGATAGCTTTAAATTGAATAAGGATTATGCAAATAAAGTTAAAATTTGTTAAAGAACATCAGACAAAGCCAGATAAGTTATTTAATATAAAAAAAGGATATGGACATCTTTGTCACAAATTTGTCATGATTATCTTCTGACAGGGGAAAGGTCTCCAGATCCCTCTCAAGTTGTTTAAGCTGCCTTTCCATTTGCTTTAGGTTCTTCTCCAAGTTTTCTACTGAAACTAAATATATATTTTTAATTAATAACTTCAGCTACATCAAAAGGTGAATACCGTTTAGATGAATATTTGCATGAAATAACCTACAAGAACCACAATATAGAAATACATTTTTGTGACATGCAGACCATATTCCATGTCTTCATGAATTATCACTCTATTGAGCTAAACATCACATTATTAAAACAAACAAAAAGCCCTGTATTAGAAGTTTATTAGGCAAACCTCAGACACTTCTAGTGAGATGGCATTTTTAGAATTTGCAAGGACAGATTCAATACATTTATGTATGCCAGAATATGAAAAGATTGCATACTTTCAGCTAGTTCATGTAGTTATCTGTGAATTCAAACATATGGGCTCCTTTTGTGCCTGCACAAATGACCCTGAGACCTTCCAGTATTAAAGCACTCCTTCTCCACTGCACATACTCCCTACCCCATATCAGGCCCTGATTTCCCAGTCCACCATAGATAAGAAAATAGTAGTTGTGTGGCAGACAGAGGGGAGAACAGTGGGTTTGTGAATTCATATATGACCACTCAAAGAATACAGGTAAGCCACCTGTCCTTCTTCATGGTCTCTGTGAAATCACACATATGCACGACTAGCAGGGTTACACTGTGGCTGGTGGGATATCATACAGAGGAGATCACCACTCTACCAAATGCAGCATCAAACTTGGCCCTGACATCCAATTTATAATGGTTGATTAACATTAGACTGTTAAGACCAGGCCACTGTCCTACTAATTTCTCTCAGCTAAATTTTACTGAAAAAGAAAGATAACATAGTGACTACTCTAATAGAGTGCCTCTTTAAGAAATTGGGCAGCAATCTCTCTGCTAGTTGGTGACAAGGTGATTGTGTTAACTATTCATTTAGACAGTCTTTGAGGTGTAACATTGTAACGTGCCCCTTGTGTGTCCCTGGATTATTTCACTAATCTAAGGCCCACACCACATTCTTATTTACCACCAGTTGAATTGTTATTGTTATTGTTCTGGGCCTCCAATTCTAATTTCCTCATCTCCAGTTGAAAATGCATTTCACTTTTTTAAAAATTCCATTTGTCTGACCTAAGCTCTCTTCAGCCCTGGCTTTCTCTTTAATTCCCAATTCCTTGAGTTTATATTCTTGTTCTAACCTCTGTCTTTCAAAATCCTGGGGGCTTAGAACACTTTCTTTCTCTGAGACAATCACTATAAATTCCTGAGGTCCCTCCTCTTGAACTTGTGGGTCTCCATTTCCCTGAGCCTCCTCAGGTTCAACTTCCTCCATGACTGATTTTTTTGTTCTTTTGGGGGGCATATTTGAGTTAAAGTGAACTGGGTTTTTACTTTCGTTTACTGTTTTTAAAAGGACCTCTCTTTCAGCTGTTTTTCTAGTAACTATGTTGCGCTTTACTTAGCAGCTCTCTCTGGCTGCTCTCCACCTCACAACTTTCGTTACTATGTTTCCTTGTCTGAACAATCCCTGCCTACAGACACCAGAATAATTTTCTTTTTAGCTTTTTATTTTCCTATCCCCTCAGATCTGTCCTGACCCTGGCTTCCACTCTTATCCACCACTGCTCCATTTCTCTCAGAGCTCTGGATTTTGTGCTTGCCCACTGGGTCTCTCAAATCCTGAGGTAAAAAGAAGTTTTCTTTAGAGTCGATTCCCTATCTTAAGTTCCCCAGACCTGGGTTCAGAAGCCCCACCACTAAGCCTTTCCACAAAAGCTCTAGCAGGTTACCCATTTCTTTACCACAGATCCTAAATAAAATGTACCCACAACTCCAGAAAATCCACTTTCAGACTTTGGCTTCACTGGATTATTTTTTATCCCACCGCTGTACACCAATAAGAACCAAGCACGTTCTTATTTATGCTGCCACCAGTTGATCTCTGTCAACATTATTTACTTGGAAAGACCGAGGTCCATACTGTATGTAACTTTTAACAAAACCATGTTTATTGGATACAGTTCAAATCTTGAGTTTCATTTAAGTAGATTCCTAAAAGACATTAAAGCTTTCAGTAGTTCCGTAATAACTTATTCCACACTTGACTCTCTCTAAGTTCCACACTCTTAACTGCTTTTCCACTGACTATCTGCTCTTACTATTTGTTTCACCCCTCCCTTTATGTTCCACTGGCTCTGCTTGCCAACACTCTTATTGGTGCATGCTGATACACTCATACATATGCATAGGCAGGGTGATCGCTACAAACATGTTTACCTTTCTTTGATCCATGGTAGCTAACAAAAAGTCTAGTGGAGTTTCTCAAGTCCCTTTTTCTGGATGTGTAGAAGGCTAACACTCTGTGGGCGTCCAAAGTGTAGAGTAACTTTTACAGTTCCAAAGTAGATGATGGGGAAAGTTGGAAGCAACAAGGGTTGATTCAGATGGAACTTTGAGACCACTTTACATAAGGAGAGGTCAGACAACAATGTTACATTATCCTTATGAATATTGGAAATATCTGTTGGCTAGTGTAGAGCAGTGGTTCTTAACCTTTGTTACTCAGGTGTTTTTGAACTGCAACTCCCAGAAACCCCAGCCAGCAGAGCTGATGGTAAAGGCTTCTGGGAGTTGCAGTCCAAAAACACCTAACAAAGATTAAGAACCACTGGTGTAGAGCATAAAAGAATTTCAGAACAAAATCAGTCTATGCTTCTCTGTTCAATCTGTATGCAGAATGTATACAAAGAAATCTGACTAAATTCAGATGAAGGAGGTGTAAATATAGGAAGAAACATCAATAATTTAAAATATGCAGATGATACTATCTTACTGGCAGAAAGCTGCAATGACTTGGAACAACCTTTAGGAAAAGTGAAAGAAAGTGCCAAAGCAGAGCTGCAGTTGAATATTAAGAGTACAAAAATCATGACTATAGAAGAACTACACAACTTTAGCACTGATAATAAAGAAACTGAAATAGAGATTTTATATACCTTGGTTCAGTCATCAATCCAAAGAAAGACTGCAATCAAGAAATCAGTGGAAGACTGAGACTTGGAAAGGCAGCAATGAAGAAACTAGAAAAGATCATCCAGTGTAATCATGTGTCACTGGAGACCAGGATCATCCACATTGCTCCATTTCCAGTCACCATGTATGGGTGTGAAAGGGACAGTTAAGAAAGCTGACAGTGAAAAAAATGATTCAATTGAAATATGGTGCTGAATGAGAGCTTTGTGGATTCCCTTGACTAAGAGAAAGATTAATAAGTGGGTCCTAGATCAAACCAAGCTTGAACTATCTCTAGTGTAAAAAATTTTGAAAATGAGGCTGTCCTACTTTGAGTGCATTGTAAGAAGGCACGGTTCTCTAGAAAAGACAATCTTGGGAAATGTAGATGGCAGCAGGAAAAAAGAAAGGCCAAATATGAGATGGATTGACTCCATGAAGGAAACCACAGGCTTGAGTTTACAAGAGTAGAGATAGAGCAGGAAAGCTGAGGATTGGACATTTTGTAGATGTCTCATTTATAGAGTCACCACAAACCAGAGGTCACCTGATGGCACACAGCAAAAATCCTTTTGAAATTGTGGGAAAGATGGATCACAACTGAGGTTGCAGAACTCACTAGTCCTATGTACAGAAGTGACAATGACTATAAATATGTCTTGTAAGTTAGAAGCCTAGAATCTGCAAAAGCCATGGCTTCAAACGGTGGCTTCATAAATTACCACCAAGGAAAGTGACTATTGTGGCATCAGCAGGATCTGATGTCTGGATAAATATTTTTCATACCCTTCAAAGACCTCTTAAGAACTGGGTGCCTGAAGAAATGTGACGCTGCTGAACCTGGTGGCTGATGTGCAACAACTGCTGAATCATACACTTTGATAGAGGAATGAGATAGATCTTTCTGTTTTGGATGTAGGAAAAATGTAACACTATATGCAGCAGAAGGTAAAACTTGTGCAATTATTTAGCAAAGTGGATAAATCTCCACCATTTATACATACATTTTGTGTTTGATATATGGCTTTCTTACTTCAAAAATTATTATTTTCAGGTCAGGTGAATTTTCCAAGCTGTTAAGTGGGGTAGGTCTGAGAAGGACTATGTCCTTGCATTGCATGAACAGGTCTAGGATCAATGGTAGGTGAAAAATGTCTGCTGCCATGTGCATGAGTGTAGTGAGCCAAGCCTGCTGCAGCCATCATAAGACTATTAGTATTGTATTGGCCTTGTTGTGATGCAGCTTGTCATGGGTTGATTTATGTGGTTTAAATAATGTATTGGAGATGGGCTATGTAGTTGTGAACAATGTAAAATGGATTCCATATTGGTTCTGTGTATGAAGGATTTTGCATGCTGGGAGTGTATTTCCAGGGGGCTGTGGGAATGTTTTTCCTTTAGGCCTGGACAAGCCATTACAAGATAAGAAGACCAGACACTTGTTGTGGCATAGAAAGCGATGGACTGAGAAAAACAACACCTGTTTCTCATGAGAAGAGAAGGAGGGACTGTTTCCATAACCTTATGCCGCAATTGGATGACAGCTCAAGAGATGGAGGAGAACGGGGGTTCCAAGAAGCTTCAAAAAGGAACTTTTCCTATGTGATGAGATTCTTTCTTTTGTTCTGCTATTTTTATCCATCATAGTTTTGCTAGGTCTGTTTGCCTGCTGCCCAGTGCAGGTAGAGGACTGAGGGGAATGTAGGAAGACAAGGAAGAAAGAAAGGGGGGGCTTTTTGCCTTTTGTCTACCCTAAGAAAGCTTTTAGAGATTTTTAGGGATTTTTAGAGCTATTGTAATTGAAATGAATTACAGTGGTGCCTCACTTAGCGATTGCTCTGTTTTACGGCGAAATCACTTTGTGACGCTGTTTTTGCGATCGCAAAAGTGATTGCTTTGCGATGGCCCCTATGGGGAAAAATCGCTTTGCGATGATCACGCTGAAGCGATCATCACAAAGCCCCCATTTTTGGCCAGCTGATCGGCAGTTCCAAAATGGCTGCCAGAAAAACAAAATGGCGACCACTGTTTTGCCTCGCTTTAGAGGCACCCAAAATGGCTGCCACAATGGAGGATCTTCGCATAAGGTCAGTTTTTAAGCCCATAGGAACGCATTAAACACGTTTTAATGCATTTCTATGGGCTTTTTAATTTCCCTTAGCGACAAAATCCCTTAGCGATGTTTTTCCTGGAACGGATTAACATCGCTAAGCGAGGCACCACTGTATTGCTTCATTTCTATTTTGTATTAAGCCTTGAAAACAGCAATATATTAAATAAATAAATAAATAAATATGCTATGCTTTTGCATCAAACTGACTTTATTCTGTAAATCTATATATTTTTTATAAAAATAATAATTATAAAATCTTTCTGTCTCTTGAACAGTGAAGCTGTCTTAGCAATACCCTGAGGGGGAAACAAGGCCACAGCAAGCTACTGAGTCCTACCTTATTGAGCAAAGTAGGTCTGAGGACTACAAAGTTCATGTGTAATTTCTTATTGATTTTTCCTAAGGTTGAGCAAGTATCTTTTTAGGGCAGACTTGTAAGAGGTTTCTTGCATGCCTTGGCTGAGGTCACCTAGGACTCAACCCAGCTGCATGAGAGTGCACAGACTTCCAATTACTCTCTGTCTGACCGGTCAAGTTCTCCTTTAGAGGAGGCTGATCATGACACAGCTTTACTATGGCCCCGTGTAGTAGGGAACAGGAGGATGTCTCAGGGAGAGAAACTGATTTAACCTCCCTGGGGTTTCAAAAATGGAAAATTGAGAAAGAGCAGGAATTTCAGTTAAGAAAATTACAGCTTGAGGCTCAAACCAGACAAGCTGAGGCAGAGGCCAAAGAAAGGGCTAAAGCAGAAAAGAGACGGATGGAAATGAGGGAAAAAGAGATGCAACATTTATTTATTGTATTTATTTATTAAATTTATACTAGAAATGGCATCTCTAAACAGTAACAACAGTAACAGTACAAATGAAGGGGCCTCAGGAGTAGACCTTAAGAAATTCCCTCAATTTAAAAAGGGGGATTGCCTGAATCTTTTCTAATTTCCTTTGAGAGAGCCTGCTGGGACTATAACGTGACGGGACCAGAGCACATGCTGGTACTGAGGTCCTTAATTAGCAGTGAATTGTCTGAAATGTACGCGAATATTTCAGTAGACCAAGCTAGAGATTATGAGATCTTTAAGAAATTAGTTTTCTCAAGATTTGGAATAACTTCTGAAAACCTCAGATGCAAATTTAGACAGTTAAGTAAGAAGCCTGAAGAATCATATTCACAATTTGAGGCAAATCTACTTAGATATTTACAAAAATGGATGTAACAATCTAATGTGCAAGCTTTAGAGGATATGCAGAACCTCATAGGATTGGAACAATTTTATTCAGCTTTGCCTACTGATATAAGATATTTAGTTAGAGACAAACAACCTAAAACAGTACAACAAACTAGTGAATCTGCAGATTTAATATCAGAGATTAGGAGTTCAAAATATTCTGAAGTGAAATTGGGCAGAAACTTTGAAGAAAGAAAAAGAGAACCCAAAGATTTCCACAAAAACCAATATACAGATAGAAGCCATTTTAGACAGAGACCGTCAGAACAGTACCAAAAGATGGGTAAAAGGTTTGAAGAAAAGGGAGACAGAACCCCTTTTCAAAGACATTTAAAAACTTGTTTTGGTTGTGAAAAAGCAGGTCATTTTATTTCAAACTGTGAATCTTAAAAACAAAGAAATGGGACAACAGAAAACAAGGGGAGTTGTACCTAAAAAAATGTACTATATACAAAAGCAGAATGAAAATTCTGAGACAAGCTAGAATGACAGTTTAACTGACAGAACAGTGACGCAGGAGCAACTGCCTCCTCTAGCAGAGATTGTCCACTGCTATTACATTAAAACCAACATGGAATTGATGAAGTCATCTGGAGAAAATATTTACATTAATAATATCAAATATCTAGCATTGAGAGACTCTTGTTCTCAGATAACTATATGCCATACAAATATTATTCCACAGGATCATTCCAAATGAAAAAAATTACAGTTAAAGGAATTGGGATAGAATTAATTAAGCTACCCATGGCTAAAGTGCATATAAAGTATAAAGAGTGGACTGGTATATTTAAAGTAGCCATTACAAATCAGATTCATACTCCATGTTTGATTGGGCTAGACTTAACAGAGCATATCAAAAGTGTTTTAATCACTACACACTCACAGACAGAAAAGATAGAGAATTCTTATTGTAATTGTGAGCTTCCTAAGGAAGATTTAAGTGTAAGTCAATCATCTGAACTTGCACAAGGTGTAGCTGTAACAAATTCTCAGAAAGAAAGTTTTAAACAAGAACAAGAAAATGATTTTACTTTACAGCAATCTTGTAATGCAGTCAAAGAAACAGTACAGTGGACCCTCTATTTACGGAATTAATCTGTATTGGAATGGTGGCTGCAGGTCGAAAAGTCTGTAGGTAGAGTCTCCATTGACCTACAATGCATTGAAAACCGATTAATCCGTAACCAGCTGTTTTTGTTCTGTTTTTGTTCAATTTTGTTTGTTTTTTTCTGGTCTGTAGGTCGATTCTCTGGCTGCAAGTCGAACCTAAATTTTGCGGCCAGAGAAGTCTGTAACTCGAAAAGTCTGTAAGTTGAGGGTCCATTGTAATTGCAGAATCCCCTAAAAGATTCTTTATAGATTAAAGTTTCCACAAACAAATGGTTATCCCTTTTGAGTACAGAGAGAAAAGAATGGAAAAGGGATATGAGGGAGGTCATTTTGGAGTTAAGTGCATAGAGCAGGGGATAGAACAAAGTTATTACCGGCCAAAGATGGAGAAACACATAAATGCATATGGTCAAAGCTGTGACATTTACCAAAGACAGGGAGATCCTGAGTTAAAGATGAGATCTGAAGTAACAGGAATAGCTAAGAAAGACTTAGTAACAAACTATAAGGAAAATTTCAATTGCAAGGAAAATAAAATAAAAGATATTTGCAAAGATTATATTAAAAATTCTAATAAGAGTTTCAATCAACTGACCCATGAACACAGAGAGATGTCTGTAGTTGAAAAAGATGAAACATGTTAAGGGTGGTTTTGTATATACAGGCTCACTAGGAAGTCAGAACATACTTGTTACAGTAACGTTGACATCACCTGTCCGTCACTGCTGAAGCTGTATGTCATCTGCCAATAGCGTGACGGAAGGTGGGACATAAGGGGTGGAGCTAGTGTATATAAGGGGAATGAATGGTGTGAGTGCTTTAGATAGGGATTTGAGATAGGGACAAGATAGGGACATGATAGGGTCTGAGATAGGGCTGGTTAGGGACCAGATAGGGTTATGCTAGGGAGATAGGGCTTGAAGATATTGTGAAGTAAGAACTGTGCTATCTAGTGAGGGTCTGGGAGAGTGTGTGAGAGTGTTACTTTATTACAGTGATTGCCTTATTATTTTTCTTCAAGTGATTTACCATTCCTTTTGTTGTACACAATAAACACAAGTTCTTTTATTTTTAAATCATACATTGGCCTGAAGTATTATTTGAGGGAATGGTTGGTGGCAGCGTGAATTAAGTGTGAGTGAGTGTGACGTAATAGCCCCTTTGTGACGCATGAGGAGGCTGTTACAATACCCACTACAGCAACAGAAGAAAGTTGGGGAGAAAAAAGTTTCCTGTAGGGTCAGATTACTAATTGGCTTGAAGAGGGTTGTAAGATTATGGAAAAACCCAAGGAAAGGAGTTTTGCCCAGGAGCTAAAGGAGAACAATAATTTGGAGGGTTGTTTAAAATTATCCCAAAATCATATTCTATTGTTCTCTGAAAGTAATGAGAAACTCTGTATGGACAAAGATCTTGTAACTAAAGAAAAGTCCTTAGCAATATCAGAGCCTAACTTAAAATTGAATACTGGAAAAGAGAAAAACTTAACTGAGATGCAGGAAAGACCCTACTATCCTGAAGTTAGGGAAATGAAAACTTTAGAGGGAAGGAAATTGCAGTTAGCAGAGCCAGTACCTAGGGAATGAACGCAGTTAACTGAAAAAGCTGATCATTCTGTATCTGCACAAGTAGGTAAAACCGTGCAACCCAAAACCCCATCTAAGAAAAGGAAGAATAAAGAAATAGAACTAGATAAAATTAATTGTGCATCTAAAATTAATCAAGTAGATAAAATGGAAATTCAAGGAAATGTGACTGTAATTCGGAAGGTGAATAATAAATCTATATCTAGAAAGAACATGAATAAATTTGTGAGTGAGAAGAAAGGAGTAAACTTGGACTTTTAAAACAGAATTCCAGAGATGTACAAGAAAAGAGAAAGAAATATCGAAGGGTAGTTCACATTAATATGATGAAGCTGGACTATAGAAAAGAAAATATGGTCCTAAACCAAATGAATAGGAGAAAATATGAATTGAAATATTGGGAAGGAAGAGGTGTACCGTATTTTAGATTTCAAGGAGTACTGAGTAAATTTACTCTAGCCACAGAAAAAATAAAAGAAGCTAGAGTAAAAGATGTGATAAGGATGGCAGGCTATACTTGTCGCTGGAAAAGAAATTCCAGGTATATAGCCTCTCCTTAAAAAATTATAAAAGCTAAAAGAAAAGATAAGAAGATCCAGAGGTTGAGCAGATGTAACTAGACCTTAGGAAAGCTGCAGACTATATTAAAGAGAGTTCGTGTCCTGAGAGGTCGTGTCGTGAGAGGTCCAGAGTTCCGGAGTGACTTCATCATCGCTGTGTCAGGATTCAAACCAGGAGCCGTGCTGAGCCAGGCGGACAACAAGAAAGACCGAGCAGATGAGAGACATTTAATTGACAAGTGGAAGGGAAGGTTGGAGATTGACTGGACATTGCAAAGAAAGAAACTTTATGTGAAGTTACGAACTGTGAAATATAAAACCAACAAACTTGCAAGAGGGACACAAAATCTGAAAGACTTTAATTGTGAGACCCAAAGCAAAAGAAAGACTAATAATAAGACTGAAGAAGCATTGTCTTGAAGATCCAATGGATAACAGAAAGCAATGAGACGTGGTACAAGAAGACTGAAGAGTGAAGAAGAAAAACCTGTAATGACAAATATTAGAAGTGAGAGTATAATCAAAGGTTCTGGTTATGTTCTGCAATGTAGTGGTATGCAATGTAGTGTTAACATTAATGGCAAGTAGTAAATAAATGTAAATGTAATAGAATATGAAAACTGTTATAAAATGATAGTAAAATGAAAATGAATAAAAATGTTTGGTACATCTGAATAAATGATAAGTAATGTTAAATATGTAATGATATAAGTAATAAAAATGGTGATACATGTAATGAAAAGTTTAAAGACAAAATATTAATAAGTTTAAAAGAGGTAATAGAGAAAAGGTAAAAGTGTAAAATGTATATCTATTCAATGTTTAAAGATTGGTATATTGAAAAAGGACAGGTTACTTACTTGTAAACATGGTTCTTCAAGTGGATTCTCTACCAGTGGGTAAAGACAGCGCCTGCACTGGCCTCTCGGAATCTTCTAGAACTAAAGATAAAAGTAACAAAGTTTTAGGTTGCCCTGTACAGCGCATGCTCCGCCCGCCAACGGCTCAGTTCCATATGCCCGCCACATAGAGAGAGTTGGGACTCACCTACCAGTGACGGACATGTGGGGAGGCCGGGTGGGATGTGTGTATTCATAGAGAATCCACTTGAAGAACCATGTTTACAGGTAAGTAATCTGTCCTTCTTCAACGTGGTTCTCTATGAATCCACACCAGTGGGTGATTAGCAAGCTTACTTACTGGATGGTGGGCCGTCGCTGTAGCAATGAAGTAAGTACAGCCCTTCCAAACTTGGCCTCATTCTTAGCCCATAGGTCCAGCTTGTAATGTGTAACAAAGGTAGACACATTGGACCAAGTTGCAGCCCTACAGATCTCTTGGATGTCAATTCCTCGTAGCAGAGCCATCGAGGTGGCTACAGCTCTGGTAGAATGGGCTTTGAGACCTTCAGGAATGGGTTTCCTCTGCAGTTCATAAGCCAGAGAAATGGTGGAAACCAAACACCTGGACAAAGTAGAAGATGAAGCAGCAGAACCCTTGCGCTGACCATAGAAACAAAGGAACAATTTTGGGACTTTCCTAAAGACTTTAGTCCGAGTCACATAATAAGCCAACGCTCTCCGAACATCCAAAGAATGGGGCATGTGCTCAACATCTGTATATGCATCAGGAAACAATGTCGGTAAAATCAAGGGTTGATTAACGTGGAACTCTGAAACAACTTTCAGAAGAAACAAAACGTTTGGGTGAAGAACAACCTTATCTTTGAAGAACTGAAGGTACGGAGGATCTGCACGGAGTGATGCCAGTTCACTGGCTCTTCTAGCCGAAGTGATGGCTACCAGGAATAAGGTCTTAAAAGAGAGGAGCTTAAGGTCACACGAGGCCATAGGCTCAAAGGGTTGCCTAGTAAGGCAATTCAGCACTGTCTGTAAAGACCACTGTGGTACTGGCTTCTTCAACGGTGGTCTCATGTTGCCCAAGCCCTTGAAAAAGACTTTAAGTGTTGGGTGTGAAAACCATCGGGATGATTCTGAGTTTGGGGGTTGGAAGGCAATAATGGCTGAAGTATAAACCTTTAGGGTAGATTTGGATAGTCCAAAATCAAAGAGGTGTTGAAGGTAAAGCAGGAGGGTGGATAAGGCCACGGGCGAAGGCTGCAATTTGTGCTCCTCAGTGAACTTCAGAAAACTTTGCCACTTGTATTTGTAGAGCAATTTGGTGGCTGGTTTTCTTGCCTTGTCAATGACTTCAATCAGTGATGGGAAATCCTCCACCCTGTCAAGTGGAGAGACTCCAGGTCTGGATGAAGGATGTTCCCGTTGTTCTGAGTAAGCAGGTGAGGTAACAGCGGTAATGTTACTCTGTCTACTGCATTTTGAAGAAGCATGGAGAACCATGGTTGACGTGGCCACTAAGGAGCAATGAGGATTGCCTCTGCTCTCATCTGCAGTGCTCAACGATGGTTTTCTGTAGAACAGGTATGGGCGGGTGAAGATAGAGTAGACCCTTGTTCCATGGGATCATAAATGCATCCCCTAGAGACCCTTCCTCTTTTCCTGCACGGGAGGCATAGGTTAGACACTTCCTGTTGGTCTGTGTCACAAACATGTCTATGAGGGGTTGGCCCCATCTGTGACAGAGAGTGAAGAACACATCTTGATCCAGCTCCCATTCGTGGGATTGGAACGAGCGACGACTCAGCTCGTCCGCCAACTGATTGTCCAATGTCAAGACGTGGATGGCCACCGGAAAGATGTGCTGCTGGTAGCACCACTGCCACAGATGGACAGCCAGAAACAGAAGGAATTTCGATCGTGTACCTCCCTGCTTGTTCACATAGAACATGGTCGTGGTATTGTCTGTGACAACTTGTACCGCTCTGCCTCTCACGATGGGAAGAAAGGCTCTGACGCTTTTATGACCGCTAGCAACTCTAGGTGATTGATGTGTAGTGAGACCTCTTGCGGGGACCATAGTGCATGAATCTGATGGCCCTCGCAGTGGGCTCCCCAACCCAGAGGGCTGGCATCCATTGTCACTTGTCTCGTGAGTTGTAGAGGCCTGAAGGGTCTTCCTATCAGAAGATGAGGGAGGAATGTCCACTACTGTAGCTGATCTGCGAGCTCTGGTGTGACCCTGAGGCGCTTTCATTGACTGTCCACCATTGGGTTGAACAAAGTTAGTAGCCAAGATTGTAGTGAGTGCATCTTGAGGCGCGCATGAGGCAAGGCAGCAGTTGTCAAGGCCATAAGGCCTAGTAGGTGTTGGGTTAGTTTGGCAGACACCCTCCTCTGAGGTCTGAACTTCCGAACCGCCTTCCTGATTTTTTGAATACGGTCTGGAGGTAGGAACATGCATGCATGCACAGAATCCAACGCGGCCCTATACAGTCCATCATCTGAGAGGGCTCCAAGTGGGACTTCTCGTAGTTGATGGACAGGCCCACAGCCTGTAGAGTATGAAGGACATGGTGGGTGTTTCTGCGTGCTTCTGCCTTGGATCTGGACACGATCAGCCAATCGTCGATGTAGGGGTAAATTTGAATTCCCTGAAGACGAAGGTAAGCCACCACCGGGGCCATGCACTTGGTGAAGGTCCTCGGTGCGGTGGAGAGGCCGAATGGGAGAGCCACAAACTGATATACAGTGTCCATGAACATCAGGCATAAGTACCTTCTGTATTTCCGGTGAATGGTGATATGGAAATATGCATCCTTGAGGTCCACCACCACAAACCAGTCTCCTTTCTTCAGCAGGTGAATGATCCCTTCCAGAGTGACCATCCTGAAGCGGCGTGGTCTGAGATAAGTATTCAAGTCCCTCAGGTCCAGAATAGGTCTTAGGCCGCCGTCTCTCTTGGGTACTGCAAAGTACCGGGAGTAGAACCCGTCCAGGATGTCCCAATGAGGTATCTTCTGGATGGCTTGTTTGTGCAGAAGGGTGAGAATCTCTTCCTCTAGGATGGGATCGAACGATGTAGGGTTGATCCATCCTAGAGGAGGCAATTCTATAAACTCCAGCCGGTAGCCTGAGCTTATAATGTTTAAGACCCAGGTGTCTTGGGTTATTGTGGTCCAGTTTTGAAGATAAGGAGACAGGTGGGTGGTGTGAGGAGTGGTCTGGATGCTTAGTGGAAAGTCAAAGATATTGCTTGGACTTTCGGCCAGGAGGTTTGTAAGAGTGACGCTTAGTGGACTGAGGTTTGAAACTGGAGGCTGACGAAGAAGCTTGTGAACATGGTGGAGCTTGATTGCGGAATGACTGATAGGTGGAAGATGTAGATTGTTGTTGTGTAAACCTAGGATGCCACTGAAACTTTGTGGGTCTAGGTTGCTGCTGTATGGAATATGATTTAGCTGTCTTTTTGCTTTTATGTAAGTTCAAGTTCTCATCTGTCTTCTCACTGAAGAGACCAGAAGCATCAAATGGCAAATTCTTTATTCTGGCTTTTATGTCATCCACTATGTTGGTGGATCTAAGCCATACATGTCTTCTTAGGGTAATGATGGAGGCAAGGTTTCTAGCAGTGGCATCCGCCACATGGCGAGAAGCCAAGGGCTGGTGTTTAGATACAGTTAGTGCCTCAGCATGTGAATTGAGACACATCTGTCTGATGTCCTCCAGTGCTACCTGAAGGGCTGGTAACACCCTTGTCCAAAGCTGCTTCTGATATGCACCCATTGCCACCAAGTAATTAAGGGCTCTGAGCGCAAAGGTGATCATGGCATACAGACAACATCCCAGAACCTCCAGTTCCTTTCCCTCTTTGTTAGTAGGGGTTGGATGTCCCTTAGTAGGTAGTCTAGTTGCACTGGACTCAGCTACAAGTGAGTTGGGTGCAGGGTGTTTTAACAGGAAGGCAGTTTTTGGTCCATGCACATGGTACATGTTCTCTGTTCTCCGCGACATGGAAGTGGAGTTTGCAGGGTGTTCCCAATACTCCATGATGAGATCCATGAGCTCAGAGACATATGACAAGCTGACAGGGTGAGACCGTTCCTTATTGATGTCTCCAAAGATTAGGTCGTCCTCCCGAGCAGGTGATCTCTCTGTCTCCATTCTTAATGTAGTAGCCATCCTGGAGACCATCTGAGAATAGGATGAAAGGAGAGGAAGGATGGATGTCCGCAGCATCCGATCCCAAGGGCTCCCCTGGAAGGGGCGTCTCCAGGGAAGCCTCAGAAGAAACTTCTTCGTGATCAGAGGTTTGAAGGGTTTGGCTTTCCTCATCTGAAGACTGAAGAATGCTCGGTTGCTGAGTTTTATTCTTGGGTGCAGTAGACTTATGATGAATCGGCAAGGGAGCAGGCTGTGGAGGCACAGGAGGAGTAACAGGCTTAGATGCTGTAGTCTTAGTAGGACCTTTGTCAGTCGACGTCGACGGGGCACTCCCGTCAGCACCGGAACGCTTGTGGTGACGATGCTTCTTTGGAGGGGAGATGGAGGAGGACGATGATGTATAACGTGCCCTCTTTCTTCGCCTCCTTCGATTCCTAGATGTCGAGGGGGACTCGGATGAACAGTCTCTCCTTTGACGTCGGCGGCGAGATCTCCTCCTGTAGAAGCTGTCATCTGAGTCGGAGGACAATAGTCCCAACGGTGATGTTTTCTATGTTTGTCGACACCGGAGCCATGCTTGCGCTTACGATGGCGCCGAGTTTTCTTTACTGGAAGTTCTTCATCCTGATCCGACACCGGATGTCGAGGAGAGGGAACCTCAACAGGCTTCTCAGGTCTCCATGGTGGAGTGGGAGGAGACTTGGAGCCAACAGATCCCGGCGTCGACGATCGGGATCTAGACGCCCGCCCTGTTAGAATAGGGCTATCAGGGGCATTAGCTACACCAGCAATCACTCGAGCCAGCTGGCTAGCTGTAGGAGACCTCTTGACAATGACCAGAGGTTCCTGTCTGGGAGGGATAGAAGCACCCATCTCAGAGGTCGAATCGCGGTTGCAGGATGAATCTTCAAGTATCGGAGATGGCAGGGATGTCAGCACCGGCGGAACTATAAGAGTAAGTTCCTTTGACTTCGACTTAGGTTTAACCGAGGACGACTTCTGTTTCAGATGCTGTGTCGGTGGATTGGAGGAACCATCGGAGGAAACAGTCGGCACCGACTGTGATGATTTGTGTTTTTATGAGATGCTAGAATGGGTTTTGTAGTCATAATATTGTCTTGACAGCATCCATCTTGATTTAAAGTCTGCTCTGTAGTAGGAAAGTTTTTCATGCTGTTTCAGAGAAGCTTCGCTCTCTGGTTATCTCGTTACTAAGATGAGTAGAGAGCAGAGACTTTCGTAGTCAAAATAATTCTGCCACAAAACATGATAACAACTCTCAAGCTCCCATGAGAAAGTTAGGCGGGACAACAAGACCCAGGAGGGGGTGTTCCTTTTGAAGCATTCTGGGAAGAAGAAGGAAGTTGGGAAAAAGATGGAGTTTGACTGAGAAAGGTCAGACATGTGCTTTTTCCCAAAATGGATTATATCTTTGGTATGGATGAATTGCATGCATTGGTTTATTGAACAGACTAGTCTTTCTGATTTGGCCATGTGTATTTGCTACCTGATATAGAGCCCAGATTAACCTGAGTTTAAACTCATGGATTTGTCTGTGTGTGTTGCTTTCATAGTCAACAAAAGAGTGGGAAAAGCTGTAATGGGATACAATCTCAAAAATGATAGAATGATGTCAATACGAATCCAAGGCAGACCATTCAACATCACAATAATCCAAGTTTATGCACCAACCAGCATTGCTGAGGAGACTGAAATTGAACAATTCTATGAAGATTTACAACACCTTCTAGAACTGACACCAAAGAAAGATGTTCTTCTCATTCTAGGGGACTGGAATGCTAAAATAGGGAGCCAAGAGATAAAAGGAACAACAGGGAAGTTTGGCCTTGGAGTTCAGAACGAAGCAGGACAAAGGCTAATAGAGTTCTGTCAAGAGAATAAGCTGGTCATAATCCAAGTTTATGTACCAACCAGCATTGCTGAGGAGACTGAAATTGAACAATTCTATGAAGATTTACAACACCTTCTAGAACTGACACCAAAGAAAGATGTTCTTCTCATTCTAGGGGACTGGAATGCTAAAGTAGGGAGCCAAGAGATAAAAGGAACAACAGGGAAGTTTGGCCTTGGAGTTCAGAACGAAGCAGGACAAAGGCTAATAGAGTTCTGTCAAGAGAATAAGCTGGTCATCACAAACACTCTTTTTCAACAACACAAGAGGCGACTCTATACATGGAAATCACCAGATGGGCAATATCGAAATCAGATTGATTATATTCTCTGCAGCCAAAGATGGAGAAGTTCTATACAGTCAGCAAAAACAAGACCTGGAGCTGACTGCGGTTCTGATCATCAGCTTCTCATAGCAAAATTCAAGCTTAGACTGAAGAGATTAGGAAAAACCACTGGGCCACTCAGGTATAATCTAAACCAAATCCCTTATGAATACACAGTGGAAGTAAAGAACAGATTTAAGGAACTAGATTTGGTGGACAGAGTGCCTGAAGAACTTTGGATAGAGGCTCGTAACATTGTCCAGGAGGCAGCAACGAAAACCATCCCAAAGAAAAGGAAATGCAAGAAAGCAAAGTGGCTGTCCAACGAGGCCTTAGAAATAGCAGAGAGGAGAAGGGAAGCAAAATGCAAGGGAGATAGGGAAAGTTACAGAAACTTGAATTCAGACTTCCAAAGAATAGCAAGGAGAGACAAGAGGGCCTTCTTAAATGAACAATGCAAAGAAATAGAGGAAGATAACAGAAAAGGAAAAACCAGAGATCTGTTCAGGAAAATTGGACATATTAGAGGAACATTTTGCGCAAAGATGAACATGATAAAAGACAAAAATGGGAGGGACCTAACAGAAGCAGAAGACGTCAAGAAGAGGTGGCAAGAATACACAGAGGAATTATATCAGAAAGATGTGGATATCCCGGACAACCCAGACAATGTAGTTGCTGACCTTGAGCCAGACATCCTGGAGAGCGAAGTCAAGTGGGCCTTAGAAAGCCTGGCTAACAACAAGGCCAGTGGAGGTGATGGCATTCCAGTTGAACTATTTAAAATCTTGAAAGATGATGCTGTTAAGGTGCTACATTCAATATGCCAGCAAGTTTGGAAAACTCAACAGTGGCCAGAGGATTGGAAAAGATCAGTCTACATCCCAATCCCAAAGAAAGGCAGTGCCAAAGAATGCTCCAACTACCGTACAATTGCACTCATTTCGCACGCTAGCAAGGTTATGCTCAAAATCCTACAAGGTAGGCTTCAGCAGTATGTGAACCAAAAACTCCCAGAAGTACAAGCTGGATTCCGAAGAGGCAGAGGAACTCGAGACCAAATTGCTAACTTGCGCTGGATTATGGAGAAAGCCAGAGAGTTCCAGAAAAATATCTACTTCTGCTTCATTGACTATGCGAAAGCCTTTGACTGTGTGGACCACAGCAAACTATGGCAAGTTCTTAAAGAAATGGGAGTGCCTGACCACTTTATCTGTCTCCTGAGAAACCTATATGTGGGACAGGAAGCAACAGTTAGAACTGGTCATGGAAAAACTGAGTGGTTCAAAATTGGGA
Source organism: Pogona vitticeps (assembly GCF_051106095.1). Classification (NCBI taxonomy): domain Eukaryota; kingdom Metazoa; phylum Chordata; class Lepidosauria; order Squamata; family Agamidae; genus Pogona; species Pogona vitticeps. The sequence continues at coordinate 131,506,779 of NC_135785.1, forward strand.
AAGGAGTACGGCAAGGCTGTATATTGTCCCCCAGCTTATTTAACTTATATGCAGAATACATCATGCGGAAGGCTGGACTGGAGGAATCCCAAGCTGGAATTAAGATTGCAGGAAGAAATATCAACAACCTCCGATATGCAGATGATACCACTCTGAAGGCAGAAAGTGAGGAGGAATTAAAGAACCTTGTAATGAGAGTGAAAGAGGAAAGTGCAAAAAACGGTCTGAAACTCAACATCAAAAAAACTAAGATCATGGCCACTGGTCCCATCACCTCCTGGGAAATAGAAGGGGCAGATATGGAGGCAGTGTCAAATTTTATCTTCCTGGGCTCCATGATCACTGCAGATGGAGACAGCAGCCCTGAAATTAAAAGACGCCTTCTTCTTGGGAGGAAAGCGATGACAAATCTTGACAGCATCTTGAAAAGCAGAGACATCACCTTGCCAACAAAAGTCCGAATAGTCAAAGCTATGGTTTTTCCTGTCGTGATGTATGGAAGTGAGAGCTGGACCATAAAGAAAGCAGACCGCCGAAGAATTGATGCCTTTGAACTGTGGTGCTGGAGGAGGCTCTTGAGAATCCCCTGGACTGCAAGGAGAACAAACCTATCAGTTATAAAGGAAATCAACCCTGAATGCTCACTTGAAGGACAGATCCTGAAGCTGAGGCTCCAGTACTTTGGCCATCTCATGAGAAGAAAAGAGTCCTTGGAAAAAACCTTGATGTTAGGAAGGTGTGATGGCAAGAGGAGAAGGGGACGACCGAGGATGAGATGGCTGGACAGTGTCTGAGAAGCAACCAACATGAACCTGACACAACTCCGGGAGGCAGTAGAAGACAGGAGGGCCTGGCGTGCTCTGGTCCATGGGGTCACGAAGAGTCGGACACGACTAAACGACTAAACACACACACGTTGCTTTCCTTAATAAAGGAGGGGGATTTGAGGAAGAAGTGTTAGCCAGGGCCTAGCTGAGAGTCTTGGGCTCATCTTAGCTCCTAAAGGGACTGACTAAACTTTGGAATCTCTCCATTCTCCGGCATCCCCGGTATCTCCTTGGAGGTGGGGGATTGCTTACACCGACGTCCCGGTAAGGGTCTTTTTACTAGACGGCTTTTTCTTAGACTTTTCTTTAGGCTTGTCCTTTTCAGGGGCCAAAGAAGAAACCATTCTAACCTCGGAACGAACGGAAGAGGTTGAAGGGATAGACTCCATTTCCGAAGGCTGAGAAGCAGACAGAGTCTGTTTCCACAGGGAATATTTTAAACGCTGCTGGCGCGCTTTAAGAGTGACTTTAGTAAACTGTCGGCAATGTTTACAGTGTGTTACTGAGTACGCCTGTCCTAAATAAAACAAAGGGAATGTCCGTCTTGAAAAGGAAGCTTTCTTGAGCAGGAAGAACAAAGGCGAAAAGGTCCTCTCTTAGGAGACGGCTTTCTCTTAGGAGGCATATGCTGATTGAGGTGGAAATGGCAGTAATTGAAAAGGTCCGGCAGGCGCGTGGTGCCTCAGCGGGTGGTAAATGGGCCCAATTAAGCAGTTAAGTACTTGCGAAGTTGCCAGAGGCAAAAGGAGAGTCGAAGAACAGTCCAGGGTCAGGGCAACGGCAGTGAGAAAGATCAATATGACAGTCCGAAGTCTGAAATAAAGGAAAAACGGCGAAAAATCTCAGAGCTCTAACCAAGAGGTTCCAACTCCGTGGGCGGAAAAATGGAACTGAGCCGTTGGCGGGCGGAGCATGCGCTGTACAGGGCAACCTTAAACTTTGTTACTTTAATCTTTAGCTCTAGAAGATTCCGAGAGGCCAGCGCAGGCGCTGTCTTTACCCACTGGTGTGGATTCATAGAGAACCACGTTGAAGAAATAAAAATTCTCTCATTCGTTGTACCTGAGGGTAACTCACTATAGAGCTTACCCCCATGATACAAACTTTTCCAAGGGGGGAGGTATGTGACGGGCAGGTCAGAAACCACACCTGTCCATCACAATGGAACACTGATTTTGCAACCAATGGTTGAGCAGGAGGGTGGAACCAAGGGAATATAAGAAGAGAAGGGAGGACAGTTAAAAGTCAGTTAGAGCACTGGTTCTTAACCTTGGATTACTCAGGAGTTTTGGACTGCAACTCCCAGAAGCCTTCACCACCAGCTGTCCTCACTGGGGTTTCTGGGAGTTGCAGTTCAAAAGCATCCGAGTAACAAAGGTTAAGAACCACTGAGTTAAGAGTTAGGATTTCAGTTAGTCAGGAGTTAGAGAAAGAGTTAGATAGTCAAAGTTAGAAGTTAGAATAGTAACAAGTAAATACACAAGCTGGTTAAATGGCAAATAAGTAAACCAAATGAGACATTTCAATGATTGTGATTCTGAGTAAATAAAGAAAGAACAGCTGTAACTTTAATAAAAACTTTCAATTGTTGGCAGCCAGCGTTTGAGTAAAATAATTTACATTGTGGATAAAAGAAATCCACTGGTGGCAGCGAAAAAGTGTGAAAATTAAATGTCATGCCCAAAAGGGAACCTGGGTGTATAGAAGAACAAACAGGGGAACTGGGGTTGTGTGACACTCAGGCACTCCCATTTCTTTACTAACTTGCCATAGTTTGTTGTGGTCCACACAGTCAAAGGATATTGTGTAGTCAATGAAGCAGAAGTTGATGTTTTCCTGGAACTCTCTCATCCAGCGCATGTTAGCAATTTGGTCTCTAGTTCCTCTGCCCCTTCGAAATCCAGCTTGTACTTCTGGGAGTTCTCGGTCCACATACTACTGAAGCCTGCCTTGGAGGATTTTGGGCATAACCTTGCTAGCATGTGAAATGAGTGCAATTGTATGGTAGTTGGAGCATTCTTTGGCAATGCCCTTCTTTGGGATTGGGATGTAGACTGATCTTTTCCAATCCTCTGGCCACTGCTGAGTTTTCCAAACTTGCTGGCATATTGAATGTAGCACCTAAACAGTGTCATCTTTTAAAATTTTAAGTAGTTCAACTGAAATGTCAACACCTCCACCGGCCTTGTGGTTAGCCATGGTTTCTAAGGCCCATTTGACTTCACTCTCCAGGATATCTGGCTCAGGTCAGCAACCACACTATCTGGGTTGTCCAGGACATTCAGATTTTTCTAGTATGATTCCTCTGTGTATTCTTGCCACCTCTTCTTGATGTCTTCTGCTTCTGTTAGGTCACTACCATTTTTGTCCTTTATCATGTCCATCTTTGCACAAAAGGTTCCTTTAATATGTCCAATGTTCTTGAAGAGGTCTCTGATTTTTCCCTTTCTATTATTTTCCTCTATATCTCTGCACTGTTCATTTAAGAAGGCCCTCTTGTCTCTCCTCGATATTCTTTGGAAGTCAATATTCCATTTTCTGTAACCTTCCCTATCTCCCTTGCATTTGGTTTCCCTTCTCTTCTCTGCTATTTGTAAGACCTCGTTCGATAGCCATTTTGCTTTCTTGCATTTCCTTTTCTTTGGGATGGTTTTTGTTGCTGTTCATGAAATCAGACGTCTGATCATCTTTTTCTTCTTTGACATATTGCAGCCTCTTTTTCCAGTCTAGTAAATGCCTACATTTTGATTTCCAAGTCACATGCTGAGATCATGGAAAATGTTTCCTTATCTATATGGCTACTTTCTTACTGAATATCACCATTGTTCGATATTTTCACATATGACATGAGCAAAAATTCAGGAAACATATTAAACTTTCACCAGTGATCCCTTTGGCAGGTGTAAGCCAAATGACAGCCCACTAGAAAAAGTAAGAGTCTTTCTAATTGGTCTCAATACAGGCAAAATTTACAAAATTTAATTACTGGGTTAAATATTATTCATCTAAAAAAAAAACTTTAACATAACCAACCAAACAAAGCAAAACATAATTCTGTTTTAACACAAACCTCTACTTGCTTTGTCTAAGTGCTGCAGGTCATCAACAAAGCTCAGCAGAGTAGGATAATTGTTTTCACATATTTCAACCAGAAAATGAAGCAAGGTTGTCTTCTGATCAGCTGATTTGGTATCCTTTAACTAGAAATTAATAAATAAATAATCAAAAGTATTAATATATTTCAGCTGTTTCTTCTATTAATTCTATAGTACAGAAACAGGAATAATTAATTTTTCTTGCATGATACATTAACATTATAAGGGACTGAAAAAAAATTATAAATTAGAAACTTTATTATTTATTTATGTATTTTAAATTTTTTACCCTACCTTTCTCCATAAAAGAACTCAAGGCAGCTTACACCATTAAAAGAGACAATACATTATTGTTATATTATTATATTAAGCATATAATTAAAACAAATTATAACAAAAAGGGAATCATCCCATTTTTAAAACCCATTAGACAGCTAGTCATTAAGCAAAAGCCTGCCTGAAGAGAAAGGTCACCACCTACTTGCAGGAGGACAGCAAAAATGGGGGCAACCTGGCCTCATGTGAGAGGAAGTTCCAGGGTCTGGAGGCAGGGATAGAGAAGGCCTATCCTGTGTCCCCACCAAATGCACCTCTGAGAAAGACCTCCCCGATGATCTTAAACCTCATGCAGACTCATAAAGAGAAATGCAGAATTTAGGATAGATTTGATCCAAGCCATTTAAAGCTTTATATTTTCAAACCAGCACGTTGAGTTATGCCTGGAAACAGACTGGCAGCCAGTGGAGCTGCTATAATAGGAGGGCTAAGTGATCCCTGTAACCAACCCAGTTAACAATTTGGCAGCAGCATTTTAGTCTTGTTGAAGTTTTCAGGAATCCAGTATTATAGTAATCTAGCCAAGATGTAACTAAAGCATGCATCTCTATGGACAGATCAGTCCTATCAAGGAATGGATACAGCTGGTGCACTAGTTCTAACTGTATAAAGGCACTCCTGGCCACCACTGAAACCTTTGCTTCTAGGCTCAGAGACAAATCCAGAAGCACACCCAAGCTGTACACTTGTATTTTCAGAAGGAGTGTAACCTCATCTAGCACTTGATAATTTTAAACTTCAAATTTGATTTCCACGTCCAAATGTCTCTTCCTAACTCAGCATTAGGATGACCATCAAATTCAAATCCAGGGGTTGATCTACAGCAATGCTTCCCAACCTTGGGTCCCCAGATGTTCTTGAATTAAAACTCCCAGAAGCCTTCACCACTAGCTGTGCTAGCTAGGAGTTTTGGGAGTTGTAGTCCAGGAACATTTGGGGACCCAAGGTTGGGAAGCACCGATGTACTGGAACATGGTACAGCAACCTTGCTGCAGTTAAGCAGAATGAGATCTAGTCCATGCCTCTATAGAAGCCTTCCTTAGAGCCCAATGTGTCTTAATTTGAGTACTATCAGAGATGAAAGACTATATATATATATATAAAACACACAACTAAAGTTGAAATTTCAAAATCAGAACCTACTTTTGATATCTGAAGTCAGCTATTTCATACCTATTCTGAGTGAATGAAAGTGGTTAAGTAAGACAGTGTATCACCACTCTCATACCAGGGGGGAAAAGTGATTTCAAGCAGGGATGTCTGATATAAAATATTATCCATTGTACCTATCAAGTGATTACTGGGAGAATAGCCAGCTTTAGTAATGGAAGATATAGTAAAAGCCAATCAATTTCAATTCTAACAGATTTTATTCTGTGTTTTGCAAGACTAAAATACCTACAGAATTTGGTCTGATACTTGCCTCTCCTGAACAGCATTCACTTAATATTGCTTTTCAGTTTTGTGACATACTAAGGAAGCCAACAGTAACACTGTATTACATTCATTCTCCCTACTACAAATAATGCAAAATGTTATCTTTCAAAACAAAGCATACTATAATCTCAGAAAAGAATGTACTTACTGTATCTACTCAATACTGCAAAGCCTACTTTTCTTTAGCTCAAAGGAAGGGTCGTTCAAAGTGTGTATGTATATACATGTTTAAGCATAATTCCCAGTGTAGTGTTCTGGATAGAGTGACAGATTTGGACTCTGGAGAACAAGGCTTGGATCCCCACCAGGCTATGGAAACTCACTGGGGAAGTGGAACTGGTAAAACCACTCCTTATACTTTCCTTTATAGTCCTATTAGGGTTGCTATAAGCCACTTCTGATTTGATGACACAGAACACACAAGCACAAATTGTTTAAAAAGTTAAGTGTCAAAAAGCAGAAGTAAAAAACAGAATGAAACATCTCAAAAGGACGTGACTGTAGCAATGAGCTCAGCATTGACAATCCTCAAAAACACTCACCTTACATAAGGAAGAGAGGTTAAATCCAAAAGTATGTGCATTTCGAGATCCTGCATTCATATAGTTTCCCATTAGTAACACTAACTCAAGAAGCTGACTGAAATTCCTGCTCTTCTTTATCTCTTCACATGAAACACTGACAGCCATGATGTCATGTTTGATGCTATTCACCTGTTCCTCAAATTGAAGCTTAAAAAGAATTGCACTCAACCGTGACTTCAGCCTCTTCACGTTGCTCATCTGAAAAGAAAAAGGCTGTCAAAAATCTGTGTTATGGTTAGCATGGAATAAATTAATATAATCTTGCATGATTTATAGGTATGACAGATTTGAAGTAATAACCATATGCCTATATTTTTTGGAGGAGGTAGCCATGTTAGTCTGTGCAAACATATCAGGCAAAATCCAGAGAAAAAAAACAAAAAAGGATGTGGCTGTGATGAGATGGGATTTTGAGTTAAAATCTTTTAAAGCATATGGGTTTTGTAATTAAGAAATGAGCCAGAGAGGTTCCATCTTGTTTCTTTGTATAAAGTATCTTTGCTATGCTGACAAGTTGTTTTCTAGGCGAGCAAAGAGAATGTTATTCTGACAGCCTGAGAAAAGAACTCGGTGTGATTAGATGGGAATTGTTGTGACTCTTTGCAAAACCACAGTTAACTCAAATAACATCTGCTGTGGATGGGAAAGAAGTCATGTGATGCAACAGGACTGTTTGCCTAGTAACGAACTCTGATTGGATGACATCGTGGGAAGGTGCGATAAGCCCTTGCCAGTTACTCTTGAAAAAGGAACTTTTTGCCTATAGACATTGTCTTCCAAGACCGACTCTTTATTCATTCGTGACACATGGACTAACCTTTACTATACTGGATTACCTATGGATTTATGGGCTTTTTCCTAAGGACTATGCATGGACTATTTTCTATGGACTGTTACCTATGGAATATTCTTTATGGACTTCTTTTCTTGGAATACTCCATATGAACTATGCTCTTGTAATTTTGTAAGGACTATGGTATATTTACTGGATTTTTCTTTTCTAAGAACTATGGGACATATAATGGATTTTTACTTTTGTTAAGGGATTTTTATTTTACAGTATCACTGAGGACTATAGCCTTTTTATAACCTACTTGGATTATTTTGTTTTTAATAATGATTTCCTGGACTGGAACTGTTTTTATTCTTTTTAATGGCTTTTTGTGTGTTTGTAAGGTTTTTGAACACTTTTATATTTTTCATGTTTTCTTTGCCTCACTACATCTTTGTAACTAACCAGCACAATGCTAGTTTATTTGCTTTGGTTTAATTTGGCTTTGATACCTAGTAACATGCTTATTCTTTAATAAAATAAAGATTATAAAACTCAGTTGGTTTTCTGAACAGTACACTTGTCATAGGGTCATCTGAGAGTGCTGCCTCGGCCTAGCTTACTTAGAGTCCTGTCAGTGGTGCAAGTTAAGTCTAAGGACTACAAAGCCCACTTGACCTTTTCATAATAATATCTGAGAGTACCAGGGTGTTCTTATGTGGGCAGACCTGTGAGAAGGAGTGTTGTATCTTGACTAGCTGAGTTTGGACTCACTCAGCCCATTTTAGCATGTGCAAACTCCTGATTGCTCTCTGTCCAGGCTTACACGTGTGTTTTTGGACCCGTGTTTGCTGACAGTGGCACCTTAAAGACTAACTATTTTCTTTTAATGTGACATTTCATGGACATGTCCACTTCATCAGAAACAGAATGAAATATTGAATGAAATATCATTTTCACAAGTAGAACATTCTAAACATTAATCGGCTCTTGGGTATGGTACATCTACATGCAGTAATATAGAGGCCTATAATTTATGGCCTATACAGGCACAAAATTATTATTTCAAATCAGCCATACCTATAGGCCATAAATTACTGCATCTAGCTTGTTTTTTTTCATTTTGTTTCTTTGAATTTTGCCTGAAATCCTTATGCTAATATGTAATAAGGAAACAGATAAATGAGAAACACTTGTGCAAGCAACTAAAGTCCAATTGTGAGCACTATTAGGAATCACTGCATTCATTAAGCAAATTGAATACATTAACAGTGTCATATACAGTGGTGCCTCGCATTACGACGTTAATTCGTTCCAGGAAAATCACTGTGGAACGAAAACGTCGTAATGTGAAAAGAAAAACCCATTGAAACGCATTAAAACCCATTTAATGCGTTCCAAAGGGCTGTAAACTCACCATCCAGCAAAGATCCTCCATAGGGCGGCCATTTTTGCTGCCTGTGCAGTGAAGAATCTGTCCCAGAAAACAGCGGGGGCCATTTTGTTTACCCGGCAGCCATTCTGAAACCGCCAATCAGCTGTTGGAAAATCGTCGTTTTGCAAAGAATCTGTTCCCAAAGCAGGGAACCGATCATCGCAAAGCAAAATTTCCCCATAGGAAACATCATTTTGCGATCGCAGAAAGTTCATCGTAATGCAGTTTTGTCGTTAAATGGGGCAATCGTAAAGTGAGGCACCACTGTATTAAGTTTAAACTAAATTTCATAAAAAATAACTTTAGCATGGCCGAACACTGGAAAATGATGGCTAACTTGGTTTTTTTGTTGCAGCTAAACTATGTGTATTTTGAGGCAACTCTTATATGAATGTTTATTATAAATAGAAACCCAGTAAATAATCATAAATAGTAAACAATGTAGCCTATCATTCAATGTTTACTTCGAGAGATTGTGTGTGAGGGGGAGCATTTTGAACCAACACATGTCATTTTGTTGTTTATGTGTTCTCAGTAAATTATGGGATCAGTTTGTAATGCAAGACCTCTGATTCTCAAGGTTTGGGCCTACAACTCCAGTAAATGTCACCAGCATGCCAAATAGTAAAGAATTGTGTAAGTTGTAGTTCAAAACTTCTGATGGGATAAAAAACCTACCCGTGTTCTATAATATTACATATTATCTTCAACAGTCACTGTTACTGTTTTAGGAATTACTTCAATGTTAAGGCCTATTATATCAGTGGGACAATAAAAGTAGTCTACAGCTACATTATTGAGGTCTAAACATAAGTACTACAGGTAACAAGCACTTTTGAAAGTTATTTCAAATAATTATAGCCAGTGCTAATTTTGAGGCTTGTTCAAGCTATTGGGTCAGTCCTTTTAATTTATGGAAAGGATGCCAGAGCTGTATTGTATAACAAGCTGAATTCCTATAAAGTACTCGGGATGGCAAATATATATATAAAACTTTTTTAAAACTACAAGAATCAGTGCCAAAATAAAATTGCAAAACAAGAACAAAAACAAGCAGAATAAATAAGAGCAGTAAATTTCAAAAGAAGAAAACTAAAAAATTCCCATGAAAAACATAAGTCTCTCTCTCTCTATCACACACACACACACACACACAGAGAGAGAGAGAGAGAGAGAGAGAGAGAGAGAGAGCAAGTTGAATGTTTAAATACAGAAGCAAAACTCCTAAAATGCATTAGCATTATCCTGGGCTACTCTACTTCTGACAAAGGCATATTCTTAAAACATGGCAAGAGTCCAAATACAGTTGGGCCATGAGATGTGTGAGGAATTGATTCCAAGCCCCCCTCTCGGATGCCAAAACCACGGATAAAGCAAACTTTACATATGGCCTAGTCTCTGGTTCCCTCCAGTGCCAGTTCTGATAATACTTTGAAAATACATATTTCTGGGTGTTTTCATTAAATATTTTCAGGCAATGGGTAAGTAGAACAGATACCGAACCCATGGAGAGACAGCACTCACAATGTATTAATATGTTCCTTATTGATGGTAATCCACCAGTAAAAAAAGCAGTGGACAACATGTTCATTATTGAACATGACTACATGTTCATTATTTACAAAAATCCAGAATATCACAAAAAAGACTCAGAGAAACAATGTTGATTTTCTATAACAGTTTAAAAAATACTAAAAGCATTAAGATGATGAGATTATATAGCAGAAGGGAAATGAGTTATGGCACTTACAACAATGGCAAACTGCTCTGGTTCTGACAAGTTCTTATATTCACTCTTCAACTTGGACAATGCATCAAGCTGCTTTTGTTCAGGAAGATGCTTTATTAAATTCTAGAAACCAGGATAATATATGTGATTAGACATTTTATTATCTTTTCTTGACAAGGATTTCAATGCATTTTTATTTTGTATGAGCAAAATAAAAAAGTTATGATAGAAAAGCTATGAAATTCAGTTCAGCCTCATAAACTGTCCAAATAGTAAAGAAAAATGAGATATCATCACTCACTAGTGAAATATCTCAAAACTAAAAGTCATTCTGATGACTTTTAGTTTTGAGACACTTGTTCAGCAGGCAGAGGCAAAGAGGCAGTCCCAAAACCGGCAAAATCAGGGACCTGGACAGGGGACAGATTGTATTTGTCTTCAGTGTGGAAGGGATTGTCACTCTCAAATTGGCCTTCTCAGCCATACTAGATGCTGTTCCAAGACCTCTATTCAGAGCACATTACCATAGTTTCAAGAAACTGAAGGATACCTACACATTGGGAATCTTTATTTCCCTGCAACTTTTATCTCTTGTCTGGAGGTTTTTCTGTCAGAAATAGTAGCCTGTAAAGTAGAGGGGCTTTTGTGCTTTAGCTATTTAGGAATTCTACAGCAAAGAAGTTCTCTAAATGGCTTACTAATCTGTATTGTTTCATTAAGCCTCCTGCTCCTCAGTAGTCTCTTTCATTGGTATTGTGTCAGCTTATGAAAGCACCCATTGAACCATTAGCCACAGCAGACCATTGGTTGTTCACTTACAAAACAGCTTTTGTTGTAGTTGCAATCTAGAAGTTCTGTGTGTTGCACCATGACTCACCATGACTCACATTTTCTGCAGTTCTACTAAGAGAAATTAACACTATTTCCAGATACAGCTTTTTACTCCCCACCATAGATGTATGTAGAGTCTTTGCGTTCTGCACCACTAAACAATTCATAAAGACTAATGGACATTTTATCTTTGATCAGGGCCAAAGAAAAGGCCACCCATTTTAATGCCAATGATGATCAAAGTGGATTGTTAATACTATTGCATTGGTGGAACAACTATTGCTAAATTCATTCTGAGAGCACTGCACAAGAGCAGTGGCAGCTTCTATGGCATTCCTCAAGGACATTTGTAGAGCAACCACATAATCACAGACACTGAAGTTCATTAAGAACTACAGCCATTCTCACGACACACCCAAGCCAACATAGACATCGCTGTTTCAGTAATGTATACATGCTAAACATTCCAATTCGTTTTAGGACTACTCTATTTGGAACCTTGTCCTGCAATCCAATCTTGGGAAGTATTTTAAAAAGGCTGTCCCTGCTAACCAAATCAACGGCCTTTGGAGATATATGAAGGCCACAAAAAGTGGCTGTTGTTCCCTACATTTCTCCTGCAACTGTCTGAGGGAAAATACCATGTCAGTGATGGATCGTTTAGCTTGAAATCCACACTGTGATTCTGAATAGACACTGTCTACAAGCACCTGGAGTAGCTTCAGCAGAACACAGGCAAGCAGCTTCCTTCAATGCTGAGAAGAGAGATGCCAAAGTAGTTATTGCAGTCACCCCTGTCTCCTTTGTTCTTGTACAATGTGCTTATGTTTGCATCCTCCATGTCCTGTGGTACTCCACCTTCCTTCTAGCAAAAACAAAATATTTCATACAGCTCAGTGGTGATGGTCTCTTTACAGCACTTTAGCACTTCAACAAGAATGTTATCCTTCCTAGGTGCCTTACTAGCGGTGAGAAAATCCAAGGCCACTTTTTTTCTGCTAAAGTTGCTTCGTTGTTCAACTCTTCCAAAACAGGCAGGTTCAATCTTGCTGACACAAAGACCAGCGGCTCTCTCTCCGGGGGTTTTTTGATAGTAGCTACCAGATAATCATAAAATTTGTCTTTGTCTTCTGTTGTAGATGACAGTCTTGGTGCATATGCACCAGTCCTGCTGATGAATGGAGCTGCAATAATTTTGGCCAGTGCATTTTTAGGTTTCTGTGTGGGATTGGATCAGCTGCAGAGACAAGATACTTTCACTCCCTGCAATAGGTGGAACAGTGCATCCCACCACAGTATTGGTTTTTGTTGTTGTTGTTGTTTAGTCATTAAGTCGTGTCCAACTCTTCGTGACCCCATGGACCAGAGCATGGCAGGCCCTCCTGTCTTCCACTGCCTCCCAGAGTTCGGTCAAATTCATATTGGTAGCTTCAATGACACTGTCCAAACATCTTGTTTTCTGTCATCCCCTTCTCCTCTTGCCTTCACACTTTCCCAACATCAGGGTCTTTTCCAGGGAGAATTCTCTTCTCATGAGATGGTCAAAGTATTGGAGCCTCAGCTTCAGGGTCTGTCCTTCCAGTGAGCACTCAGGGTTGATTTCCTTTAGAACTGATAGGTTTGTTCTCCTTGCAGTCCAGGGGATTCTCAAGAGCCTCCTCCAGCACCACAATTCAAAAGCATCAATTCTTTGGTGGTCAGCTTTCTTTATGGTCCAGCTCTCACTTCCATATATCGCTACTGGAAAAACCATAGCTTTGACTATGTGTACTTTTGTCGGAAAGGTGATGTCTCTGCTTTTTAAGATGATGTTGAGGTTTGTCATCGCTTTCCTCCCAAAAAGCAGGGGTCTTCTGTGAAATGAGTGCAATTGTATGGTAGTTGGAGCATTCTTTGGTAATGCCCTTCTTTGGGATTGGGATGTAGACTGATCTTTTCCAATCCTCTGGCCACTGCTGAGTTTTCCAAACTTGCTGGCATATTGAATGTAGCACCTAAACAGTGTCATCTTTTAAAATTTTAAATAGTTTGACTAGAATGTCATCACTTCCACTGCCCTTGAGGTTAGCCATGCTTTCTAAGGCCCACTTGACTTCACTCTCCAGGATATCTGGCTCAAGGTCAGCAACCACACTATCTGGGTTGCCTGGAATATCCAGATCTTTCTGGAATGATTCCTTTGTGTATGCTTGCCACCTCTTCTTGATGTCTTCTGCTTCTGTTAGGTCCCTACTATTTTTGTCCTTTATCATGTCCATCTTTGCACAATAGGTTCCTTTAATATCTCCAATTTTCTTGAACAGATCTCTGGTTTTTCCTTTTCTCCTATTTTCCTCTATATCTTTGCATTGTTCATTTCAGAAGGCCCTCTTGTCTCTCCTTGCTATTCTTTGGAAGTCTGCATTCAGTTTTCTGTAACTATCCCTATCTCCCTTGCATTTGGTTTCCCTTCTCTTCTCTGCTATTTGTAAGGCCTTGTTGGACAGCCACTTTGCTTTCTTGCATTTCCTTTTCTTTGGGATGGTTTTTGTTGCTGCCTCCTATACAGTGTTACGAGCCTCCATCCATAGTTCTTCAGACACTCTGTCCACCAAATCGAGTTCCTTAAATCTTTTCTTCACTTCCACTGTGTATTCATAAGGGATTTGATTTAGATTATGCCTGACTACCCCAGTGTTTTTCCTACTTTCTTCAGTTTAAGTTTAAGTTTTGCTATAAGAAGCTGATGATCAGAGCCCCAATCAGCTCCAGGTCTTGTTTTTGCTGACGGTATAGAGCTTTTCCATCTTTGGCTGAAGAGAGCATAATACTTAGGTTACCTACCTGTAACCATGTTTCTTCTAGTGGTCCTCTGTGAATTCACACAAATGGGTTTATCTTGCTCCTGTGCAGGACATTCGGAAGATTCTGGAGCTTAGAAAAAGAAACAATTTAGTTTTCCACCCCAAGGGTATAGGCTCCGCCTCCTCCACCTTCCTACCTTCCTTTCAATTCCTTCGTCCGCCGTTACTGTATGGAATAGATATCAAATAACAGTATTGTGACAGACAGCGGGGAGGAAAGGAAGGATGTGTGAATTCACAGAGGACCACTAGAAGAACCATGGTTACAGGTAGGTAACCTAATTTTCTTTGTAGTGGTCTCTGTGAATGCACACAAATGGGTGATTAGCAAGCAGTACTCACCAGATGGAGGGCCATCACATTAGTAAAATTGACAGGATAGCCCTTCCAAATACAGTCATTCTTGGCCCTGACATCGAGGTGATAGTGCTTCGCAAACATCAGGGGGGTTGCCTAAGTAGCTGCTTTGCATATACAGTGGTGCCTCGCTTAACGATTGCCTCATTTAGCGATGAATTCGCATAACAATGTGTTTTTTAGAAAATAATATGCCTCGCATAACGATGTTTCCTATGGGCGATTTTCGCTTAGCGAAGTTTGGGACCACGCTTCGCATAACGAATGCGATTTTAGGTCCCCTGCTTCATTTAACGATGTTTCTTTTTTCAATTAAAAAAGTGTCTTAGAAGGGTCAAAAACGGTTCTAAATGCTTGGATTCATTAGAGGACCCCTTAAGTCATGTGCAAACCTGATTTGGCTTTGATTTGACTTTTCGTTAATTTTTTGTGATTTTTTTTTTTTTGGCCCATAGGAACCAATGGACCTGTCAAAATCTGACAGCTCCATGCTTTCCTATGGGGGAGAAAACAATTCACCATAAATTAACGAAAGTTCAGATCAAAGCCAAATCAGGTTTGCACACGACTTAGGGGGTCCTCTAACGAACCCAAGAATTTAGAACAGTTGCTGACTCTTAGTTAATTTTTTGTGAATTTTTTCTTCCCCCATAGGAAATAATGGAGCTGTCAGATTTCGACAGCTGTCAAAAGTTGGGGGGGGGGGGGGAATTCAGAAAAAATTAACGAAAAGTCAGATCAAAGCCAAATTAACTTTTGCATCCGTTTTAGAGGGTGCAGAAGCTAATCCAAGCATTTAAAACCATTTTTGACCCTTTTATGACACACTTAATTTTGCAAAAATTGACTTCGCAAAGCCATTGAAATGTATTGAGTCAGCTTCAATACATTCCAATGGAAGAAACATTGTTTCGCTTAGCGATGTTTCCTATGGGTTTTTTCGCTTAACAACGGCAATCCGTTCCAATTGGAACGGATTAACCGGTTTCCAATGCATTCCTATGGGAAATGGTGTTTCGCATAGCGATGGTTTCACATAGCGATGGTTTTTTTGGAACCAATTAACATCGCTATGCGAGCCACCACTGTATCTTGTATCTGGACACCTCTGTGTAGAGCGTTCAAAGTGGAGACTGCTCGAGTAGAATGAGCCTTCAAGCATTCCTGTATCGGCTGGCCCGCAAGCTGATATGCCAGCTGTATCGCTTGCACTATCCACCTTGATATGTTTTGTGGAGAGGCAGGGTTATCCTTATTGGGTCCATGGTAACATAGAAAAAGATGAGTACTTCGAAAGTGCCTTGTCCTGTCAAGATAGAAGGCGAGAGCTCTCCTAACGTCCAAGGTATGGAGCTTATATTCAAGTTGTGTGGACGGTGAGGGAAATGTCGGTAACACAACAGGTTGGTTCAGATGAAAATCCGACACCACTTTGGGAAGGAAATACGCGTCGAGGTATAAAGTGACTTTGTCGGAATGGACCTGTAAGTATGGAGGATCTGATCTCAACGCTGAAAGTTCGCTAGTGCGTCTAGCGGATGTTATGGCCACAAGAAAGGCAGTCTTAAGAGAAAATAGTTTCTCATTACAAGTTGCCATCGGTTCAAATGGTGGTTTGGTAAGAGCTCTGAGGTCCAGTCGAAGCGACTACTGTGACACAAGTTGCTGCAAGGATGGCCTGATGTTCTGCAACCCCTTCAGAAACCTCTTGACTGTAGGATGGGAGAAGAGTTTGGTGGAACTGGAATGAGGATGTTGGTGGACAACAATAGCCGAAATATATACCTTAATGGTTGAATGTACAAGTCCAAGTTTGAAGAGATGCAGTATGAAGGTAAGTACGGTCGAGAGGGAGGCTGGGACTCAGGTAAGTCCTTTGGAGGAAGTAAATTGCGTGAAGGATTTCCATTTATTACTGTATAGGCGAAAAGTGGGAGGCTTCCTAGTATGGTCTAGGACCACACGGAATTGTGGGTTATCCTCCACGCCGTCAGATGAAGAGACCGGACGTTGGGATGGAGAAGGGTCCCATCGTGCTGTGAGAGTGTCATGAGTGCAGCCAAAGACCTGCAACCAGAAGGCTTAACTGAGGCTGAAGAGAATGCTGAGAGATCAGAAACACCTGAACCGCCTCCAGATTCTCCTTCCCCAGCAGACAAGCTTCGGGTCAGGCTTCGGGAAAGACTTAGGACAAAAAGGTCAGCTCAAAGGCTGTCCACAGAAATATCCGTTCAACTAGCCCTGAGTATTAACAGGATGGAAAGGTTTCCAGCAGCTCAAGCAGCTGTTTTACTATAAAACAGCTCCTAGCCAGCCAGAATTTCTGTGGAAGCAATGAGTCAAAACCCCTGGCTTGCATTCATGCTTCTTGAACTGTGTTCCTGACTCTGGACTCTGACCCTGGACTATACTGTGTATTGGATTCTGGACTACATTCTGTGAGTTGGTTTATGGACACTGGCTTTGCATTCTTGGTATTCCTGACCCTGGACTGGTTTATCGGACTTTGGCTTTTGTAACCCCCGGGAACGTGACAGATTGCTTCCACCCTCACACTTTTCCCAAGATGGAGGGAAAAGCAAGCGAAGACTCAGGTCTGCTGAATGCTGTGCTTGCTCAGGTGCAGTTTTTTACCCAGACAGTTGGAGAGCTTCAACAGCAACAAATACAATTACAAGCCGATGCTGCTTCTCAGGCTAAGTGTCCTGTGCTTCCTCCTGAGAAATTTGAAGGAAGTGTGGAGGAGTTCCCAGCATTCTTGGCACAGTGCAAGCTGTGCGTTTCCCACTTGTGCGTTTGATGAGGGAGACGGCTGAGATGGTCCGCAA
The DNA here is from genome assembly GCF_051106095.1 of Pogona vitticeps. NCBI lineage: Eukaryota > Metazoa > Chordata > Lepidosauria > Squamata > Agamidae > Pogona > Pogona vitticeps. The sequence continues at coordinate 131,523,853 of NC_135785.1, forward strand.
GGCCATTTTCTGTGGTTGAGACATGTATGGCTATCAGAAATATGTGGTGCAGGTAGCACCACTCCCAAAGATGAACAGCGAGGTATAGTAGCGACTGAGAGTGAGTTCCTCCCTGCTTGTTTATGCAGTACATGGTCGTGGTGTTGTCTGTTATCACCTGTACACCACGACCCTGTACCATGGGAAGAAACGCTCGTAGCGCCTTGATGACCGCTATCATTTCCAGATGACTGATATGAAAGTTGGTTTCTTGAGCAGACCAGAGTGCATGTACCTTGTGTTGGCCACAATGTGCTCCCCAGCCGGTTGGGCTGGCATCTGTAGTTATCTGTACTGTCAGCCGTAGCGGTTTGAAGGGTCTGCCTATCCTCAGATTTGGAGAGTGAGCCCACCACTGTAGTTGGTCGTCGAGTTCCGGTGTCACACGAAGCCGTTTGCGCTGACTGTCTGTCATGGGGTTGAACAGAGTAAGAAACCATGACTGAAGTGATCTTAGCTTGAGTCACGCATGAGACAAGGCAGGAGTTATGGAAGCCATGAGGCCTAAGAGATGTTGTGCATGTTTCGCTGTTACCCGAGACCTTGGTCGGAACTTCCTCATGGCTTCTTGGATCTTCTGTATCCTTTCTTTGGGTAAGAAGATTCGCGCCTTGTTTGCGTCTAGGCGGGAACCTATATAATGAACCACCTTGGATGGTGTGAGATGAGACTTTTTCATGTGTATGGTAAGACCCAACTTTGGTAGTAACCAAAGGACTAACCTGGTATCCCTGAGGGCTTGCCTCCGGGATGGGGACACCAGCAACCAATCGTCTATATAGGAGTAAATGTGAATGCCCTGGAGACGTAGATAAGCCGCCACTGGTGCCATCACCTTCGTGAAAGTCCTGGGAGCTGTCGAGAGCCCAAACGGTAGGGTTAGGAACTGGTAAATGGTGCCCTGAAACAGAAAACGGAGGTACTTGCGATGTTGCGGGTGAATGGTAACATGAAAATAAGCGTCTTTGAGGTCTATGACCACAAACCAATTGTTTTTCTTCAATAGGGGCAAGATTGATTCCAGTGTCACCATGCGAAAACGTCAAGGGCGAAGATAAGTGTTTAAGAGCCTCAGATCTAAGATAGGCCTTATGCCTCCGTCCTTTTTTGACATGGCGAAATATCTGAAGTAGAACCCGTTTCTTAAATCTGTTATGGAGACAGGTTGGATGGCGTTCTTTTGCAGGAGTGATACGATTTCGTCCTCTAGAGCGATGTCGAAGGAGGTGTGACATATATACCCTAGTGGAGGTAACTCTGTAAATTCCAGCTTGTAGCCGTGTTCGATGATGTCTAGAACCCATGAGTCGTTTGTGACGGTAAGCCAGTTTGAGAGAAATGGTAGAAGTCTTGTAACATTTGAGTCTGACAGGTCGCTGTTGGGAGAGTCAAAGATAATGCTTGGATTTCTCGGCAGGTGTTTTGAAGGACTGTCTGTGCTGTGAATGCTGAGATCTATAGCTAGGAGCGGAAGAAGATGTTTGGGAAGATCTCTGCTGAGATAAGTTTTTATAGGACTTGAATTGTTGAGATGATTGCTGATACTGGGCGTAAGATCTACGCCACTGATACCTGTTGTAGCGAGGCTGAGGTTGGATAGAATATGACCTGGCCGTCTTTTTGGCCTTGTGGAGTTCTTCCAGATGAGTATCTGTCTTTTCATTAAAAAGGTCAGTAGCATCAAAGGAGAGGCTTTCCACCTTGTTCTTCACGTCTTCCAGTATGTTGGCAGCCCTCAACCAAGCATGTCTGCAGAGGGTGATGGCAGACATGACGACTCTAGCAGCAGCTTCTGCAGCGTGTCTGGTTGAAAGCCGCTGGTGTTTTGAGACGGTTTGGGCTTCCTCATAAAAATTCAAAAAGGTTTTTCTGACTTCTTGTGGAATAAGCTTGAGTCCAGGCAAAATCTTCAGCCACCGCTGCTTCTGATATGCCCCCAGGGCAGTTTGATAATTGATCTGCTTGAGCAGTAAGGCAATCAGGGAGTAAATTTTCCTACCAATAATTTCCAACTTCTTCCCCTCCTTGTAGGTAGGGGTGACATGTGATTTACCAGTGGGCTTAGTACAACTGGTCTCAACAATTAAAGAATTGGGAATCGGGTGCTTAAGGAGAAATTTAGTATCCGATCCATGGACTCGACAGAAATTCTCAGTCCTGCGAGGTAAAGAAGGTGTGTCAGATGGCTGACCCCAGTACTCCTTTATGATGTCCATGATGACAGGGACGAAGGTCAGGCTAGGTGGCGGAGACCTCTCTTGGTTAATGTCGCCAAAGATGAGGTCCTCCGTAACAGGTGTAGGTTGGTCCACTTCAAGCTTAAGAGTCTTTGCCAGTTGTGATAACATTTGAGTATAAGACGAGAAGTCTTCCGAGGGTGAAGAAACATTGGCATCGCCTATGTCAGATCCTACTGTTTCACCCTCTGGAAGAGCGCCCTGGCCATGTTGTGCAGGTAATTCTTGGTCCGAGTTGGACGACAAGACGGAAGAAACCTCGTCGGGGTCGGAGGAAAAACATCCCTTTTCATCTTACGCGATGGCTTATCGGTGTCGACCCTTATGGTCGACGTCAAAGGTTGCGGCACAGGGACTGGCACGGTAGATGGAGCTAGCGGAGGAGGAACAGGCAAAGGCTGTTGAGGCCGGGGTTCGACAGGTTTTTCGGCCTCGATCCGTCGACGATGACGCCAGTGACGAGGTGGAGACGAGTCAGATGATGATGACAAATATATGTATTTGGATCGCTTGCGCCTCCAACGCCGATCGGTCGATGTCGCCGAAGAACTGGTGGAGGTGGAGCAGCGTCGACGCCGATGACGGTGGCCTCGACGGGATGTCTCCGAATCGGAAGAATATAGCGAGCGCTTCCGGCGTTGATGCTTGCTTCGGTGTCGGGTCAACAATGCATGCTTCTTCTTCGAAGAGTGCTTCCTGTGCGGTGATCTTGACCTCGAAGGAGATATCGAGGTCGATGGAGACGGAAATCCCCGCCCATGAACCGATGGGCTCTGAGGGGCTGAAGTCAAGCCTGCGGTAGCGCCTGTGAGCTGACTCGGAGTTGGAGAAGAAATGCCCAGTGGCACAGCCGGCTCAACTTGTCGAGGAGGCAGAGAAGGGGCTGTCTCTGACAAGTATTCTCTGTCCCTCGATGAATCCTCTAGGATAGGGGATAGAAGGGACTCAGAGACTGAAGGAAGCTGAACTGCAGAGTCCTTAGCTTTAGCAAGAAGTTTAGCCTTGCCTTGTTTTGTAGGCTTCGAAGAGGAGGAGTCCGATTTCGCTTTATTAGTCGATTTTTTGGCTGGAAGCGTCTTGGTTTGTTTAGATGAAGTCTTCGATGGACCAGGTTGAGGGGAGGTATTAGCCTCAGACCCGGGAGTTGCAGAAGGGGAAACCATTTCAGAGTCTGATGGTCTGGTGGCTGACAGGGTAGATTCCCACAGATGGTAATTGAGGCGCTGCTGTCTCACCTTTATCGCTGCCTTAGTAAAAGTTTTGCAATGCTTGCAAGATTTAGTGAGGTGAGCTGCACCTAAACAAAAAAGGCAGCGGTCATGCGGATCTTGATGTGGGATCTTCCTGGAGCAAACCACGCAACGGCTGAAGGGACCTGAAGGCATAAGCCTGTGACTATAGAGAGCCGTTGAGTAGAGGGAAAAAAGGCAGGAAGAACCGAGGCAGCCAAATTGAGTAGGAAAAATCCAAAAACGGACTCCGAAAAACCAGTCCACATCAGGGGAAATAAAGATCCAACAAGTAAACGTCCAGTCCAGGTCAAAAACACAGGAAAAAACTAGTATAGTAAATAGAAAAAACGGAGCTCGAAGGAGAGGTTCCAAATCGCTAGGCGAAAAAATGGAACTGAGGCTTGGGTGGGCGGAATATGTGCAGTGTAGGCAGCCTTACATTTGGTACTTTTCTCTTGAAGTTCGAGAATGTTCCGAGAGGACCAACGCTGGCGCTGGATTAACCCTTTTGTGTGCATTCACAGAAGACCACGATGAAGAAGGGACAAAGAAAACCTAGTAAAGACCATAAAACTGAACAGCCAATTAAGACTGATTAAAAGCCCCAAACAGCAACAAAGTAAGCATGCTCAACAGAGATGGGGACTCAAGTTGCAGGATACACTGTCAAGTCAGACTCAAATCACAACAGTGACTTGACTCAGACTCTTTTTTTAATGACTTGAATTTGATTTGTGACTTGGAACCCAGTCACCTCCTCCTTTTTTATGGGGAAAACGCTTATTTTTAATAGGGACTCAGAGTTGAGGCTTGCAGCAACTCAGGACTTGCTATCAAAGACTCAGACTCAGACTTGGGATTCAGACGCAAAGACTTGCCAACATCCCTGATACTAAACTCACGTACCTTTTCACAGAGTCATTAATAAAAGCTCTACATGTGCTTCCCTTGGAGGACAGAGGGAATTTATATTGCACTGCATTGCAAAGTCTTTCAGTACACCAGCTTGCTGGTAAAAATTTAAAAAGGCATCATTTATCAGTCTTCAGACTGAATGTTTATATTGTCAAGACTTCATAAAGATACAAAAGACAACTACAGCAAAACATAAAAAAAGAGATTACTTACCTGTAACCATAGTTCTTTGAGTGGTCCTCTGTGAATCCACACATATGGGTATTGTCTGCGCCTGCGCTCTCTCGGAAGATTCTAGAGCTAAATGTAACAATTTTATGGTGTGATCCTCCACGAGGTATATGCTCCTCCCACCCACCATCTTCCCCAGTTCCTGAATTTTATCTGCCGGGTATGAAGGAAAGAAATAATTAGTTACATAATTAACCCGTGACGGATAGAGGGGAAGGATGGGCGGGTTGTGTGAATTCACAGAGGACCACTCAAAGAACTATGGTTACAGGTAAGTAACCTCTTTTTCTTTTTCGTGGCCTCTGTGAATGCACACATATGGGTGACTAGCAAGCTGCACTTACCAGTTGGTGGGTCGTCACAGTAAGAAGGATGACAGGACAGCTCTGCCAAATGCAGCATCTTGATGCACTCTGACGTCGAGGTGGTAGTGCTTGACAGACGTGGACAGTGTGGACCACGTAGCGGTACGACAGATGTCAGGAACCTTGGTGCCACGTCGGAAGGCAGTAGAGGTGGACAGCACCCCGGTGGAATGAGCTGTCAAAGGTTCTGGAGGGGACATCCCCGACAGGCTGTACACAAGGGAGATAGTCTGTACAATCCACCGTGCTATGGATTGAGAGGAGGCTGGGGCCCCTTTGTTTGGGCCGTGAAAGCAAAGAAAAAGTTTATTGGACTTTCTAAAAGTCTTCGTCCTTTCAACGTAGAAAGCCAGGGCACATCTGACATCGAGATTATGGAGCATATGTTCTAGGGGTGATGAAGGAGACTTGAAGAAGCAAGGTAGTATGATGGGTTGATTGAGGTGAAAGTCAGAGACCACCTTCAGGAGAAAGGAAACATCGAAATAAAGATTCACTTTATTGGGGTGAAACTGGATAAAGGGAGGATCGGCTCAAAGAGCAGCGAGCTCACTAGCCCGTTTGGCTGACGTGATTGCAACAAGGAAGGCCGATTTAAGAGTCAGGAATTTGAGGTCGATGGACACCATGGGCTTGAACGGAGGCCGCATCAAGGCATTAAGGACCAGCTGCAGTGACCACTGGGGGGTGATACGTTGTTGAGGAGAGCGAATGTTGTTGAGCCCTTTGAGGAATTTCTTGACAGTCGGGTGAGAAAACAACTTGGAGGATGGAGAATCATCCGGTTGGTGAGTCATAATGGCTGAAAGATAGACTTTTAATGTGGACTGGGAAAGGCTGAAACTGAAGAGATGCAGGAGATAAGCGAGCAGGGTCTCCAAAGAGACAGGTACAGCAGGTAAGTCATTTTCCCGAGTATATTTTAAGAAAGACTTCCATTTGTTTTCATACAGGAGGGTAGTGGAGGGTTTTCAGGCTTGAAGAAGAACCTGCATCATGTCGGGAGTATCCTCCATGCCGCAAGACTCAGAGAGGTGACATCTGGGTGAAGAATGAGGCCGTGGTCGAGCGAGAGGAGATCTGGGCGGAGAGGAAGGCGGGGCATGTCTGACGACATCAAGACCAGGTGAGTGAACCATGGTTGGCGGGGCCAGTACGGGGCTATCAGGATCGCGCTGGTCCCGTCCTGTCGGAGACGTATGATCACCCTCTGGAGCAGAGGCAGAGGGGGAAAACGTAAAGGAGATCTCGAGACCAGTTCATCAGGAACACATCTCCCAGAGTTGTTGTCCCGTCCCGCTCTGGAGCAGAACCGGGGACATTTCTTGTTGGCATTGGCTGCAAAGAGGTCTATTGAGGGCGTGCCCCATCGTCGGCACAGCCGCTGGAATATGACATAGTTCAGAGTCCATTCGTGTGTTCTCGTCAGAAGCCGACTGAGCCGATCTGCCAAAGTGTTGTCATCGGTGGAAATGTGGGCGGCAATAGGGAAAACATGATGGGAATAGCACTACTCCCAGAGGTCGACAGCTAGGTAGACCAGAGAAGGGGAGTGAGTACTTCCTTGCTTGTTGACATAAAAGAGTGCAGTGGTGTTGTCTGTTACCAACTGCACTACCTGACCTCAGATGAGGGGAAGAAAGGCATGGAATGCTTGGATGATTGCCAACAGTTCCAGGTGGTTTATGTGAAGTGGCAGTTCTTGATTTGACCAGAGTCCGTGGACCGTGTGTTGAAGGCAGTGTGCACCCCACCCCGTGGGGCTGGTGTCGGTTTTGACATGTATGGAAGGTCTGAGAGGCGAGAAAAGCCTGCCGATGAGGAGGTTGTCAGGGCGAGTCCACCAGTCGACCTGGGAAGCTAGTTATGGTGTCACTTGCAGTAGGGTGGAAGGGAGATCTGTTTCAGGATTGAACAGGGAAAGGAACCATGCCTGCAGGGATCTCATTTTGAGCCTGGCGTGTTGGACAGCTGTCGTCGATGCCATGAGTCCCAGAAGGTGGTGGGCGTGATGCACCAAAATGGAATGATGTTTGAAAAAGGTGGACAGCCTTTTGAATTTTCTTGATCCTGTCTAGTGGCAGGAAGGCTCTTGCACGGAGGGAGTCTACCTCCATGCCTATGAATTTGGCCGTTTAGTTTGGGGTTAAGTATGACTTTTCAAGGTTGATCTTGAGATCGAGACTGTGGAGCATATGGAGGGTTACATCCCTTGCTTTTATGGCATCGTGGTACGATGCTGCCACTATCAACCAGTCGTCGATGTAGGGATAAATGTTTACTCCCTGAAGCCGAAGGAAGGCAGCTACCGGTGGCATGCACTTGGTGAAAGTTCGGGGGCGGTGGATAGCCCGAACGGGCGGGTGCAAAATTGGAAGGCAGTGCCGTTGAAATGAAACCGGAGGAATTTTTGATGGTCTGGGTGAATGGATATGTGGAAATAGGCATCTTGCAGGTCGATGATTATGAACCAGTCTCCCTGGGAAAGCAAAGGGATAATGGAGTCCAACGTAAGCATGCAAAATTTGCCGGTAGATATGAAACGGTTGAGATGGGTAAGATCAAGGATGGGGCGGAGGCCTCCATCCTTTTTAGGAACAGTAAAGTACTTTGAGTAAAAACCGTTGAGGGAGTCCGAAGTAGGGACTGGAAAAATGGCATGTTTCTGAAGAAGTTTGGTAACTTCGTCCTGCAAAGCAGAAGAGTAGGGGGTGTATCGGATGTAGTTCAGAGAACTCTATGAGGCAACCAGATGCTATGATGAATAGTACCCATTTGTCTGAGGTAATGGATTGCCATCGATGGAAGAATGGGGCCAGCCTGGTATAGTTCACTGGGCAGAGGGGAATGTCAGATAAGGGTGGTATAGGTAGTTGTCAATATTGCTTACCCTTTTGTTGTCCTTTACAAAAGGATTGCCGTTGCCGAGGTAAGCTTTGAGGCCGGTATGATGCCATCAGAGGTTGAGGTGCAGGTAAGGACCTGTCGGTTTGATGGGGACGATACTGCCTATAAGGCTGGAACCGTTGATTCTGGTATTTTTGGGATGAAATTGGCCCGAACGGTAGAAGGGCCATTGATAGGAGGAAGACGGCTGGGCAGAATAAGAGCGCGTGGTTTTGCGCTTCTTATGGAAGTCTTCCATGGTGTCGTCGGTTGTGGAGTTGAACAGGCCGGCACCGTCAAAAGGCAAGTCCTCGATTCTCGACTTGGTGTCATCAGAGATTGTGGAGGATTTGAGCCAGGCATGGCGTCGAATAGAAATAGAGGTGACCAAAGTTTTAGAAGCGGCCTCAGTGTAGTGTCACACCGCAATCCTCTGATACTTGGCTAGAGAAATAGCCTGTGAATCAATATTGATGAGGTCGGATCTCATGGGTTCAGGAGATGACGCAATGAAAGGAAGGAGTTGATTCCAAAGATGACGCTGAAAGGCGCCCATAGTTGCCTGATAACTGATGCTTCTGAGTAAGAAAGCTTACAGAGAGTAAATTCATTTTGCCATTGTGTCAACTTTCCTGCCATCCTTATTGGCAATGGTAGGTTTGGACTTAGTCTGTGCTTGGGCTTGATTAGACTCAACGATGATAGAGTTAGGCACTGGATGTTTATTAAGAAACTTGTTTAAGTGCCGGCTTGGTTAAATTTTTACAAGCAGGACACGAATGGGTAGGATGTTCCTCATCCAAACAAAAAAGGCACTGATTATGACCATCTCAAAGTGTGATTTTATTTGCACAGGTCGTACACCTTTTAAAAGGAGACGGTGAGGTCATAAGCAAAGAACTGGGGGGGAGGGGAAAGGGAAGGGAGTAAAAAGACCACGGGAAGCCAATTAGGCAAACAAAAGACATGGAGGATCACTAAGTAGGTAATTTAAAGTAAAGATAAACAAAAGCTCAAAGGAGCCTAGAAAAATAGCCAAAAGGCAAATAGCGAAGCGCTCAATCTTTCCTGAGGACCGTTCAGCTCGGTGGAAAAAAGGAACTGGGGAAGATGGTGGGTGGGAGGAGCATATACCTCGTGGAGGATCACACCATAAAATTGTTACTTTTCGCTCTAGAATCTTCCAAGAGAGTCAGCGCAGGCGCAGACAATACCCATATGTGTGCATTCACAGAGGCCACGAAAAAGAACCTGCAGTTTCAGCTTACTTTTTACCATACCACTAACAAATAAGCTTGGATCCTAAGTAATTCTCCTTCTGTGCATCAAAGGAATTATCATCCAGTAAAATCTCTTTGTAGGAGGAAGTGAGAAGCAATCTTCACCAATCTCCCATGCAGACTCATTTTTACCTCCTATGTTGCTGAGGGTACACAAAGGTCAACAGAGAGAATTACTTTATTGCTTACTGGCAACAGCATCCTGTTAGCAGGGTGTCTCTCATAAGAACTTTGCAATCGAAATAGTGAAGAATTCCTTCCACCCCACAGACTAAATGATCTTCCCCAGAATGGGGGAGCTGTAAGCCAGCACATTAGGAAGAAACATTAGGGGAAGTCTACTTTATAAGGTGATAAAAACAGAAAACAGTAAGTCCAAGTGTTTTATTACACTATGAATAAACTCTGAAACAAAATAACAGGATTGTTTAATCTTCACCTGTTTCAATTTGTCTACAGAATGCATCAGCAGTCAAGTGTGAACAACTGACTCACAGAGTTTCACACTACAAAATTGTTTCAAATTTTACTTGGCAAACGTATTGCACCTTAAATTGAAACTATTTTGCTGTAACTATAAAAGTAATTTGAGAGCCATTGTGGTGTAGCAGAGTGGCTGACTAGGACCCAGGAGACATGGGTTCAAATCACCATTCAGCTGGAAAACACTGGGAGGATGGCTACAGTAAAACATTCCTTAAATACTGGTATCTAACATGCCTTGAAAACCGTAAGGATCACTGTAAGTTGGATATGACTTAACAGCACATAACAAAACATAAAAGTAATTTAGAAACGAGCAGCTTTCTAAACAGGTTACTTGCTGAGTACTTCCCAGCAATGTTCAAATCATTTCAACATCACTCTTCAATCAGTAATCATCAAACATCTTGCTTACATTTCCTATATTTCTTTTTTAGTTATAAAAATATTGCACTATAAAATGCATTGTATGAACCAGCTCTAATGATAACTGATTGATAACTGAGCACTTGATGTACCACAAAATAAGAGTCCTGGTCATGTCAGAATCAATCCAGTAGAAAAGCTTGAACTAATGCCTTAGGTTTCTGAAGCTTTAAACTCAAATACATATTACAAAGGACAGACCTAGGTGAAATGCAGGTTGGTTTTCACTAGTCTCTCAAGTCATTTTGCAGACAGCCATAGGTTTCTTATTCCTCTTGTTCAAAACCAGCAATAACAAATATGGGTTTTCACCACTTAAATACTGAAACTTTTTTAAAAGTGGAGGTAACCAGGTATGGACTTCTGTGTGAAAAGTCTGTGAATTTATTTCTGTTCTCACAGAGAAAAAGTTGGGTTACTTACCTGTAACCATGGTTCTTCGAGTGGTCATTCTGTGAATCCACACGAGAGGGTTAAATCAGCGCCAGCGATGATCCTTTCGGAATGTTCTAGAGCTAAAAAAACCCAGCGCAGGCGCTGTCTAAACCCACTAGTGTGTATTCATGGAGAACCACGTTGAAGAACCATGGTTACAGGTAAGTAACCCAACTTTCTTCATCGTGGTCTTCTGTGAATGCACACGAGAGGGTGACTAGCGAGCTGACTCACCGGATGGAGGGACGTCACTGAAGGACTGATGTTAAAACCGCTCTACCAAAAGAAGCCTCCTTCTTAGCTCTGACATCCAGCCTGTAATGTTGGATAAACGTAGAAGAATTGGACCATGTGGCAGCTCTACAAATATCTGGAACCTCGATGCCACGCAAAAGAGCCGTAGAAGAGGCCACCGCCCTGGTGGAATGCGCTCGAAGTCCTTCCGGAGGGTCTTTATGTAAGAGTTCATAGGCTAGTGAGATGGTAGCAACAATCCATCTTGATAAGGTAGACGGTGACGCTGGTAACCCTTTCTTGACACCAAAGTAACAAAGAAACAGTTTATTAGATAACCGATATTCCTTGGATCGAAATACATAAAACGCCAGTGCTCTTCGAACGTCCAATGTATGAAGCATGCGCTCTGTGTCGTTAGAAGGATCAGGAAACAACGTCGGTAGAACAAGGGGTTGGCCCAAATGAAAATCAGACACCACCTTGGGCAGAAAGGAGATGTCGGTATGGAGAACAACTTTCTCACGAAAAAACTGCAAAAAGGGGTGGTCCACCCTAAGCGCACCCAATTCGCCGGCACGTCTGGCGGAGGTGATAGCTACCAGGAAAAGGGTTTTAAGTGTTAAGAACTTCAGATCACATTGAGCCATAGGTTCAAATGGAGGTCGCATAAGGGCATGAAGGACCAATTGCAAAGACCACTGCGGGAGCGGTGGAGGAACTGGAGGCCTGAGATTAGCCAAACCCTTCAAAAACGCCTTTAGTGTTGGATGCGCAAAAAGACGTGAAGCCGAAGAACCAGAAGGCTGAAAAGAGACCACAGCTGCTACATATACCTTCAACGTAGAGATGGAAAGGTTAAAATCGAAGAGATAACGAAGAAACTGGAGTAGGGTAGATAAGGTCGTCGGAGACGGAACCAATCCCCTGGAGGCCGTAAACTTCAAGAAGCTTCTCCACTTATAAGAGTAGAGTCTTGTGGTAGATGGTTTCTTAGACATCGCTAGGACTTCCCTGATTTGCGGGATATCCTCCACGCGTGGAGGTGAAGTGTTTCCAGGTCGGGATGGAGCACTTTGCCCGCATGTTGCGTCAGTAGCTCCGGGAAGAGAGGAAGACGTAGAACGTCCCTGGAGATGGACCGTAACGCGTGAAACCACGGTTGCCGGGGCCAAAATGGTGCTATCAGAATGGCTTGCGCTGCGTCGTCTATGACCTTGATCACTGTCCTCTGAATGAGTGGGAAGGGCGGAAACAGGTATAGGAGACCCTTGCCCCAATTGATCATGAACGCATCCCCGGCTGAACCCGCACCTCTGCCCGCCCGGGATGCATAAGCAGGGCACTTGCGGTTGTGTACAGTGGCAAATACATCCATGGTCGGCATGCCCCAGAGTTGGCAAATGCGTTGGAAGGTCGTGCTGTCTAGCTGCCACTCGTGTGTCTGCGTGGTACGTCGACTGAGACGATCTGCTATCGTGTTGTCCTCTGTGGCAATGTGCACAGCGACAGGAAAAACATGATGGCGGTAACACCATTCCCAAAACATTACTGTGATGAGAAGCAGAGACTGCGAACGTGTCCCTCCTTGCTTGTTCACATAGTACAGGGCCGTGGTGTTGTCCGTGACTACCTGGACCCCACGACCCTGCACTAACGGCAGGAATGTCTTGAACGCCTTGAAGATGGCCATAACCTCTAAGTGGTTGATGTGTAGAACCTTCTCCCGCTCTGTCCACAGGGAATGTATTCTGTGAGGGCCGCAGTGTGCACCCCAACCAGTGGTGCTGGCATCCGTGGTCACCTGCACCGATAGCCGGAGGGAGCGAAATGGGCGACCTATGGTCAAGTGAGGTGTGAAGGACCACCATTGGAGCTGTCGAGCTAGCTCCCGGGTAACCGGGATACGTTTGGTTTGACGGTCTGTCTCCGGGTTGAATTGGGCTAGCAGCCATGCTTGAAGAGAGCGAAGTTTCAACCTGGCGTGAGCCAACCCTGGGGTGGTTGAGGCCATCAGACCGAGAAGGTGTTGGGCAAGCCTCGCTGGTACCGATGCCCCTGGACGAAACTCTCGTACCGCTCGACAGATCTTCCGTACACGGTCTGGTGGGAGAAAGATGCGGCCCACTCTGGCATTTAACTGCACCCCTATGTAATCGACGACTTGTGACGGCACTAGGCGAGACTTTTTGATGTTGACTGTTAGACCTAGGCTTCTTAGAACATGAAGGACATATTTTTTGTCTTTCAGGGCACGACGTTTGGAGGTGGAGACTACTAGCCAGTCGTTGATATATGGGAATACCTGGACCCCGTTGAGACGCAGAAAGGCGGCCACTGGCGCCATACATTTTGTAAAAGTTCTGGGAGCCGTGGCCAAGCCGAAGGGAAGGGCCAGGAACTGGTAAATGGTGTTGTGAAGAAGAAACCTGAGGTATTTGCGATGGTGAGGGTGGATCGTTATATGAAAATATGCATCTTTTAAGTCTATGACCAGAAACCAATTTCCTTTCTTTAACAGGTGGATTATGGTTTCCAACGTGACCATGCGGAATCTTCGAGGCCGGAGGTAAGTATTTAGAAGTCTTAAGTCTAAAATGGGTCTGACGCCCTCGTCTCTCTTGGGAACAGCGAAATACCTTGAATAAAAGCCGTCCTTTATGAGAATGTTGGGAACTACTTGAATAGCGTTTTTCTTTAGCAAGGAAAGAACTTCTTTTTGTAGAACTGGATCTGATGACGTAGACCGTACCTGCCCCAGCGGAGGTGAACTTGTAAATTCCAGAAGATAACCGAACTGGATGATATTTAGCACCCAAGAGTCTCTTGTAATAATTGACCAGTTTTGGAAATAGGGAGAAAGCCTTGTATTGTGTTGTGTTGAAACGAAGGCGTCCGGGTCAAAGATACTGTTTTGCTTTTTTGGCAGGCGGCTTGACACCTTGACGGCGCTGAGAATGCTGCGGACGGTAAGTATGTGAGGATGAAGCAGGGTTGGCTGACCTTGCTTGAGAATGCGGTCTAAACTGTTTGTACTGAGAGCCTTGGGAAAACTGATTGTAGGGCTTCTTCCAGTTGTATCTCGTATACCTAGGTTGTGGTTGTAGATAGTACGATCTAGCAGTCTTCTTGGCCTTGTGTAACTCTTCGAGATACAAATCGGTCTTTTCGTTAAAAAGGCCAGAAGCGTCGAAAGGGAGATTTTCCACCTTCGCCTTGACGTCGTCCAGTATGTTGGCCTCTCTAAGCCAAGCATGTCGCCGTAAAGTGACAGCAGACATAAGGGTCCTAGCTGAAGCTTCAACAGAATGTTTTGTGGCTATGCGAAGATGCTTGGAAACAGTTTGAGCCTCTTCATAGGTATTAAGGAAGTCCTGTCTAGTGTCCTCAGGAAGCATCCGCAAGCCCGGTAAGATTTTAAGCCAGAGCTGCTTCTGGTACGCCCCTAGAGCAGTCTGATAGTTGGCCACTCTCAAAATAAAGGAGATTAAGGAATAAATTTTCCTACCCAAGACCTCAAGTTTCTTTCCCTCCTTGTTCGTGGGAGTGACATGAGACCTCCCTGTTGGTCGGGTACAACTAGTCTCCACTATTAACGAATTGGGAATCGGGTGCTTAAGAAGAAATCTGGCATCCTCTCCAGATACTCGGTAAAGATTCTCAGTGCGACGAGATAAAGAAGGAGTGTTCGACGGTTGTTCCCAGAACTCCTTAATCATAGCAGCCAACGGAGACAGGTAAGACAACGTAGGCGGAGGAGACCTCTCACTGTTGATGTCTCCAAATATTAAGTCCTCCTCAGCTATAGTAGGTGCATCAACCTGAAGCTTAAGAACCTTAGCAAGCCTGGTGAGCATCTGGGAATACGAAGAAAAATCCTCCGATGGCGAGGAGGCATGTGGGTCCCCCGTATCTGAGCCCACAATTTCAGCAAGTGGCAAGTCCCCCTGATCATCCTGTTGGGGTTCGCCTTCTGACTCAGAACAACTGTCCGAAAAGGAGGAAACGTCCTGAGAGGAAGGTGAATGTCCTCTCTTGCGCGGCACCCTGTGAGGCTTCGTCGGTTCTTTATCCGGTAGTGGCGGAATTATGGATGAAGGAGCCGAAGAAATAGGGGCAGAAGCATCCTTTGGTTGTCCACGCGGTGGAAGTGCGGGATCGACGTCGACACGACGTCGACGTCGACGATGACGCGGCGACGAAGAGGAAGAGGAGGCATAAATGTATCTTTCCTTCCGTCGACGTCGATGCCTCTCTTGTGACGTCGAGGACGATGTAGATGTATAACGCCTCCGATGTCGACGTCGATGCTTCCTCGGGGGCGAATAGGATGACGAGGAGTCCTCCGAGGAAGATCTATGACGGCGCCGAGAACGTCGATCGGGCGATCGACGTCGATGTTTAGAAACATGCTTCGTCTTGCGCAGCCGTTTCCTCGGGGGCGAAGAATGTCTCGACGCCGATGAGGAGGAATGAGCCAAGGACGCCTGCCCGGTAGACACAGGGCTGTGAGGCGGAGATACCAAGCTTGCAGTGGCACTGGCAAGCTGGTTCGGTGTCGGGGATAGAACCCGAGGAAGAATCACTGGCTCAGCCTGTCTGGGAGGTAGCGAAAGCGGTACCTCCGACAGGGACTCTCCGTCTCTTGGGAACTCCTCCAGAATCGGAGACGGGAGGGAAGCAGAAGCAGAAAGTAACTGCTCCGTTGTCCCGATGTCTTTGACCGGCTTTTTCTTTTGCTGTTTTGCAGGCTTCGCCGATGGAACCTTTGCCGCAGATGACTTCTTTGCAGCCTTCTTAGGTTTGTCCGTAATTTTGCTCTGAGCCTTGGGACAAGGTGGCTGGACAAGGCTAGAGGAGGTAGAGGGGATAGCCGCCGAGGCAGGAAGCTCCATAGTTGAAGGTTTTGAAGCAGCCAGCGTTGCGTTCCAAAGGTGGTATTTCAGACGCTGCTGGCGCGCACGCAGGGCAGGTTTAGTAAAGGCCCTACAGTGCCTACAATCTTGCGGGGAATGTGCCTCCCCCAGGCAAAAAAGGCACTTATCGTGCCTGTCCTGAAAGGGCAGCTTCCGATCGCAGGTCACACAGCGGCTAAACGGACCGGACGGGGACATAAGCCGCAAACAGGGAAAAATCCAGCCGCCCGGAGACCGTTGATTTAGGCGGGAAAAACTACCCGTTTCGCCAAAACAAGGAAAATCCGAATTGCAAAGTCCGAGAAGCCAGTCCGCGTCAGGATAGGAGATTTAAGGGTGGTCTAGGCAGTCCGAGTCAGAAAAAAACCAATTTTAGCCGAAAACGTGAGAAACAAACAGGAGCTCTAGTCGAAAGGAACCACTTCGCACGGCGGAGAAATGGAACTAAGGCTGGGTGGGAGGAGCATGCGCAGTATGCCTAATCTACAATGTTGTTTTTTTAGCTCTAGAACATTCCGAAAGGATCATCGCTGGCGCTGATTTAACCCTCTCGTGTGCATTCACAGAAGACGACGATGAAGAACAATTTTTGAGGCTCTGAGGCAGCATGCTCTTTGTCCCTAAGAGTGTGTTTTTTGCTCTCTACTCTGCTTGATGAAAGGACAGGTTACTTACCTATAAAAGTAATTATTCAAGTACTTATCTGTGGATTCATACATCGGGTCTTATACTGCACCTGCACAGACATCAGAAACTTATAGAGCCTAGCGACACCACAAAGCTCTACCTCTACATTCAGTATACATCCTCTATAGCAATCCTCCCTCAGTTCCCCTCCACCAGCTGCTGAATAGATGAAAGAGTATGACAGAGAGGAGATGGGGGGAATGTGTTAAATCGCAGATGGCCACTCAAAGAACTATAGTTACATGTAAGTAACTTGTCTTTTATCATTGTGGTTTCTGTACACCATATATTGGGTGACAAACAAGATCACTTATCAGTTGGGGGTGGGATGGGATTATGAATGAGGAAAGAAGAGCAAGAAATGGTGGAGGAGGACTGTTGGGCCAATGCTGTGGACTGGGAGGCATGCAAGACTCAGGAGATCGACCACCAAATGACTTGCCAGTTCAAGCATCACTGTAAGTATTTTGTGGTTTGAGTCCTTCATTAGATTGAAAGAAGCTCGGAACTATACAGTGGTGCCCCGCATAGCGACATTAATCCATTCCAGGGAAAACATTGCTATCCGGATTCCTCGCTATGCGGGGCAAAAAACCCCATAGGAACGCATTAAAACACATTTAATGCGTTCCTATGGGGAAAAAACTCACATTTAAGCGAAAATCCTCCATCCGGCCGCCATTTTCGGTGCCCAGTAAGCGAGGCAACACAGTGGGTGGCCATTTTGGAACAGCCGATCAGCTGTGCAAAAATTGGGCCTTCAGGATGATCCCGGGGGAGCGCTTCCCCGTGATCATCCCAAAAGCCCCGCTGATCAGCTGTGCTTCGGCGCTGGCTCTCTCTCCCCTCGCAGCTCCAGTCTGGGCAGCCCAGGCTGGAGCTGCGAGGGAAGAGATAGCCAGTGCCGAAGCACAGCTCATCGGCAGGGGTTTGCAAAGATCGTGGGGAAGCCAGCTTCGCAAACCCCCACCTCAGCACGCTCTCTTTCTCTCTCTCTCTCCACCCCTTGCAGCTCCAGCCTGGGCAGGGAGACGGCCAGGGTGGCGGCGCGGTGCCTCACTCTCCCTGCCCAGGCTGGAGGGGGGGAGAGAGAGAGCGCGCCGAGGCGGGGGTTTGCGAAGCTGGCTTCCCCACGATCTTTGCAAACCCCCGCCGATGAGCTCTGCTTCGGCGCTGGCTCTCTCTCCCCTCGAGAGCCAGCGCCGAAACACAGCTCATCGGCGGGGGGTTGCAAAGATCATGGGGAAGCCAGCTTCGCAACCCCCCCTCCAGCCTGGGCAGGGAGACTGAGGCACCGCATCGCCACCCTGGCCATCTCCCTGCCCAGGCTGGAGCTGCAAGGGGTGGAGAGAGAGAGAGAGAGAGCGTCGAGGCGGGGGTTTGCGAAGCTGGCTTCCCCGCGATCTTTGCAAACCCCCACCGATGAGCTGTGCTTCGGTCCTGGCTCTCTCTCCCTTCGAGAGAGAGCCAGCGCCGAAACACAGCTCATCGGCGGAGGTTTGCAAAGATCACGGGGAAGCCAGTTTCGCAAAAAACCCCTCCAGCCTGGGCAGGGAGACTGAAGCACTGTGCCGCCACCCTGGCTGTGGCAGCGCGGTGCCGCAGTCTCCCTGCCCAGGCTGGAGCTGCAAGGGGTGGAGAGAGAAGGAGAGAGAGAGCGCACCGAAGCACAGCTGATCGGTGGGGGGTTTGTGAAGCTGGCTTCCCCACGATATTCACAAACCCCCGCCAATAAGCTGTGCTTCAGGGCTCTCTCTCTCCACCCCTCACAACACAGCTGATCGGCAGGGCCTTTGGGATGATCGTGGGGAAGCGCTTCCCCACAATCATCGCAAAGCGATTTTCCCCCATTTAAAACATCACAAAAACTCAATCGCTATGCGGATTCATCATTAAACAGGGCGCTCGTTACGCGAGGGACCACTGTACTTGCAATGAACACATTTTGAACCAGGCATGAGAGACAACAGCTGTTGTGGAGAGCATGAAGCCCAGAAGATTCTGTGCCCTAAAGACTGTTACTCTGGTATGAGATCAAAATTTTAAGAGAGTGCCACAATGCTTTGTACTCTGGAAAATACACCCTGGCTGCTCTGGAGCCAAGCATTGCCTTGCTATAATGAGGCAATATCATTGATTTTTATCCACCCTATTTAATGTCCAACTACAGGGCTTGATTATTGTGCTTGAAGGGTTGGGATGATACTTGTCCTACTTTACTCAAAGATCTTCTCCCTCACAATGCTGCCTCAACCAATGGTAAAGAGGGAACTGCAGGAAGATCACTGTGGAGCATGCCTGACAAGTGGAGAACATGGGATTATTTTGGTGTTGCTGGGCTCTAGAAGTAGCTGAGGTGTTTGCACAGGCACAGTAAAAGACCCAAGATGTGATTCAGAGACCATGATGACAAATTTACAGATATGATTAGCCTTGCTACCTAGTCATAGGACACAATAAGGGGAGTGCAACTGATCTACATACCTTACTTGAAACAAAGCAACATTATGTAAGACCTGTTTCCAGGCAATCAGAGAAAAATTTTATGTCTAAAAGACAAATTGATACACATAAGTTAACAGGCACAGAACCTAGAACAACATATGGGCTGAAATCCTGTTGCTTAATGTAGTAAATCACAGACTGAATTAGTGGGGATTGGTGAGTCAGCTTCTCCGTTAAGTTCCGTTGGTTCAATGGGCGTATTGTAGTTGTGACTTACTAAGATAACAAACAAGATTTTGGTGGTGGAGTCATTAGCTTACAAAAACTATACTGTTCATATTCGTTCCTAAGTACTTTATAGATGAAAGACTACTTATTGTAAATGCAATTAAGCACTAACTATTAATTACTGAATAGTTAGTGCAAGATCATTAGCAGGCTTCCAATTATGCAAGTTTGGTTAAAAATCTGCCTGTCCATTTACCATACCTGAACCATGGACTCTGAAAGCTGGGCTTCATCTATTTCCAGTATCATCCTTTTTATTTCTTCATAAGACACCCGAAAAGAACCAAGGTAGATAGCTAAAGGAAAAAGCATATACACACAAATGGGAGCTGACTAAAGAATATACCATTGATTCTTAAAATAAAACTTAGTTTAATGTCAGTGTGGATTTGATTTAAACTAAACTGATTTAAATTAAATTGATTTAAATCATGATTTAAATGAAAAAATCAGATATTTCAATTTAATTTAAAAATAATTTTTAATTTAAATCAATTTGATTTTTAAAAAAATATAATTGATTTTTATCTACCCTATTTAATGTCCAACTGCAGGGCTTGATTTAGTTACATTCAAAAGTTGTGTCACACCAAAAATTTAAACAGGATTCAGGACTTCAGTGAAGAAAAAATGAACAAAGAGGAGAGTAATGAATTGGGCAGGAAGCAGATAAAGAAGTTCATACCAGATCTTATCTGTATGTGGATCTGAGGAACGTGTGAACTCCTAATGTACTCTACAGTTTCACACTGACTCTTTCTTTCTATAACATCAAGAGGTGCCAAGCAAACCTAGAAGCGCAAAAAGCCTATCATGGGAGTCAGCTAAGGATGCTTCTTAATGGAGGACAATGATTCAAATTATATACTGTAGAAACAAAGAGAAATATTAGAAGAAAAATACATCTAGGTGACATGGCAGGGTAAGTAACAAAATGCAAGATGGAGAACAAAGAAGCAAGATGATTTGCTAAATTCTCCTTGAAGATAGCAAGTACCATACAAAAATAAATAAAGTCTTCTCAAATACAGAAATACAACATTAAAAATAACCATCCATATATGTACAGTCTACTGATAGGCATATTTTCGATTTAAAAATAAAATAAAACTGCTTTTAACTTTTAAAGAAAAAAATTTCAAGATATTTCCATAATGTTAAGGTTTGGTTTTGTAACATCTGAAATAATGAATTGTACTTTCACTTGCACACAAGTTTAAGCTTCTGCTATTATGGGATGTTGCTCTTACATAATGAAAACTGCATTCTGAAAGTAGTATCTTGACATCTAGAACACAACATTGATAGTAGTAAAAATGTTTGACTTATTCAATTAGGCAGAAGCCTCGTAAAAGCAGGCTATTGTTCTCACTCGCAACAGGCCGTTAGAAAGACTTATTCAGAAGAGAGATTATCCAGCCTCGTAAAAGCAGGCCCGACCCCCTCCCCCTTTCTTTCTTCGCAGCTCAAGGACTAATGCTTCTTGAGAATCAACATGCTTACAGTAGATAAGAATGGAATGCAGAGGTTAACAAAAGACAAAAGACGATTTAGGGAAAGTGATAATTGTTCTGCGCATGTTTAAAATGTGTTTTCACTAATCCAATGAATTATTGCTAACTAACTTAATGACCTTTTAAGGAGATTGTGAGCCCACCCCAATCGCCCTGAAGGGACAGGCTATAAGAGATTGTACCAGCTCCTTTGTTCTTTGGAGAAACCCATTATCTCCTTAATTAGGTGATTGGCTTTCTCCCCGCTCCTGCAGCAGCGGTTTTAACTTGCAATAAACAAACTTCAATAGAAAGCCTCCGTGTCTCAGTTCTCTCATTTTTAAGAGCTTTCCCTTTTAGAGAACCGGATAACAATTTTGGGGGCTCGTCCGGGATCCTCTAAACGCCCCGATTGGGGCTGGGCTTTGGTCCGGTTGAGGTCAGGCAGAACAGGCGGCGGTAAAGTGAATCGGAGGGCGCCTCTGCCTCCTTTCAGGCAGCCGCTTCCTTGCCGACGCTTCGGCTGCTTGGCATCAAGAACTCGGAAAGAGGCACGAACGCGAGAGGTATTTTTTTTTAAGCCGGCCGGCCAACGGGCCAACGGACCAACGGGCCAACGGACACTGGTAAGTTAAGGTGGGAAACTCCGAAAGGGTTGGTTGTCGTTGAATGAGTGGAGGATTGAGTGAACCTGCAGTTCCCTACGGTAACCATTGTGTGATCCGGTACCCTGGGTCAGGTCGAGAGAGTGATTGTTATAACCCTATTGTGTCTGCGTTCAAGAGACCCCTTACTCTTGCCGCAAAACCCCTTTCCCTATTGTCTTTTGTCTCCCGTGGGATGGGAAACCAAGTTTCTAGAAAAGGAAAGGAGGTCCGATGGGGACCAAAAGAAAAGGGGAGGTCCAGTGGGGACCAGGTCCAGTGGGGACCGGAATTCCGAGGGGGACGCCCCGGCTCCAACTCCGAGAGGCGGAAGGGAGCTAGGAATTCCAAGCAACAGTGCGCTGGGCAAACTGTTGCTGCATTGGGAGTCTGTAAAGGTACAGGAGTTTCAGACAGAGAAGGAAATGGTCCGTATGTGCACTGAAGTTTGGACACAATTTGATATTCGTCCTAAAGGGCCAAAATTTGGCCCATCCGCCCCGTACCCCTTATGTAGATTCTTGGATGTGGTACCTAATCAAATTTGGAGGAGGATGGTGGTGAAAATAAAGACGGGACGCTGTCCGCAGGACCAGTGACCCGCTCTAAGGCACGGCAGATAGAAGAGCAGGGAGCTAGTGCCCAGTATCCACTCAGAGAAGTCCCGATGGGAACGGCCGTCGGATACGTGGAAGTCCCTTTAACCAATTCTGATATCCGAATTATAAAACAACAACTGCTCAACCTACCTGAGGACCCGATTGGCTTTGTAACGGACCTCAGAGATGCTTTAGGGACTATGATTTACAAGCCCACAGAATTGCTGCACATTTGTAAGCAGCTGGCCGGAGTCACATATACCAACCAGGCATTGGGTCATGCTAGGAGACTCTGGCAAGGGCAAATTGCCACTCGAACTGAACAGGCGGCCAGGGAAGCACTTCCAGAAGTAACTCCTGGAGATTGGGATTTCCAGGATGAAAATGTTAGAGGGCGATGTGCAGAAATAAAAGAATTCTTGTTGAAAGGGCTAGAGGCAACAGTCCCTAAGACTGTTAGCATGAAATTGGCCTTTGGTCAACCCCAAGGAAAAGATGAAAGTCCAGTTGAATATCTGGAAAGGCTAAAACGCAACATGCGAAGATACACTGGGCTGGACCCAGAAGATCCAGGAAATGAAAATATTCTGAGATTGGAATTTGTGTCAGGGTGTTACCCGGACATAAAGTCCAAATTACAGAAAATGGATGACATAACAACCAAACCCATAGGACAGTTGTTAGCAAAGCTCAAAAGGTGGTAGCAAGAAGGGAAGAAGAGAAGGACAAGAGAAAGTTGAAGTTGATGGCGCAGATCCTCCATGGGCAGGGGCCCGTGGACGAGGCCGTGGGAGAGGAACCAGGGAGCTAGAGGAAGGTCAGAAGAAAGTAGAAAGAACAAAGGGGAACTAGAGGAGTTTTCCTCTGCCCTACCCGCCCAGATGAGGAAGGGGGGCAAGGGGCCCTGACTGTGTTCACTTTTAAGGTGGCTCAGGAAATACTTGGGTGAAGCTAAGCAAAGAGAGAGAGTAAGGAAAGGAGGGAGTAGAGGAGTAATTGGAAAGAAGGCAAGGAAAGTTATTGCAAAGAAAGATCAGGTAAGGAGTTTTGAGGGGAAATGGGAAAGGAAAAGCTAGAGAAGGAGGAGAAGGCAGGTACAAGCTGTACTAACAAGCGATGCAGCTAGAGGAGAAAGGAGATTCAGGAATACTGCATACCAGCTCGGACAGCAGAACTGTTTGCTCTAAGCTGAGCACTACAGTTAGCTGAAGGAAAAAGGATCAAAAGAGAAGAAGGAAACGTAACTTTCTCAGTAGACACAGAGAATGTTGTCCAAAAGTGTACATGAAATGGAATCCTCAGGAGGAGTCCTAAGAGAAATAGGAGTGAATGGAGTCTCTTTGGAGGTTCCCATTTGGAAACCATTAAGTGTTAAGCAGAAGGGGAGTGAGAAAAAGCTCTTTTGGCTTGTTAAACTTACTGGGGTATAAAGGGTTAAGAATAGGCACAAGAAAAAAAAATCACTTGGTGTTGAGGGAGGGAGATCCCAGCCAGCGTTAGGACATTCTGTATCGACTGTATAAACACATACAGAGAATCTTACATAGTAACTGAAGCTGATACTCATGTGCAGGGACACTGAGACATGTCAGCAAAGGAAATGCCTTGAATTGAGAGGCAAATCGAAAATGAGGATGATCTTTGTTCTGACTTTAGTGATGATTATCAGGGTAACTCTTTTCCATCTAAAGGGGCTGTAAAAGCCTATTGGAAAGCTACACTTCTGGATCTGTAAAATTTGTAGTTGGAATATGGAAAGCAATTGATAACAATAATTGATTCACAGATTTGGCATTGTTGCAGCCTTAAGAGAATGGGTCTTAGAAATGAGGAAAGGACAGTAAAAAGAGAACTGGTTAATTGGCTACAGAAACCAGGGGAAGATCCAGTTTCCTATATAAAAAAAGTATATGGAGGAATGTACTTAACAGGCTTGATATCTATTCCAACTCAGATAGGAGAATCACTTCTGCATTCAGGGGCCACTACCAGTCTTAACAGTTTAAGAGGTTACCTGGATCAAACTAATAGAGGGTATACTTTTGGAAAGTGTATCAGGCCAATCAGTTGAGGGAATCTTCTGCTGGCTATTGTGAACATGTGTGGCATTCTCATTGAGAGTGAATTTGTATGGGATCCAGAAGCCACAGAGGATCTAATCATTGGCATGGATGCCTTGCAAACTATGGGCTATGGTTTGACCCCTATAGCAAACAACTACATCAAGCCCAAGCCCAGAAATCATTAGGAATATATATATATATATATATATATATATATATATATATATATATATATATATATATATATATATATGTATGTATGTATGTATGTATGTATGTATGTATGTATAGTTCAGTTTTAAGGTGAAGGATTTGAGAACAAAGGAGGAATGGGAACAGATTGTTCCAGGAGTAAATGCAACATAGGAACATAATGTACTGGGAAAGGAGGGCATGTTGCTTTGTCAGATCCAAAGAAACCTAGTCACCTTTTTGTGACCGTAGGTAAGGGAGTAGCAAAAGGAGTTTTAGCTCAGAAGAAGGTAGGACGATACCAACCGGTTGGATACTTGTCTAAACATTTGGATCCGGTAGTGCTGGGCTGGCCTACTTGTTTGCAAGCTTGTGCTGCAGCAGCCGAATTGGTAAAACTAACTCGGAAACTGTATCCCTTTGAGGCGATTGTCCTGCATTCTTCGCACCAGCATAGGACTATCCTCACCCATACAGCTAGGCGGTGGATGACGGACAGTAGGCTGCTACAGATCGAGGCTATTCTCCTTGAAAAGCCCGATCTAATACTGACCACCACCGACCATTGTGGCCCAGCAGAAGGTTTATCAGAAACTGTCAGGAAGGAATTGTATTGCCCTGACTGATCTACAGACAAAGTTTAGGTAAGACCTACAGGAAGAGGCAATAGAGGGGCATGGAACTTGTGCACTGACGGTTCCTCTAGAGTAGTGAATGGGAAAAGAATAACGGGATATGCGGTGGTAGAGGATGGGGGGCTTGAAGTTGAATCTGGACCCCTTCCCCCGTCCATGTCAGCTCAGACTGCAGAATTATATGCCCTGCTGTCCAACACCAGGGTAGACTAGAGGGACGGGGGGGGGAGTAGCTATCGTTTACAAGTCTACCCTAGAGGTAGTTAGGCGCTCCTCGGTGGTAAAGCCGGGTCTTGAGGCCCTCCACGTGTGGATTGGGGCTAGGGACGGAATTGGGATCTTGCTGGGTTACCGTGCTCCCCGCGACCCAGCCATTTCCCTTCCGGAGCTGGTGGACTTTGTCTCCGCGGCATTGCTGGGTTCCCCGAGACTATTGGTCCTGGGGGACTTCAACATGCATGCGGGGGCAGAGGCTTCCGGACCAGCTCTTGAGTTCCTGGAGACCATGGCCTTCTTGAACATGTCCCAGCATGTCAACGGCCCTACACACGTGGGCGGCCACACACTAGACCTGGTTTTTTCCACCAACGGGAGTGAGAGTGGTCCGATGGTGACTGACCTCGAGTCGGTCCCCTTGTCATGGTCGGATCACCACCTAATAAAATGTGTCACCAAGATGGCTCTCCCCCCTCGCAGGGAGCAGGGACCTATTGTCATGGTCCGCCCTCGAAGGCTACTGGATCCGATTGGATTCCAGGATGCCATGAGAGGAGTTACGGCTGACCTGGCTGGTGCTCCTGTCGAGGCACTGGTTGACGGCTGGTTCACCGCCGCGGCTAGTGCCGTAGACACGATCGCGCCTAAACGCCCTCTCCGCCGCAGAGATCGCCCGGCGCCCTGGTTTAACCAGGATCTCCGGGCGTCGAAGCGGGTCAGGAGACGGCTAGAGCGCAAATGGAGAAAGGACCCGACGGGTTTCAATCGTATAGCTGTTAAGGTCGCTACTAACCTTTACCAGGCTAAGGTAAAGGCTGCCAGTCGAACTTACCTCGCTAACCGGATAAGCGAGGCGTCTAACCAGCAGGCGGAATTATTCCGTATAGTACGCGACCTATCCGGAATTGGCCCGGGTGATAGGCCTCCCCCTAGTTTTACACCGGACCAATTTGCAGCATTTTTTAAATCTAAAGTGGAGGCCATCCGCCGGGACCTCGCTCCTTTTTTGAATACAGCGAGTCGAGTTGAGATGTCCAGCGCTCCGTCTTGTCCGGTGATTTTTGATACCTTTCAGCCTGTTTCGTCCGATACTGTCGCCAGGACGCTTGATCGCTGTCGTGCCACCACCTCCTCCTTGGATCCTTGCCCGGCCTGGCTAATCAAAGCAGCCAGGCCTTCAACAACGGAATGGGCTACTGTAATAATTAATCGGTCTTTCCTTGAGGGCAGATTTCCCTCTGCCCTCAAGGAAACACTCATTAGGCCCATTAGAAAGAAACCTAGTTTGGCGGCGGACGAAATTGGCAATTATAGGCCCGTCGCCAATGTTTCTTTCTTAAGCAAGGTAGTCGAGAGGGTGGTGGCTGATCAGCTTCAGGCGTTCCTGGATGAAACAGATGCCCTGGATCCATTCCAGTCGGGCTTCAGGCCGCGCCACGGAACAGAAACGGCATTGGTCGCCCTGTGTGATGACCTATTGAGGGAGGCCGACAGGGGCAAAATGTCTCTGCTGGTCCTCCTCGATATCTCAGCGGCCTTTGATACCATTGACCACGGTATCCTCCTGGGGAGGCTCACCGAGTTGGGAATAGGTGGCCAGGCTTTCGCCTGGCTCCGTTCCTTCTTGGAGGACTGCCCCCAGAGAGTACAGCTTGGGGAGAATGTCTCGGCCCCGTGGAGCCTCAATTGTGGGGTCCCACAGGGGTCGATCATCTCCCCAATGCTGTTTAACATCTATATGAGGCCGCTGGGGCGGGTCATCAGGGGGTGTGGAGCGATGTGCCATCAATATGCGGATGACACGCAGCTCTACATCTCCTTTTTTCCAACTGCAGGAGATGCCGTTCTGTCCCTTCAGCGTTGCCTGGGGACCGTATTGGAATGGATGCAGGAGAACGGGCTGAGGCTGAACCCGGACAAGACGGAGGTACTAAGGGTGGGCGCTCCCACAGTTGGGGACTTGGGAAACTCCCTCACTTTTGGGGGTGTGACTCTGCCCGCCAGGGATGGGGTCCGCAGCTTGGGGATCCATCTGGACCCGGCGCTCACTATGGAATCTCAGGTGGCGTCTGTGGTCCGTACCGCTTTTTTCCATCTTAGGCGGATAGCCCAGCTGCGACCCTACCTTGATGTGGGGGCGCTTACTACCTTGGTGCATGCGCTCGTAATCTCAAGATTAGATCACTGTAATGCGCTCTACGTGGGGCTACCTTTGAGGTTGCTGCGGAAACTACAGGTGGTGCAGAATGCTGCGGCCAGATTACTTAGTGGAGTGAGAAGATTCCAGCATATCTCGCCCACTCTGGCCGCACTGCATTGGCTGCCCATCCGATTCCGCATCGACTTCAAAGTGTTGATGCTTACCTATAAAGCCCTAAACGGTTTAGGACCTCGATACTTGGTGGAACGCCTTCTCCCACCAAGATCTACCCGTGTCACTCGTGCGAGCCAGGAGGTGAGGCTGAGGAGCCTAACGCCGAGAGAGGCCCGGAAGGAGAAGACCAGAAATCGGGCCTTCTCGGCGGTGGCTCCTCGCCTCTGGAACAACTTACCTCCTGAGATTCGCGTGGCTCCCTAGCTGGACATTTTTAAGAAACAACTAAAAACATTGATGTATAGGCAGGCTTTCCCAACAGAAAACTCCTGACGATTTTTCTTTTCTTATATCTTTCTTTGATTTCTATCTTAGTCTAGGTGCAATGTTTTAAAATTATATTGTTTCTTTTATTGTAAGCTGCCTAGAGTGGGCTAATATGTCCAGATAGGCGGGATAGAAATAAAATAAATAAATAAATAAATAAATAAAAAGAGCTTTAGAAATAAGCACAGGAAAATCTGTAAATATCTGGACAGACTCTAAGTATGCATGTGGAGTAGTACACGTTTTTGGAAAAATTTGGAGTGAAAGAGGATTACTTACATCCCAGGGAAAGAATCTGGCCCACCATCAGTTGGTACTGGATACCCTGGAAGCGTTAAGCCTCCCGTCCGAGGTAGCTATTATTCACATTCCAGGGCACCAGAAAGGAAACTCCCCGGAGGTAGTAGGAAACAGGCTGGCTGACGAAGTGGCAAGAAAAGCGGCGGAAAAAGAATTGACTCCCGCCCTCTTAGCAGCCCTTATTCCTACCAGTAAAGAGATCACTGCCCCTTTGGTGTATTCACAAAAGGAGCTTGAATTGGCAGAGGCGCAGGGAGCTACAATGGTGAACGGCACACTAAAGTTGAGAGATGGAAGACAATGGCTGCCCGAAGGGGTAGTCAGGGAAGTCCTCAAGGCATTGCACGAGGGAGGACATTGGGGAGTTAAGGCTCTGGTCTCAGCCTTTCTGCAAAAATATATAGGGAAGAAAGTGTGGTCACATGCCAACACCATTTTGGCTCACTGTATTCCTTGCCAAAAGGTAAATAAGAATAACCCAAGGAAGGTAGAAATGGGAGGACGACCTCTGGCCGTCCACCCCTTTGAACATTTGCAATGTGATTTTATTGATATGCCAAAGTCAGGACCTTGGAATCATTGTTTGGTGATAACTGATCAGCTCACTGGCTGGGTAGAGGCTTACCCTACGGCTCGGGCAACGGCAGGGACAGTGTGTAAAATCTTACTGGAACAAATTATTTGTAGATATGGATTAATCCAATCAATGGACAAGTGACAGGGGTACGCACTTCACTCAGAGGGTGTTACAACGAGTAGCTGATACTCTGGGCATAGCTTGGAAGCTACACCCTCCGTGGCATCCTCAGAGTTCAGGAACTAAAGGATGAACCAGACTTTTAAGAAACAAATTAATAAGTTGATGCAACAAGCGCAGTTGCCCTGGCCGAAGGTTTTGCCCCTAGCTTTATACGCTATAAGAACTAAGCCGCATAGCACTACAGGACTCTCGCCCTTTGAAGCCTGTACGGGATGGGAATTTGGGATGTTAGTACACAGAGAATGAGCCCTAATTTAGATTTGTTCAAGGATGCCTTTATAAGAAAGTATCTGCTGGCCCTGTTTTCTATTCTTTCCGATAACAGGGAGCGAGGCATCTCAGTGCAACAAACGCCATTGGAGGTAGCAGTGCATTCCTTCCACCCCGGAGATTGGGCTTATATCAAGGCATGGAAGAGTGAGCCGCTCGCCCCAAGATGGCTTGGTCCGTTCCAGATACTGTTGACAACTGAAACTGCTATAAGAACCAAAGAACTAGGCTGGACTCATCATACCAGAGCCAAACACGCAGTCAACCCTGAGGGACGGTGGGAAGCTGTGCCTGTGTCCAAAGACGGACTAAAGACTGTTTTCAGACGATGTGTGTAATGTCTCTCAGTCGATTAGCACACCATTGTTGTCCTTTCTTTAGTGTATTTATAGAAAGAAACGAGGTTAATAATCTGGTCCAGACTTGGCAGGTACATTTGAGAATAGACAGGAGTCTCAGGGGACTTTACATTTTCAAGGGATATTCCATTGGTGATCAGGTGGTACTGGAGGACGAAAGAACCCGTAAGTGGGTAGGGGAAAGGAAAATCTTCAACGGGGTTTTTACCGATTTGTGGGATTCACGGTGGTGGCATAATCAGTACTGCAAAGTCTGTCCCATTACAAAGGACTCAGAGCTGTGTGAAAGTACTGATACTGATAGCTACTCTGAGGAAGAAGACGAGGATTGCGGGATAGGTTTCCCTAGCTCGGGGTCAGACTCCGATTAGGTCATTCCCCGAAGAGAGTGGTCTTTCTGCTCTCATACTTTCACCTCCCGGCAGTTTACTCGGAGTATCAGGTGATATCCGGAACTTAAAAGACCCCTGATAGGATTGGATCCTTTTGAGCCTTACTGTTTATTGCATTGCCATTTTTGTCTCACCATTGGAGTGCCAGAATAACTAAATTTGACGAGAACCCAACTTTGAGGTGGTACGGCTGAAGGTGGGATATCCTGAAGGGCTGTGGGACAAAAGCTTGTGGGCTGTAAAAATGCCAACTGCAAGCTATCCGTGGAGAATTCGATCTGATAGCTCGGCGCAGGCAGAGACTAATTCCCAAGGGATGACTCCGTTACGCATCTTCGGTGCACCACGAGACGTGTTAGAAGTGCAGGAACGAAAGCCCCTGGTCAGCACCCAGTCCGGACGAAGAATGGAACTCCCACTACAGGCGAAGGTAAAGCCAACCCCTCTAGTGTCTTGGAGAAATATCAGGCAAATGCTTATTGGCAGACCAAGGGTTGATGGCAAAATAATGATAGTGTTAGGGCTCTTTTGAGCCTTGTGCTACAAGCTACAGGATCCACCTGCCCCTGTGTAATAACGACAAGACAGGGAAGCAGGGAACAACAGACCTTAACCTATAAGTCCATCTTCAATTGTGTTGGTAATATTGCCTCTTGCATATCTGGCAAGGTAGAGTACAAAATTTGTCAGGACTCCTCGGGGACTCAAACTTGTTATGACCCTAGAGAAAACCCCGAGAGAATTTGGATTGAACTCCGTGTTAACAGTAAACTGATAACGCGAGTTGAGCAAAAAGAGGACTACCCTATTTCCTTGATTTTCGATGTGTGTACAGCAATTAGTAATGGAGACTGGACTAGAATTAAATGTGGTGGAATAGGCTGGGTTCAGCACTACATGGTACAACATAAGTATATGGGGAATAGCAGCAAGTGCAGTTCAGGAACTCACCTGTTTGTTCCTGCATGGAACTGTGTGAAGTGGGCCACCTGATCTACCACAGACCACACTGCAAGCCTCAGGAAGGTGCCTGTAAAGTCCGATTGTACCTGGGGCTCCTGTAATCTTGTTAATTTCACCATATTGAAACCCGAAGAGTGGGACAAAAAAAAGGATAAATGGGGTAAAACTATGTGGGATAAGACGTTCAGTATACTTATAGATGGAAGAGGAAAAGATCCTGGGGCTCCTATGAAAATTGTCCAAGTAAAAGAATACCTCAGGTTGGTTAAGGGGAATTTTCAATAACTGGAAGCAAGCCTTGTTCTTCCTCTGTGTAGCTTTGTTACAAGCTGCATTACCAAAGACGCAGATGATCAGAGATAAGTTACAAAATTATCCCAGCCCAGGAAGAAAACTATAATTGTGAATAAGTCAAAGTAAGTAGAAAAAGGAAAATGGGGGATTGATAGTAGTAAAAATGTTTGACTTATTCAATTAGGCAGAAGCCTCGTAAAAGCAGGCTATTGTTCTCACTCGCAACAGGCCGTTAGAAAGACTTATTCAGAAGAGAGATTATCCAGCCTCGTAAAAGCAGGCCCGACCCCCTCCCCCTTTCTTTCTTCGCAGCTCAAGGACTAATGCTTCTTGAGAATCAACATGCTTACAGTAGATAAGAATGGAATGCAGAAGTTAACAAAAGACAAAAGACGATTTAGGGAAAGTGATAATTGTTCTGCGCATGTTTAAAATGTGTTTTCACTAATCCAATGAATTATTGCTAACTAACTTAAAGACCTTTTAAGGAGATTGTGAGCCCACCCCAATCGCCCTGAAGGGACAGGCTATAAGAGATTGTACCAGCTCCTTTGTTCTTTGGAGAAACCCATTATCTCCTTAATTAGGTGATTGGCTTTCTCCCCGCTCCTGCAGCAGCGGTTTTAACTTGCAATAAACAAACTTCAATAGAAAGCCTCCGTGTCTCAGTTCTCTCATTTTTAAGAGCTTTCCCTTTTAGAGAACCGGATAACAACATCAACTATAACACCTAAAAATCATTCTTTCTTTGGGTGCAATCTCAGTTGCTGAGGTTCACTACCATCATGACATATCTCTTCCTGAATGGATCACATGTTCTCTGTTAAGGTTCAGCCAGTCTTTGATTTTATTCATCCAAGAAACTAATCTTCTACCTCTTCCACCTTTACTTTTGATTTTCCCTTTGACAATGAATTAACAGTATGTTTGTGTTCAAGAATGAGAACTTTAATTTTTAATGATCAATTCTATTTCTTTTTTCCTCCCTACCTACTGAAGTTCCTCTTAATTTTTATTCTTTCAGTCCATGGGAAGCAAAGGAATCTTCTGTAACTCCACATTTAAAAAGTGAAAATTGTACTGAGCATTTCCTTCCTAAGAGTCCAAACCTCACATGGGCATAGGAAGATTGACCACACGTTACATGTTAATGTTATATGTTAATGTGTCTTTGAGACAGAGGATGTTAATCCTTCGTCTCAAAGACACATTAAGGTGTTTGTTGCACATTTTATTCAATTTCATAAACTTTGTTCTAGTTATCTCAATTCTTCCCTTTATTTCTATATTGCTGTCTATGTGGTTATTAATTAAATGGCCCTGATACGTGTATTTGTCTACTTGGTCTATATATGAAGTGTTACAAATAATATTTATATTGATGTTATCCCTACTTATCACCATCAATTTTGTTGGTTGGGGGGTCATTAACAGTACTAACGGTACTTGAAGGTCATCTGAACTTCAATTATCAGAACCCTGTGCCTTGCACCACCTCCTCCAAGTGGAAGGGGCCTAGAGAGAGTCTTCTAGGATTGGTTCCATGGATACAACAGAGCAGGGATGCTCCTGAACAGCTTTTATTGATTCTGACAACTGTCTAAAATTAGCAGATTGAGAATTCTGAGTTATCTCACCCCCTGCAGTGTTCCACATCTCAGGCAATAGTTTCCAGTACTCCCCCCCCCAGTCAATCACACACCCCTCTTTTTTTGCACTGAGTTCCTTTCACTAGCCCCAGTCAAATGGCACTCTTCAGAGAGGACCAATAGTTTCTGACAGAAGTCAGTCTCTGCAAAGGGAGGTCCAGCATGTGAACGAACTGTGTGAGGAGCAGCCTATACTGATGTCTGTACTGAGTGGCAGTGGATTCAGGTGGATGAGTTTTCTCCAGTCATTTTTTATTACACACTTTATTTAATTTAAAACAGTATAGATAGTACGTATAGAAAAAGAAGGAAAGGGAGAAAACATAAAAAAAAATAAAAAATAAAAATGAAAATAAAAATAAAATAATTAAGGTACAGAGTTAACCAGACATTATATTTGCTATTATTATATTCTTTTTTCTTTATTGATCTGTTTATCATCAGGTAATGATACATACATACATACATACATACACACACACACACACACACACACACACACACACACACACACACACACAGAGGTATGTGTGTGTGTGTGTGTGTGTACGGGTAATTATATATATATAAATCATTACCTGTACATAGATCTCAACTTTCTTTATCTCTTTTACGAGTCATTTTACATATTCTATATTTTATGTACTTGCCTAAGCCACACATAAAATAACTCCCATTTCTCATTTTGTGTCTGTTTTGTGGTTTGTTCTAATACATCTGACAGTTTATCTATTTCTGCTATGCACATTATTTTTTCCATCAATTCTTCCTTTGTTGGAATCTCAAAGTTTTTCCAATATTTGGCATAGAGAAGTCTGACTGCTGTTAGTATCGTAATTGCTAAGTAGCTATTTACCTTATCTATAACATCTAGTATAATATTAAGTAAGAATAGTTTTGGTTTAAATAGAATTTCATATCTCATTATTTCTTGTAATATTGCCTTTACCATTTTCCAGTATGCTTGTGCTTTTTTATATGTCCACCACATATGATAAAATGAGCCTTCATTGATCTTACATTTCCAACTCCCATTTAATAAATTCTGGTTCATTTTGCTAATTTAGTTGGAGTTACATACCATCTATAGAATATTATATAACAATTTTTAAAAGTTGGTTGATTTAGTAAGTTTTATATTATATTACATTTCCATATGGATTCCCATTGTTCCATAGCGATATTATACCCTATATTTTAAGCCCACTTTATCATACAGTCTTTTACTATCTCCTTTTACTTTCATACTCTAGTAAAAAGGTGTATATTGTTTTAATATGTTTTTCTTTAGTTTCTAAAAGTATTCTATCAAAAGGTGTTCAATCAGGATAAAATCCCTCTTTCATGTCTTTTAGAAATGTTGAGTCGAGTTGAGAACATGCCCACCAGTCCATCTCTATGCCTTGTGTTCTAAGTTCTTCCTTTGTCTTTAATGTCCCATCTTTCTTTATTAACCTTTTATACCTTGCTAGTTTCTTTATCAATCTTGGTGGGGTAAAGGCTTCTATTGGTGCTACCCATTGTGAAATTTTTCTGTACATCTGTTTTTGTGTTGTGGTCCATATCCACAGTAAAGATTTCCTTATTAAATGATTATTCAATTGTTTATAATCATTTCCTTTTTTATATCACAAGAAAGCATGCCTACCCCATTGTAAATCATGTCATTCCAAATTAAGTAATCTTCAATCCTCTAATGTAATCCAATCTTTAATCCATAGTAAGGCTCATGGTTTATGATAAAGGAACAGGTCTGGTAGTCCCATCCCTGCTCTCATTTCTGCATCTTGTAGAGCCTTTACTTTGATCCTTGGCTTTTTTTCCGTGCCATATAATTTTAGATATGTTTTCATTGAGTTATTTTGTATTATTATTATTATTGTTGTTGTTGTTGTTATACAAGTAAAATTTCATTTAAAATAAAACACTACAAAGCAGACAAAATAAGAAACACCAAACCACCAGCCACTACAAACAGACAAACAAAAAACATTACTAAGACAAACCCTTCCCCCCTTTTGGGTCAGAGATTCCAACATGGTTTGGATCTCAGATTACTCCAGTTGGTTTCCAGTGAGCACTGAGTACATAGAATACCAAAATTTACCCTAAACTCCTGTCTTTTTCTGGGCCCAAAAATATATCAATTTCCAGCTTTGTTTTACATAGTCTCTTGATTGTTCCCGCAACGCTTCTGAAAGGGTATCAAATTCTGCTAATGTCCCATAACTTCTTTAGCAACTCCTTTGTCATTGGTATTTCTTCACTTTTCCATTTCTGGGCCCAGAGTAGCCTGGCTGCTGTGAGTATATACATTAGACAGTATTTTATTTTCTTATCAATAATTTTCAGCATACTATTCAATAATGCTATTTCAGGTTTGATGTTTAATTTTTCTTGAGTAATTTTGGAATGGTAAAGTACGGAGTCAGGAGATAAAAGGAACAACAGGTATGTTTGGACTTGGAGTTCAACACAAAGCAGGGCAAAGGCTAATAGAGTTTTGTCAAGAGAACAAGCTGGTCATCACAAACACTCTTTTCAAACAACACAAGAGGCAACTCTACAGACTGACGTCACCAGAGGGGCAATACCGAAATCAGATTATGTTCTCTGCAGCCAAAGATAGAGAAGCTCTATACAGTCAGCAAAAACAAGACCTGGAGCTGATTGTGGCTCTGATCAATAGCTTCTTATAGCAAAACTTCAGTTTAAGTTTAACTGAAGAGAGTAGGAAAAAGCACTGGGCTAGTCAGGTATAATCTAAACCAAATCCCTTATGAATACACATCTCAAAGAAAAGGAAATGCAATAAAGCAAAGTGGCTGTCCAACAAGGCCTTACAAATAGCAGAGAAAGGAAACAAAATGCAATGGATATAGGGAAAGTTACAGAAAACTGAATGCAGACTTCCAAAGAATAGCAGGGAGAGACAAGAGGGCCTTCTTAAATGAACAATGCAAAGAAGAGAGGAAAATAATAGAAAAGGAAAAATCAGAGATCTGTTCAGGAAAATTGGAGATATTAAAGGAATATTTTATGCAAAGATGGACATGATAAAGCAGTGGTCCCCAACCTTTTTAATGCCAGGGACCGGTTTTGTTGAAGACCATTCTTCCAAGGACCGGCATCAGTGAAGGGGGGGCGTGGGGTGTCATCCATGCGGAGGGTACCACTACTACGGGGATATTTTTTTAACCTAAGATGACTTAGGCAACTTTTAAACAAAACACATTTTAAACCAAACTAAGCACCTTTTAAACACACCCACCAACACCTTGGGAATGATGACCTCTGCTGTAGAGGGAGAATACCGGTATGTTTTTCCCCAGTATCAGATCTTCCTCTTCTCAAAGTTTTTAAACCATTTGTCCCACAGCAAGAGTCTTCCAGAAAAATTGCCCACACATTTCCAATCTGAAGAATCAAAATTCAAGTTTATTTTCTACAGTCTTTTACATACACAGTGCAAGTGAAGAACAGATTTAAGGAACTAGACTTGGTGGACAGAGTACACGAAGAATATGGATGGAGGCTCGTAACATTGCACAGGAGGCAGCAACAAAAACCATCCCAAAGAAACGAAAATGCAAGAAAGCCAAGTGGCTCTCCAACAAGGCCTTACAAATAGCAGAGAAGAGAAGGGAAACAAAATGCAAAGGAGATAGGGAAAGTTACAGAAAATTGAACGCAGACTTCCAAAGAATAGCAAGGAGAGACAAGAGGGCCTTCTTAAAAGAACAGTACAAAGAAATAGAGGAAAACAATAGAAAAGGAAAAACCAGAGATCTGTTTAGGAAAATTGGAGATATTAAAGGAATATTTTGTACAAAGATGGACAAAAATGGTAGGGACCTTACATAAGCAGAAGACATCAAGAAGAGGTGGCAAGAATACACAGAGGAATTATACCAAAAAGATCTGGATGTCCCGGACAACTCTGATAGTGTGGTTGCTGACCCTGAGTCAGACATCCTGGAGAGTGAAGTCAAGTGGGCCTTAGAAAGGATGGCTAACAACAACAGCAGTGGAGGTGATGCCATTTGTGATGAACTATTTAAAATCTTAAAAGATGACACTATTAAGGTGCTACACTCAATATGCCAGCAAGTTTGGAAAACTCAGCAGTGGCCAGAGGATTGGAAAAGATCAGTCTACATCCCAATCCCAAAGAAGGGAAGTGCCAAAGAAAGCTCCAACTACCAGACAACTGCACTCATTTCACACACTAGCAAGGTTATGCTCAAAATCCTACAAGGCAGGCTTCAGCAGTATGTGAACCAAAAACTCCCAGAAGTACAAGCTGGATTTTGAAGGGGCAGAGGAACTAGAGACCAAATTGCTAACATGCGCTGGATTATGGAGAAAGCCAGAGAGTTCCAGAAAAACATCTACTTCTCCTTCATTGATTACGCAAAAGACTTTGACTGTGTGGACCACAGCAAACTATGGCAAGTTCTTAAAGAAATGGGAGTGCCTGACCACCTTATCTATCTCCTGAGAAACCTATATGTAGGACAGGAAGCAACAGTTAGAACTGGATATGGAACAACTGATTGGTTCAAAAATGGGAAAGGAGTACGACAAGGCTTATATTGTCTCCCTGCTTATTTAACTTCTATGCAGAATACATCATGCGAAAGGCCGGACTGGAGGAATCCCAAACCAGAATTAAGATTAAATGTAATGAGAAGAAATGGGCATACTGGAAGAAATATCAACCTCAGATATGCAGATAATACCACTCTGATGGCAGAAAGTGAGGAGGAATTAAAGAACCTATGGTTTTTCCAGTAGCCATGTATGGAAGTGAGAGCTGGACCATAAAGAAAGCTGACCACCAAAGAATTGATGCTTTTGAATTGTGGTGCTGGAGGAGACTCTTGAGCATCCCCTGGACTGCAAGGAGATCAATCGTATCCACTGTGAAGAAAATCAAGCCTGAGTGCTCACTGGAAGGACAGATCCTGAAACTGAGGCTTCAATACTTTGGCCATCTCATGAGAAGAGAATGTTACATACAGCACTGATGTTACCTGTCTGTCATGGGTTTGGAGGGAAAGTTCCATCCTATGGGGAGTGGAAGGCGGGACATCAGGAGGAGGGGCTGTACTGTATATAAATGTGAAGCCTGTGTGGTGAAGTTGAGACGCTGGGATGTGACGAAGCAGCAGCTGGGAAGAAGAAGCTGGTGTGGGAGTCTGTGTGTCAGACAGGGTACTACTGTGTGTCAGTACCAACCTGATAGGTTCAGGTGTCTGTTGGTTAGCCAGAACTGATGGGTTCAGGGTCTGTGCTTCAAGTTAAGTGTTCTGTGTGAACCAAACTGTATGCATGTATGAATGAGACGAAGCCACGTTACTATATCTTATTCACCTGATCATTTTATTTTCCCTGTGTGTTGTATTTAATAAACCTTGTTCTTTATTTGTTTAAAAATCCATCCCTGGTCTGTGTGACTTCTTATAGGGAATGGTTGGTGGCAGCTTAGTTAACGTGTGGCAGATCCCAGTAGGTCTGGGTTTGTCACATTGATTGGTGTCCAGCGTGTGGGATACGACTGGTCCAGTTGTCCAGTGGTCCAGCAAAGCCTTGGCAAGTGTGCCCAGAGCAAGGGGGGTCTAGTCAGGGACAATCTGAGAGCACGTAGGTAATCTTCTAGGTGTGCCTCACGGGGGGGTGCACTAGTAGAAGAACGTGTAACCTCAGATTGGGGGCTAGATTAGGGAGCTCTGAGGCAACCTGGTTTTGGCGGGAAAAAAGCTGAGGCAAAACTGTGAAATAGCAGTGAGCTAGCTTGTCTGCTGAGAGGCCCAGCAGAGGGGGGTGGACTCCGGCTGGCTACAGTTGCAAGTAGTGCTGAAGGACAGCAGCAATCTATAGGGAAAGCTGGTTCTGAGGCAAAAGGGAAAAAAAAAAGTGGTCGTTTTATTTTGAGGCTTGACTTTTTAAAGCAGCCTGTTCTGGGGGGGAGTATGCCTTTGACTCGAAGCCAAATGGCAGAAATGGGTGAAGTGAAAGACCCCCAGGTAGACCAAGGTTCTGAGGATGAATTTGGCTCAGTGCAGGGTGACAGCACAGGAGAGCAGAACCCAGAACTCAGAAAGATACTCCTAGCCCAACAGCATGAACTGAGGATGAGGCAATTTGAAGTGGAGGAAAGGGAAAGGGAAAGGCAAAGACAATTTGAATTGGAATTGCAGAGAGAGAAAATGGTGTTTGAATTAAGAAAACTGGAACTGATGAATCAGAACAATAATAACAATAGGGATTCTGAGGGAGGCCAATTGTCTAAAGCTGACCTGAAGAAATTCCCTGTGTACCACAAGGGAGATTGTCCGGAGGTGTTCTTTTCCCTAGTGGAAAGAGCGTTTGTGGACTTCTCAGTGAGGGAAACTGAGAAGATGACCATCATGCGATCTTTAATCAGTGGTAGCCTGGCCGAAGTTTATTCAGAGATGCCAGAGGAACTGATGAGAGATTTTGCAGAGTTTAAAAAACTGGTGTTTGCAAGACATGGGATAAATGCGGAACAGCTGAGGCAAAGATTCAGGTCCCTCACAAAGAAACCAGAGCAGACTTTTACCCAAGTGGGGGCCCAATTGGTGAGGCTGCTTGAGAAATGGCTATCTCA
This sequence comes from Pogona vitticeps, assembly GCF_051106095.1. Lineage (NCBI taxonomy): Eukaryota > Metazoa > Chordata > Lepidosauria > Squamata > Agamidae > Pogona > Pogona vitticeps. The sequence continues at coordinate 131,563,056 of NC_135785.1, forward strand.
GGAGGGGACAGAGACCTTTCAGCAGCTCAAAGACTTGATAGCGCTGGAACAGTTCTATTCAGTCCTGCATGGGGAACTGAAATTCCAGGTGAGGGAAAGGAAACCTAGATCTGTGGCAGAAGCAGCCGAGATCGCAGATTTTATTTATCAAATCAGAAAGCCCTTAGGTGAGGAGAAATCTGTAGGAAAACCCAAAGAAACCTACAGCAAGTACTCTCAGGGACCAGGGAAAAGCCAGCAAGGGGGAGGGGCCCATGGTGAAGGGAAGCCCTCAGACATGAAACCAAGACCTCAGATTTTGGAGGGAAAACCAAAAACAGAGGAGAAAGACTCAAAATATAGCAGAAAATGTTATTTCTGTCAGGGAAAGGGCCATCTAATCTCAGAGTGTGAGAAATTAAAGCAGCTAAAAGGAATTGTGCCTCAGGATTCGAGTGGGACCAAGCCAAAAGCTGTGTTCTGTGTCCAGAAAGAGCAAGGCTCATTGTCACTGAGGGAGCCTGTTGCCATGGCTACTCAATCTGGAACAGCTACATCTGCTGATCAGGCTGAGGAAAATGGTCCTCTTGTAGAGGTCAGGCGCTGCCTGCTGGTGAGAACAGATTCTCAGTTGTTTGAGACAGCAGGGGTGGACGTAGGAATACTTGGCCATCAGTATCGGGGGCTGCGGGACACTTGTTCTCAGGTGACCCTGTGCCATCCAGATATTATTCCTAGGGAATATGTAATCCCAAATGAGAGCATGAAGGTGGCAGGGATTGAGGGGCAGGTAATCTCACTGCCAGTCGCGGAGGTACCTGTCAACTTTCAAGGCTGGAGGGGAGTTTGGCGGCTAGCAATTTCATCGACTCTGCCAGCAGCCGTGCTCGTGGGAAATGACCTGGCTGAACATGTGAAACGGGTGCTAGTGATTACACGTTCACAAGCCACCACGGGGACAGTTCAGGGGGGTAATGATGAGCCAGAGACGGAAGCAGAGGGCAGTTCAGAAGCTGTGGTGGAAACCTTAACCACAGACAGCAGGTTTGGACAAGAGCAAAAGGCAGACGCCACTCTCCAAAAGTGTTTTGAACAGGTGACTGACGCCCAGCTAACACCTGAAACCCCAGTGAGATTTCTAGAGAAAAAGGGGATTTTATATAGAGAGACCCTGAGGAATATCTCAAAAGGGGGAGATGGGATCAGAAGTCAGCTGGTGGTACCTGAAAAGTATCGCCCCATGATCTTACAAAGGGGGCACTCTGACATGTTTGCTGCGCACTTAGGGGTGAACAAAACACAGCAGAGAATCACACAGAATTTTTACTGGCCTGACATAGGGAAGCAGATCAGGGAGTTCTGTAAACAATGTGATGTGTGTCAAAGGCAGGGGAATAACCGCGACAGGACCAAAGCAAAGTTGTGCCCTTTGCCTGTGATTGACACTCCGTTCAAATGCATAGGGGTGGATATTGTGGGACCTTTGCCCAAGGCCACAAAGAGGGGGAATAGGTTCATTCTCACCATTGTGGACCATGCCATGAGGTACCCTGAAGCCATACCCTTGACTAACATTGAAACTAACACAGTGGCAGATGCCTTGGTGGGGTATATGTCCAGGATGGGATTTGCCTCAGAAATAATCATAGATTTGGGCGCATCGTTCACATCGAAGCTCATGAAACGCTTATGGCAAATCTGTGGAATTAAGCACAAGGAAACCACTGCCTATCATCCTGAAAGTAATGGGTTAACTGAGAAGTTCAATGGGACTCTAATGCGCATGATTAGGGCTTACTTGGCAGAGAATCCAAACAATTGGGACCAGAAGCTGCAATCCCTTTTGTTTGCTTATCGATCAGTGCCACAAGCCAGTACCGGGTTCAGTCCATTTGAACTTTTATTTGGGAGAAGGGTGAAAGGGCCCCTTGATTTGATCAAACAAAATTGGGAGCAGATCACCCAGGATGACCCACAAGACGTTGTGACATATAGAGACTCTTTAAGGAAGGACCTAAAGAGAAACCTAGAGCTAGCAGCAGAGACCCTGCAAGCTCAAAAGGTCAGAAAGAAAGCATGGTATGACCACAAAGCTAGAGAGAGGCACTTTGACCCAGGGGAGGGAGTGCTTTGGCCTAGGTCCTGTAAAGAGAGCAAGTGTCAGCTGGGTAGCCCAGAAATAAAATACTTGGGTCACATGGTAGGGGGAGGAGTGATAAAACCCCTGGAGGCCAAAATAGAAGCTGTTCGTGATTGGCCCAGACCCAACACCAAGAGAAAAGTCAAATCATTTCTTGGGTTGGTGGGCTACTACAGAAAGTTCATCCCGAGGTTTAGCGAGATTGCGGCTCCGCTGACCGATCTGACGAGGAAGAAGGCTGATGACCGCATCCCGTGGACCAGCGACTGTGAGGCGGCGTTCCAGAGGTTGAAGGAGGCGCTTGTCCAGTATCCAGTGCTGCGTGCTCCAGACTTTGACCGGGAGTTCATCATCTACACCGATGCGTCTAACAGCGGGGTAGGAGCAGTTCTGTGCCAGGAGGATGAGAATGGTGACCAGCATCCAGTGTCCTACCTGAGTAGGAAACTCCAAAAAGGTGAGAGACATTTGGCAACCGTGGAGAAGGAGTGTTTGGTCATAGTCTACGCAATCCAGAAGGCCAAGCCTTACATCTGGGGAAGACATTTTGTTCTGTGCACTGACCATTCACCACTGCAATGGTTAAAGACAATGAAAACCCACAATAGCAAACTTATGAGGTGGGCTTTAAACCTACAGGACTATGACTTTGAAGTGAAGGTGGTCAGAGGGTCAGTGAACTGTGTTGCTGACGCCTTGTCAAGAAGACCTGAAGATTGAAGACGGCGAAAGAACATGGACTATGTATATATATTGATGACAAAAAGTTAAATGTACCTGTTTTTTGAACTTGGTTTGTATGAATAAAGGTAAATTGATGTAATGTATATGGTAAATGTTTAAATGCCTAATTGCTATGGTTAACTTAGAATGTAAGTATAAGTAAGTATGATATGGTATGTATAACTGTTGTTGTGTGTTTTATCCAGGTTGTTTTTTGGGAAAAAGCACCTTAGCTTTCCCCCTACAAAACAACTTATAAAGAGGGGAGGTGTTACATACAGCACTGATGTTACCTGTCTGTCATGGGTTTGGAGGGAAAGTTCCATCCTATGGGGAGTGGAAGGCGGGACATCAGGAGGAGGGGCTGTACTGTATATAAATGTGAAGCCTGTGTGGTGAAGTTGAGACGCTGGGATGTGACGAAGCAGCAGCTGGGAAGAAGAAGCTGGTGTGGGAGTCTGTGTGTCAGACAGGGTACTACTGTGTGTCAGTACCAACCTGATAGGTTCAGGTGTCTGTTGGTTAGCCAGAACTGATGGGTTCAGGGTCTGTGCTTCAAGTTAAGTGTTCTGTGTGAACCAAACTGTATGCATGTATGAATGAGACGAAGCCACGTTACTATATCTTATTCACCTGATCATTTTATTTTCCCTGTGTGTTGTATTTAATAAACCTTGTTCTTTATTTGTTTAAAAATCCATCCCTGGTCTGTGTGACTTCTTATAGGGAATGGTTGGTGGCAGCTTAGTTAACGTGTGGCAGATCCCAGTAGGTCTGGGTTTGTCACAGAGAAATCTCCCTAGAAAAGACCCTGATGTTGGCAAAGAGTGAAGGCAAGAGAAGAAGGGGATGACAGAGAACAAGATGTTTGAACAATGTAATTGAAGCTACCAACATGAATTTGACGAAACTCTGGGAGGCAGTGGAAGATAGGAGGGTGTGGCGTGCTCTGGTCCATGGGGTCACAAAGAGTCGGACAAGATTTAATGACTAAACAACAATAAATATACAGAAAAATGAATTGCAACTATGGAACAAAAGACTTACAGTGGTGCTCTGCAAGATGAATCCCTCGCAGGACGAAAAACTCGCAAGACGAATGGTTTTGGCAATGGGGTTGATGACTCGCAAGATAAATGTTCCTATGGCCCTGCTTCAGAAGACAAATTTTTCCATTTTTTATTCCTGCCTCATGTTTGCTGATTTTTAAATGTTTTTCTATGATGATTAAAAAGTTAAAGTTTTTCGACTGAAATTTTTGAAATCATCTGCACATTATGTATGGCTTTAAGGAGCACTTAATATACCAAATTTGACTTTGTTCTTACTTTTTTGCCCATAGGAACGCATTAATTAGATTTCAATGCACTCCTATGGGAAAACACGTTTTGCAAGATGAAATTTTCGCAAGACGTTAACCGCGGAATGAATTAAATTCATCTTGCAGGGAACCACTGTATTTACAAAAACACAATGAAATAAAATTAACAAAACATAGAAAGAAGCGATAATTACGGTGATTCATAAAGAAGTGATCCAGAAGAAATCCAGAATTATAGACAGATTTCATAACTGAATGGAGACTATAAAATATATGCCACAATATTAGCAACAAGATGTAAAAAGGTACTGGTAAATATAATCCATCAAGACGAAGCAGGTTTGTTTTTTATGAAAAAGGCAATTCAAATCTAATATGAGAAAGGTCGTAAACTTTCAAGAGTATTATGAGGCACATCCGAATAAACAAACAGCAATATTTTTATAGATGCAGAAAAAGCTTTTAACAATATTAACTGGAGCTTTATGATCACACAACTGGAAACAATAAAAATAGGAGACTCTTTTATTGATGTAATTAAAGCTATATACAAAAGCCAAAGATCCAGAATAAAAATAAATGGTGAACTGTTAGTACAGATTGAAATTAAGAAAGGGACAAGGCAAGATTGTCCACTCTCACTGTTACTATTTATATTGGTGATGGAAACATAATTGAACCAAGTAAGGAAAATGGATAAGATCAAGGGACTTAAAATAAGAGAAGAATTTAAAATTCAAGCATTTGCAAATGATTTTTGGTGCTTGTGGAAGAACCAGTGGAATGAGCAAAAACTCTTCAAGAGGTAATAAAGGAATATGCCATGATGACAGGATTGAAGATAAAGAAACAAAAAACAAAAATACTGACAAAAATTTGCAAAGAAAGGAAATGGAGAAACTGCTAAAATTAACAAATTTTCAAGAAGGAAAAAAGTAAAATACCTAGGGATTTTACTAACAAAAAAGACAAGCACTCTAGTGAAAGACAACTACTTGAAACTGATTGAAGAAATGAAAAAAGACCTAGCAAAATGGAATTGTCTGCAGCTTTCATTGATGGGAAAAATACCAGCAATTAAAATGAATATTTTATCTAAGATGATTTTTCTCTTTCAAATAATCCCAGTAATTTTGAAGAATAACATACAGTCATGGCCAAATATATTGGCACCCTTGCGATTCTGTCAGAAAATGCAACCCTTCTCTCAGAAAATTGTTGCAGTTGCAAATGTGAACATTTGTGAACATTCACATTTGCAAACGTGAACATTCACATTTGCAACTGCAACAATTTTCACATGTTCATTTCTTTGGTTTGTGTTGGCACAACACAAAAACACAGAGAAGAAAAGTCAAATCTGATACAATCCCACACAGAAACCTAAAAATGCACTGGCCAAAATTATTGGCTCCCTGTCTAAATTGTAAGAAATAATGATGCTCCTTTAATTTGTATTTAGACACACGGGTCGCAAGTAAGAGGTATGGGCAATATAGTAATCACACTTCCAATCAGTTAAGATGGAGAAAAGTTGACTCAACCTTTGTGTTGTGTGTGACACTGAGCATGGAGAAAAATCGATGGAAAAACATCAACAATCTCAAGGCTACAAGTCCATCTCCAGAGATCTTAATGTTCCTGTGTCCACTGTGTGCAGTATCATCAAGAGGTTTACAGCCCATGGCACTGTAGCTAACCTTCCTGGACGTGGTTGGAAGAGCAAAATTACTGAAAAATTACAACAAAGAGTTATTCGAATGGTGGATACAGAACCCAGATTAACTTCCCAACAAATTCAAGCTGATCTGCAGACACAGGGTACAACAGTGTCAGCTTGCACTATCCGTCGCCATCTGAATGAAAAGGGATGCTATGGCAGGACACCCTGGAGGATACCACTGCTGACACAAAGGCATAAAAAACAAGACTGGAGTATGCCAAAACGTATGTGACAAAACCACAATCCTTCAGGGAGAACGTACTGTGGACAGATGAGACAAAATTAGAGCTTTTTGGTCAAGGACATCATGGCACTGTCTATAGAAAAAGAAATGAGGCATTCAAAGTACACAGAGTTCCTACAGTCAAACATGGTGGAGGTTCAAAGATGTTTTGGGGTTGTTTTGCTGCTTCTGGCACTGGATTCCTTGACTGTGTGAATGGTATCATGAAATCTGATGATTACCAAAGAATTCTGGGACACAACATACGTAGTTGCCAGTGTCAGAAAGCTGCATCTCCACCAGATATCATGGGTCTTCCAGCAGCACAATGACCCAAAACACAATTCAAAAAGCATTCAGAAATGGTTACAAACAAAGCACACGACAGTTCTGAAATGGCCAGCAATGAATCCTGATCTGAATCCCATAGAACACCTGTGGAGAGATCTCAAAACAGCAGTTGGGAGAAGGCATCCTTCAAATCTGAAGTCCTTGGAGCAGTTTGCAAAAGAAGAGTGGTCCAAAATTCTAGTAGAGAGTTGCAAGAAACTCATTCATGGTTAGAGAAAGTGATTGATTTCAGTTCTTTTTTCCAAAGGGGGTGTTGGAAATTTTGGCCAGTGCATTTTTAGATTTCTGTGTCGGATTGTATCAGATTTGACTTTTCTTCTCTATGTTCTTGTGTTGTTCCAACGCAAACCAAAGAAATGAAAATGTGAGTACCAAAACATTTGCAACTGCAACAATTTTCTGAGAGAAGGGTTGCATTTTCTGACAGAATTGCAAGGGTCCCAATATTTTTGGCCATGACTAAATTCCTGGTTGTGAAACCCCATTTCCAATCCACATAGGCATAATAAAGTCTTCTCTCTCCTGTAGCTTTCCCGTAGCTGTTTAGGAATCACTTTAAATGTTCTGGGGGTGGGCGATTCGAACTGATGACAAACTCATGCAGCCAGAAGTTTTCTTTTCTTTTCTTCCTCCACCCTCCACAGGTTTAGAATGTTATCTCTCTTCTCAAATAGGAAGATTCAACAAATGGCCCTGGAAAACACCTCCGTCCACTTCACTGCTTAGCCCCGCCTCCAGTTTCCTCTAGCCATTGAAGATGAATGCCCTGGGGTTCTACTGGAGTAAAAATTGGTGTGCTTTCCCCGTGTCCAGATGTACTGACTGAGTTCATTCAATTGCCAGTCCAACAAACCTAGTTGTACTAAATAATGTAAAATATTTACTTACAAAGATTTTGGGCAATCTTTGGATCCAAAATTTTAAGTTCTTTGATTCGTTTTTTAATAGGCTTCTTTTCTTCAAGAGCTTCATCCTTTTTTACTGTTAAGGTTACATAAAATGGTATGTGTCAGTACAGAACAATATTAACACTATTTAAATACTTAGATTAAACATTTAATGGATACTGAAATTATTATGTATAAAAATTAAAATAAATGTTTGCAAATTTCCACTGTATGTTAGAAACATTTACTAGTTCTCTTATTACTACTGTTTCAGAATTAAAGGGGGGATCCTAAATACAATATTTAGTCCCAAATCAGCATAAATAATCTAGGAAAGGTACTAATCCAACAAGTAAAATAACACACAGCTATGTGGAGATCTAGGTAGAAAGCTTACATGCATATTCTTCTGTATTTGTTGAATCTTCCTATTTGAGCAGAAATTGCGTAACACTGAACCTCAATAGTGTATGCCACAAGCTATATAGCCAAAATGGAGTTACTTTGGAAGAAGAGAATATCAGCATGCTTAATGAAGTCCTGGGGTTTCCAAAAGGACACAAAATATGGGGGGAAATAAATATCCTATGTAGTAGGGGGACTAATGAATGGCATATTATTGTGAAAGGCATGATTACATGGAATTTTTCCAGAGGTATGAATATAAAATACAAAAGGGGGGGGATCTGTGTGGTCATTATACACAGTCCAAAGGCAACTGTGGGTGATAAAATTATTAGACTACTAAAACAGTTGCTAAAATCTGCGTCTTCAAGAGGATGATCATTACAGAGCTAGGGGTGGTGCAGAAGAAATATGTTATGAAAAGCATGGCTAGATATGTCAACTAGGCTCCTTTGTTCAATGCAAGTTTCAAAATGGGGGTTGCAGACTCAGGTCAGAGATGTAGATTTCACATTTCACCTCTGGAGGATTATGTTTCTCCCAATTTTGTTTAAGAAAAGTTTGGTTCCTCTCTCCCCCACCATCTTTCTCCCCCGAGTCCTCTCTTTCTGTATCTTTGTGTAGCTTCTCCCTTTCTCCTTCCCCCACTTTCTTCCTACAACTCGCAAGTGTTCCTTCCTATGGTTTTTCTCTCTGTGGCTCATCTCCCTCTTCTTTTTTCTCTCTCTCCCATTATAGTTCTCTCTATCTCTACCTAGGCCACCGCCTTGTAGATATTTTATCTTTCTTTCTCCCTCCTGCCCTCTGTATCTTCTCTTTCTCTGTGTATGTGTTCACTGACACTGACTTCTGTGGTAAAGCTGCAGTCAAAATATACTACCTTACCCAAAAGTAAGCCCTGTTCACTTCAATGAGACTCAAGCACTGAGTTTCCTCGAGTACTGGAAAGAGGTTTGGACAACTGCTACAGAAGCAGATCCAGCTGAAATTTATGAAGTAATTTCCCAAGCATTTTAAAGGGCAAGTATCTTCTAAAGTACAATATGGATCAATTTCAAATTAAGAAAAGCACATAATTGAAACCATTTTATTTTCAGGAAGCAGAGATCAAGTGTCTGAAAAATAACCATATAATTGGTCAGGTGTCAAGAGAAAAAAGTCTACAAAATGAGTTGACAGGGAGAAAATCTTTTTAAAAATTTTTTTTACAACTTTAAAAGTAGGAGCTTCATGGAGAAGTGGCTAAACTGCTGTACTGCAGCCAAACTCTGCTCACGACCCAGAGTTCAATCCCAAGAAGCCAGCTCAAGATTCACTCAGCATTCCATCCATCCAAGGTATGCAACTCACTGGAGGGGGGGGGGCAATGTGTAGCCTGCATAATTAAGTTGTGAACCACCCAGAGACAGCTTTAAGCACTAAGGCAGTATAAAGTATAAGCAGCATGCTTTGCTTCCTGCTTTATTTGTCCATGTTTCTCTGAGGTTTTGCACAGACAAAACCCATATGGCCTACTACTTCCCAGTATAGTCCCAATTCAAAAAACAGTTCCAAAGGTGGAACACTTTGTTTGTACTGCCCACTCCTATTAGTACACTCTATTGAATACTGATGCTGTGAAGAGATGCTTATTTAAAGCAGCTTGATCAGCAGCTTTCAACAATTGATCCCAGAGGAAAAGCTTCAGCTAGAATAACAAGAATTGGTGATGTTTCAATCAAATTAAAGTAGGCTCATCTAAGAGTTATTTGGATTTTTTTAAATTGACTGATTAATGTTAGTTAATTAAAATCTGTCAGTAGCAAGCATTATTATTTTTTAGTCACAAGGCGGCAAACTTACGCAACTGCCTCCTAACCAGCAGAAAAGAAGCTGCATAAGATCTGGGGTATTTATTTCTCCAATCATGTGTGCTCTCCTTTTAACAGCCCCAAATTCATCAAACAGTTGAAAGGAAAGAGAGAGAGAAAATGAGAAGCTACAACTACCTGCTAAGTTACAGGCAGAGAAAAGTACTGAATGAGAATTAAGAAAAGGCATTGGGATGTAGGTGGAGGTCTAACTTTAAAAAGCTGGCTACTTTTGCTATTTTGTAATACAGTGATAGTTTTGAATTACGTAGCTACATACCATTCTTTTGACAAGAGAATGTAAGTTCCAATTTGCAGAGCAGATCAGCATCTTCATATTTGCCATCATTTGCTGTTATCCAGAAACAGTTCTCATTCATTTCATGTGGACTGATCTGCAAATACACAATTTTGCAGTCATATCTAAGTATATATTTGCATGATATTTAGGTACAGAGATACTGTGTTAAAAAACACACACAATATAGAAATTTACTCATTAGCTGATAAATATTAACAGAAAACAATTCTTATTACTCACAAAGACTTAGGTCCGTTGTAAAGAAGAGTAGATAAGCCAGTTCTTCCAGTTATAGGATAGAACAAACGGGGCTCAATCTATTTATTATTATTATTATTTATTTGATTTATACCCCGCTCATCTGGTCAAATCGGTTTTCAGATTTAGTTTGAGGGGAAGTGGCTGTATGCCTACTTCTTTCTGATGATAAGGGATCTTGAGGTTGCTAATTTTTCACCACTACTAGTTCCAGCAAGGGTGTGGCAAGTGCAGCAGGAGGAGCAGAGGTAATTTTACTGCCACATGCTTCTGAAATAGTGCTTTGCTGAATCTCCTTCTTACCCATGTGAGATGTGTATATATTTGAAGTGGGGTTCCCACCAACCACAATGATACTTTGCACAGGAGAGATTTGCTGGGAATGGGGGCTTGTGGTAAATCCTCCAATATGATGGAGTTTTATGGGAAGAATGGTGTTCACAAAATCTATTAATAGATCTTTCTTTATACTGTATAACAAAAACATATTCACCTGCCTAATATATCCCAAGGGGCCTAAACCTAATTTAATATCTCTCTATTGGTTTATAATATATTCATATTTAAATCTACTAATCCTAAATCTTATTTCTAACTATATTAAGTAAACAATATATGATGAGATGCCAAGAATGTAAATGGAACTTGAAGGTTCAGAAAAGGACACAGAAAAAAATGCTGCAGTGCAGGTTGCCATCAGAGCATATCCTAACCGTAAATGCTCAGGAGATTTATAAGAAGCTAACTGGAAAGAACCAATGTGAAAAAATACCTTCTGGTATCTGTGCCTGCTTCTAGATTTCATTGGTGCAGGTAGACAATATTTACTGCTCATCCCAGTCACTCTCCCTTGAGAAACCAATGGTTCTCTGCCCCCACTACCCTTGGTGCCAGAGTGTCTTAAGTTTCATTTTTCTTTCCTTTTTAAATTTTTTAGAATTTTCTATAACTCTAACATAAACAAAAACATACAGCATATAAACTCAAATACAATTTAACTGTGTTCCCCACCACCATTGCCATATTCTTCCTCTTCCTCCTCCTCCTCCTTCTTCTACTGTCCTCTTCTCCAAAACTGCATTGATTCTTGATTTAGAGATTTCCGTTTTCCCCTTATTAACACATATTCCAAAAATTTACCCCATATTTCATAAAAATTATTCTTTTTCAACTCTCCTTTCTTAATCTTTAAATTACAAGTTAATTTATCATTTATTGCTATATTCCATATTTCTTTGTACCATTCTTCGATTTGCAATTCAGCTTTTAATTTCCATTGCCTAGCAATAATCAGTCTAGCCGCTGTTAATAAATTAGTTATCAATTCTTTAGTCATTTTGCCATATTCCACATTCTCATATATTGATAACAAGCAATCTCGGCATTAAATTCTATATCTTTTCCACATATATAGCTCAATTCTTTAAAAAATTGTTTCCAAAATCTTTGTACTTTTTCACATTCCCACCACATATGAAAGTACGTACCAATTTCCTTCTCACATTTCCAGCAGACATTCGGATGACTGGTATTAATTTTGTTTAATTTTACCGGTGTTAAATACCATCTTAAACTGAGTTTTAAAACATTTCCTCTTATTCTCACTGACATAAATCTTCAAACCCTCATTTTCCATATCTTCCTCCATTCTTCTTCATGTATTCTTTTTCCAATGTCTTGTTCCCACACTATTTTCAATCCTTCTTTCTCACTTTCTTCTTCCTCTAAATTAAGAAGTGAGTAAATTTTACTCACAGTACCTTTAACTGAGTCAGTCATCCGAATGTCCTCATACGACAATAAAAATTGTTCATACTTTGTATATTCACTACCTTTATTATATTTATTTACCCATTCCTTAGTCCATCTTTCTAGTTGTATATAATTCAACCATGAAATACTCCTATTATTACAGATATTCGGAACCATCAAATTGGATTCAGATATATTCAGTATCCGAATTTGGCAGTATTTGGTGAATTCTGTGACGAACACTCTCCCTGAAGAGATGATGATCACTGTCAGCGAGTCAGTGTGGGCGCAACAGACTTTATCTTTTTATGAATACAAGTCCCTGTTTCCTATTTCCTCATAAATTCCAAGTATTTCTGAATCTGAATGCACATCCAAATTATAATCTCTACTCTTATTTATTTATTTATTTAATTTATATGCCGCCCACACTACCCAAAGGTCTCTGGGCAGCTTACAGCATTTCAAATACAATAAAGTTATGTAGCAATTAAAATACAATTAAAATATATATAAAATTGCCATCGGACCCATAGCTAATATTATTTCAGTTAAAAACCTTCTGGAACAGGAAGGTTTTGACCTGGCGCCGAAATGTCATCAGTGTCGGCGCCAGACGAATCTCAGTCGGGAGGGCATTCCATAGTCTGGGGGCAGCTGCCGAAAAGGCCCTTTGTCTACAAGCCGTCCCTCTTACCTCCTTGAGGGACGGCTCTTTCAAAAGGGCCCCCTGGCTAGATCTTAATTGCCGGGTAGGCTCATCTTCTTGCAGTCCTTTGCCCCATCCCTTGCCACTTGGCTAACGAGTAAGAAGATGAATGGCAAAGGAAAAGAAACTGATGTCATTTTGCAAAGAATCATAAAGTAGCTGTTTTATGGCTCTGCTGCCACACAAAACCCATCTTCTTTCCAGCTAGGTGCAGCAGCATCTTTGTTCCCAGCACACCACCTCACTAGAGACTGTTTGTTTCTTTATTTAACTAGTATTTAACTGACACAAATGATACAGAGTAATTTTTTTATAAAGTTATGCATAAGATACTTTCTACTCTTGTTTTACCTTGGACCAGTTGAATCTTTTCATAGTGACTTCACATTTGAACTCTTTTTTAGGCTTCAGTCCAAAAGGCAGAACATGAGGGGAGCACTGTGTTTCAAGTAGTCCCTGCAGTGGAGGAGGAGGAGGAGGAGGAGGAGGGGGGACACCAAAGGGAGCCATTTTTCCTGAGCCACTGGTAAATGAAGGTGGTAATGGAGGTGGGGGGGGAGGTGGCACAACTCCAGTGACTGACAGCAAATCAGGTGATACAGCAGCTGATGAAGGATCTGCATTTCCTCTGAGAAATGTGTCATTCTTTACAGAGCCAATCTGAAAAAAAAATGTCAAGTTTATCAATGTACCATTGTGCAGATTGAGTGGGAGTCCTATCATTCTTAACCATAAAACAAAAGACAAATCAATAAACCCCACAGAACCGCTCCTACATGAATATCCACCATAGAAATGAAAAGATGCCTAGGCAAATAATTATTTTATCCTCATAAGCCTTTGTATGATAATATAAAATACAAACATTAATCATAAAGGTTTCTTAAGACTGGATTAGACATCTATATGACACAACTATATTCATACTATAATTGTTAATTTTCTGAAGTAATGCCCCAAATCCGGTATTTTAGCATAGTAATCCACACTACAGTAAGCCCACAGAATCTACAGAAATTTGGTGAGCCAACTCCTCCAGAAGTTCCCTTGACTCAAATGGGCCAAACTCTAATAATGGCTATAGAAGCTATAGTCACAAGGACTTTCTCAATAAATGTGACCAAAGCTGATCACTCCTGTTCCTTCTTGTTTGGGCAATAACACGAAAATAAAAATGTGTAAGCAATAACCCTATGTGCCTCAATTATGTAAAAAAGGTCTTTGTCATGGATACTCCATACACAACATGAAGAAGCTCCCAAGATGCATAAACTCTAAGGGGGGGAAAAAGACTTTTTACAGCTAACATTTTTCTTACTGTCAATTGCTGTATCTTGCTTTTGCTAAGCAACTATACATTAAGTTATATATATTCTAATAAAGCTCCAGATGTTCCCAAGAAACTGTAGTAGCTGTGGCTGGAAGGAAACTGAGGAATGACAGTTGGGTGGAAGAATAAGTGAGAATAAGAATAAGTCAATGCTCTGGAATGTTCCCAGGAGAACATCCCAGTGCAGAAGTATTCATGGGTGTGAATCACAGAGACTAGGAAAAAGAACAGGTTACTAGCTATAACTGTGGTTCTTTGAGTGTTCATCTGTGAAGTCACATGCAGATAGGTGGAAGCCTTGGAACCTTCTAGAGTAGGGGTCTCCAAACCATGGCCCGCAGGCTACATCTGCCCCAGCTTGCCTTTTTATCTGGCCCGGCATGCATGTAGGCATGCAGGAGTGCATACGGGCAGGCAGGCATTCAGCGTGAGGGCTTCTTGCTTTGGCCCTCAAAAATGTGAAACATATGATGTGGCCCTCATGCTGAAAAATTTACAGAACCTTGTTCTAGAGCTTAAGTAAAATATATTGTTAGTCACCTCCCCGTCCTACTGTGTATGTACTGGCACATATCAAACCAGCCCTCTCAATTCTCTCCAAGGCCACTGCCAGAAGCTAAGAAGAAAAAACAGCATGACAGCCTGAGGGGAGGAGGGTGTTTTGTGTGATTGCAGTGATGACTACTCAAAGAACCACAGTTACAGGTAAGTAACCTGTTCTTCTTTATGGTCTCCATGAATCATGCATATATGGGTGAATAGCAAACGAACTTACTCGCAGGTGGGATGTTACACTAGCATGGAAGACACAACAGCTCTGCCATAAGATAAAGTAGCCTTGTCCTGGACATGTAGTCTGTAGTGTTTCACAAAGGTGGATAGCTGAGCCCAGGTTGCAGGCTTTACAGATGTCTGGCAATGGAACACCTCTGAGGAAAGCAGTAGAAGAGGGCAGCCCTAGTAGAGTGAGCTTTGATAAGTAGTGGGAGTAGTTTTTTGCCCAACTGGTAGCAGAGGGATAGCATGGAAATGATCCATTTAGAAAGAGGAGTAATTTGAGATCCTATCAAGGAAGAAGCATAGCTTACAAAGAGTTTGTTAGTTTTCTGAAAGGAAGCTGTGCAGGATGTGTAGAAGGCAAGTGCCCAAATGATATCCAGTATGTGGAGGGTACACTCCAGAGGTAAAAGGTGGGCAGAATGGGGGTGGTTGAGATGAAAATCTCAGGGGAATGACAGATCAGGGAAAACTAAAACTGGCTTTGTAAAATTGCGGATAAGGAACATTGCAGCCCAGGGTGCAGTTCTCTTCCTCTGGGAGGAAGACAGTCTTAAGGATGAGTAACTGCAAGTGTGTTGCTGCAAGCAGTTCAAACAAAGGTTTTGTAAGGTGATAGAGGACTGTGACAACCCCAGACCTACTGGGATATGCCACAGTTTCACTAAGCTGCCACCAACCATTCCCTATAAGAAGTCACACAGACCAGGAATGGATTTTTTAACAAACAAAGGAATAAGGTTTATTTAAATAACACACAGGGAAAATAAAATGATCAAGTGAATAAGATACAGTAACGTGGCTTAGTCTCAATCATACATACACCAGTTTGGTTCACACAGAACACCTTTAAATAAAGCACAGACCCTGAACCTATCAGTTCTGGCTAACCATACAGACACCTGAACCTATCAGGTTGGTACTGACTGACACACAGTAGTACCCTGTCTGACACACAGACTCCCACACCAGCTTCTTCTCTCAGCTCTTCCTCCAGCTTCTCCTAAACTTCTCCACACAGGCTTCACATATATATACAGTACAGCCCCTCCTCCTGATGTCCCGCCTTCCACTCCCCATAGGATGGAACTTTCCCTCCAAACCCATGACAGACAGGTAACATCAGTGCTGTATGTAACACCTCCCCTCTTTATAAGTTGTTTTGTAGGGGGAAAGCTAAAGTGCTTTTCTCCAAAAAACAACCTGGATCCAAAACATACAAAACCAGTTATACATTAACATACAATACCATACTTACTCTAGGATAAACATATCAATTAGGCATTTAAACATTTACCATTTACAATACATCAAGTTACCTTTATTCATACAAACCAAGCATGTTTAACAAACAAGTACATTTAACCTTTGGTCACCAAAATATATACATAGTCCATGTTCCTTCGGCGTCTTCATTCTTCGGGTCTTCTTGACAAGGCGTCAGCAACACAGTTCACTGACCCTCTGACCACCTTCACTTCAAAGTCATAGTCTTGTAGGTTTAAAGCCCACCTCATAAGTTTGCTATTGTGGGTTTTCATTGTCTTTAACCATTGCAGTGGTGAATGGTCAGTGCACAGAATAAAATGTCTTCCCCAGATGTAAGGCTTGGCCTTCTGGATCGCGTAGACTATGGCCAGGCACTCCTTCTCCACGGTTGCCAAATGTCTCTCACCTTTCTGGAGTTTCCTACTCAGGTAGGACACTGGATGCTGGTCACCATCTTCATCCTCCTGGCAAAGAACCGCTCCTACCCCGCTGTTAGACGCATCGGTGTATATGATGAACTCCCGGTCGAAGTCGGGAGCACGCAGCACTGGATAGTTGATGAGGGCCTCCTTCAACCTCTGGAACGCCTCCTCACAGTCGCTGGTCCACGGGATGCGGTCATCAGTCTTCTTCCGCGTCAGATCGGTCAGCGGAGTCGCTATCTCGCTAAACCTCGGGATGAACTTTCTGTAGTAGCCCACCAACCCAAGAAATGATTTGACTTTTTTCTTGGTGTTGGGTCTGGGCCAATCACGAACAGCTTCTATCTTGGCCTCTAGGGGTTTGATCACTCCTCCCCCTACTATGTGACCCAAGTATTTTATTTCTGGGCTACCCAGCTGCAGTTTGTTCTCTTTGCAGGGCCTAGGCCAAAGCACTCCCTCCCCTGGGTTAAAGTGCCCCTCCCTGGCCTTCTGGTCATCCCAAGCTTTCTTTCTGACCTTTTGAGCTTGCAGGGTCTCTGCTGCTAGCTCTAGGTTTCTCTTTAGGTCATTCCTTAAAGAGTCTATATATGTCACAACGTCTTGTGGGTTATCCTGGGTGATCTGCTCCCAATTTTGTTTGATCAAATCAAGAGGCCCTTTCACCCTTCTCCCAAATAAAAGTTCAAATGGACTGAACCCGGTACTGGCTTGTGGCACTGATTGATAAGCAAACAAAAGGGATTGCAGCTTCTGGTCCCAATTGTTTGGATTCTCTGCCAAGTAAGCCCTAATCATGCGCATCAGAGTCCCATTGAACTTCTCCGTTAACCCATTACTTTCAGGGTGATAGGCAGTGGTTTCCTTGTGTTTAATTCCACAGATTTGCCATAACCGTTTCATGAGCTTCGATGTAAACGATGCGCCCAAATCTGTGATTATTTCTGAGGCGAATCCCATCCTGGACATATACCCCACCAAGGCATCTGCCACTGTGTTAGTTTCAATGTTAGTCAAGGGAATGGCTTCAGGGTACCTCGTGGCATGGTCCACAATGGTGAGAATGAACCTGTTCCCCCTCTTTGTGGCCTTGGGCAAAGGTCCCACAATATCCACCCCTATGCATTTGAACGGAGTGTCAATCACAGGCAAAGGGCACAACTTTGCTTTGGTCCTGTCACGGTTATTCCCCTGCCTCTGACACACATCACATTGTTTACAGAACTCCTTGATCTGCTTCCCTATTTCAGGCCAGTAAAAATTCTGTGTGATTCTCTGCTGTGTTTTGTTCACCCCTAAGTGCGCAGCAAACATGTCAGAGTGCCCCCTTTGTAAGATCATGGGGCGATACTTTTCAGGTACCACTAGCTGACTTCTGATCCCATCTCCCCCTTTTGAGATATTCCTCAGGGTCTCTCTATATAAAATTCCCTTTTCCTCTCGAAATCTCACTGGGGTTTCAGGTGTTAGCTGGGCGTCTGTCACCTGTTCAAAACACTTTTGGAGAGTGGCGTCTGCCTTTTGCTCTTGGCCAAATCGGCTGTCTGTGGTTAAGGTTTCCACCACAGCTTCGGAACTCCCCTCTGCTTCCGTCTCGGGCTCGACAGTACCCCCCTGAACTGTCCCCGTGGTAGCTTGTGAGCGTGTAATCACTAGCACCCGTTTCACATGTTCAGCCAGGTCATTTCCCACGAGCACGGCTGCTGGCAGAGTCGATGAAATCGCTAGCCGCCAAACTCCCCTCCAGCCTTGAAAGCTTACAGGTACCTCAGTTACTGGCAGCGAGATCACCTGTCCCTCAATCCCTGCCACCTTTAGGCTCTCATTCGGGATTATATACTCCCTAGGAATAATATCTGGATGGCACAGGGTCACCTGGGAACAAGTATCCCTTAGCCCCCTATATTGATGGTCAAGTATTCCTACGTCCACCCCTGCGGTTTCAAACAACTGCGAATCTGTTCTCACTAGTAAGCAGCGCTTGACCTCTACAAGAGGACCATTTTCCCCAGCCTGATCAGCAGATGTAACTGTTCCAGATTGAGTAGCCATGGCAACAGGCTCCCTCAGTGACAAGGAGCTTTGCTCTTTCTGGACACAGAACACAGCTTTTGGCTTGGTTCCACTCGAATCATGAGGCACATTTCCTTTTAGCTGCTTTAATTTCTCACACTCTGAGATTAGATGGCCCTTTCCTTGACAGAAATAACATTTTCTGCTGTACTTGGAGTCTTTCTCATCTGGTTTTGGTTTTCCCTCCAAAATCTGAGGTCTTTGTTTCATGTCTGAGGGCTTCCCTTCACCATGGGTCCCTCCACCTTGCTGGTTTTTCCCTGGTCCCTGAGAGTACTTGCTGTAGGTTTCTTTAGGTTTACCTATCGATTTCCCCTCACCTAAGGGCTTTCTTATTTGGGAAATAAAATCTGCGATCTCGGCCGCTTCGGCCACAGATTTCGGTTTCCTTTCCCTCACCTGGAACTTCAGTTCCCCATGCAGGACTGAATAAAACTGTTCCAGCGCTATCAGGTCTTTGAGCTGCTGGTAGGTCTCTGTTCCCTCCTGAGATAGCCATTTCTCTAGCAGCCTCACCAGTTGGGCCCCCACTTGGGTAAAAGTCTGCTCTGGTTTCTTGGTGATTGACCTGAATCTTTGCCTCAGCTCTTCCGCATTTATCCCATGTCTGGCAAACACCAGTTTTTTAAACTCTGCGAAATCTTTTAGCAGTTCCTCTGGCATCTCTGCATAGACTTCTGCCAGGCTGCCACTGATTAAAGATCGCATAATGGTCATCTTCTCAGTTTCCCTTACTGAGAAGTCCACAAACGCTCTTTCCACGAGGGAAAAGAACACCTCAGGGCAATCTCCCTTGTGGTATACAGGGAATTTCTTCAGGTCAGTTTTAGACAATTGGCCCACCTCAGAATCTCTATTGTTATTATTGTTCTGATTCATCAGTTCCAATTTTCTTAACTCAAACGCCATTTTCTCTCTCTCCAATTCCATTTCAAATTGTCTTTGCCTCTCCCTTTCCTCCCTTCTTTCTTCTCTTTCCAATTGCCTCATCCTCAGTTCATGCTGTTGGGCTATGAGCATTTTCCTGAGTTCTGGGTTCTGTTCTCCCGTGCTCTCATCCTGCACTGAGCCAAATTCATCCTCAGAACCTTGGTCCACCTGGGGTTCCCTCACTTCACCCATTTCTGCCATTTGGCTTCGAGTCAAGGGCATAATCCCCCCCCCAGAACAGGCTGCTTTCAAAAGTCAAGCCTCAAAATAAAGTGACCACTTTTTTTTTCTCTTTTGCCTCGGAACCAGCCTTCTATAGATTGCTGCTGTTCTTCAGCACTAACTTGCAACTGTTGCCAGCCAGAGTCCACCCCCCTCTGCTAGGCCTCTCAGCAGACAAGCTAGATCACTGCTACTTCACTCAGCTTTGCCTCAGCCTTTTTTCCCGCCAAAACAGGTTGCCTCAGAGCTCCCTAATCTAGTCCCACCAATCTGAGGTCACACGTTCTTCCACTAGCCTACCTCCCCGTGAGGTAAGCCTAGAAGATTACCTACGCGCTCTCAGATTGTCCCTGACTAGACCCCCCTTGCTCTGGGCACACTTGCCAAGGCTTTGCTGGACCACTGGACAACTGGACCAGTCGTATCCCACACGCTGGACACCAATCAATGTGACAACCCCAGACCTACTGGGATATGCCACAGTTTCACTAAGCTGCCACCAACCATTCCCTATAAGAAGTCACACAGACCAGGAATGGATTTTTTAACAAACAAAGGAATAAGGTTTATTTAAATAACACACAGGGAAAATAAAATGATCAAGTGAATAAGATACAGTAACGTGGCTTAGTCTCAATCATACATACACCAGTTTGGTTCACACAGAACACCTTTAAATAAAGCACAGACCCTGAACCTATCAGTTCTGGCTAACCATACAGACACCTGAACCTATCAGGTTGGTACTGACTGACACACAGTAGTACCCTGTCTGACACACAGACTCCCACACCAGCTTCTTCTCTCAGCTCTTCCTCCAGCTTCTCCTAAACTTCTCCACACAGGCTTCACATATATATACAGTACAGCCCCTCCTCCTGATGTCCCGTCTTCCACTCCCCATAGGATGGAACTTTCCCTCCAAACCCATGACAGACAGGTAACATCAGTGCTGTATGTAACAAGGACTAGTTAAAAGGATCACTGGGGAGTGGAGGGTAGATGTCTGGTCAGGTATGTTGATAGCCCTTAAAGAACTTTTTTAAGGGTACTGAAAAAACTTTGAAGCAGGAAAGTCCACAGGTTGTTTAGAAACAACGGTGGATAGGTACACTATGAGAGAAAAGAGGAGACCTTCCTTGAAGTGGAAAAGAAAGAGTAAGATTGTGTGTAGGGATGGGATAAGTGCTGCTTTGTTGAGTGACTTGATGAAGGAAAGGAAACTTTGCCTCTTATAGTCCAAATCCTGCCTAGTGGAGGGCTTCCTAGTCTCATTTAGTATGGTGAAGAGCATTGAGGAATTCTCTATACTGCAAAATTGAGAAGAGCCAGGTCTGGGTGAAATATGATCCCAATGTGCTAGGAGAAGAGGCGGATCATTTTGGGGAGGAGAACTATGGAAGACATATTATGCAATGGGGTGAGCCATGCTTGCCTTGGCCACCAGACTATTATGACGATGGCATTGGTGTTATCCTGCCATATCTTTGTGATAATCTTGTGAAAGAGAGAAAGGGGTTGGAACAAGTAAAGTTGGCAATGATTCTACTGAAACATGGTGTCTGTCTTCTAAAGATTGAGGACCCAGTCCTGCTCTGAAGCAGTATATGAGGCACTTGCAATTCTGATCTGTGTGAAATAGATCCACCTAAAGTGTGCCCCATCATTCACAGAGGGAGAGGAAGGTGCTTTGATCCAGTCCCCATTTGTGGTCTTGTGTGAACTTCCTGCTGAAACTGTCTGCTATTTGTGAACCAAAGGAAATGAATAGAATGGGTGCCCCCCTTGTTGGTTGATGTCGTACATGGTGATCATGTAATCTGTGACCACTTGCACTATTCTACTCAACAAGAGAGGTTGAAAATCCCTGAGAACTTTGAGAAAATCCCTGAGAGTTTGATGTATCTGGTAGGAGGAGGGTCTATAAATTTGAGAAAGTAGCAAAATTATATAATAGTACCCAGGTGTCTTTGGTAATCAGGGACCAGTTGTGAAGGAATGGAGCTAGTCTGGGCTGATGATGGAGAATGGAGGGGTTGATTGTGATAGAGTCAAAGATACTGTTTCCCTTTTTTTGCAGGCTGACGGTAGAATTGCCAGTGTTGGGTAGAAGTCTGGGATTGAAAGGCAGCAGTGGACGAGGAAGCCTGTGAGGATCTCCCCTGAGCTGGCGGTTTGTAAGAACGGTAGATTGTTTAGATGTTTGTTGGTATTGTTGGTGACCATACTGTCTGCGCCACTGGCATTTTTTGGTATCTTGGCTGTTGTTGAGTCGTGTAAGATTTGGCTGTCTTTTTTATCTTATGCAAATTTTCCATAGTATCATCTGTCTTTTCATTGAATATGTGATGATTTGTGTTTTTATGTCCTAAGATTGTCCCAATAGCATCCATCTTGATTTAATGTCTGTGTCTGAGGTAGGAAAATTTTACATGCTGTGTCAGAGAAGCTTCGTTCTCTGGTTATCTAGTTGCTAAGGAGAGCCAGAGAGTTACATTCCTGGTAGTCATAATAATTCTGCTACAAAACATGATAACGACTCAAGCTCCCATGAGAAAGTTAGGCGGGACAACAAGACCCAGGAAGGGGTGTTCCTTATGAGGCATCCTGGGAAGAAGAAGGAAGTTGGGAGAAGTTGGAAAAAGATGGAGTTTGACTGAGAAAGGACAGACATGTGCTTTTTCCCAAAATGGATTATAACTTTTGAATGGAGCCTTTTTGTCAACATGGACTAATGGATTACAACTGGATTTTACCTTACCTGTGGGACTATGGACTGTGAGGTCTCAGGATACGTAAGAATGACTACGCTTATGCATTATCCCAGTTTAGAATGCATTTCTTGTTTTATTTTTATAGCTGGAGTGGTGGGGGTGATCTGTCAGCCTTGATATGAAAATGTTTCTAACTGAAATGCTTTACTATAATCTGAATTCTTTTCTGAACCATATGTCTTAATAAAGCAGTAATGTTTTGGAATTGCATGCATTGCTTTCTTGAACAGACTAACCTATCTAATTGGCCATGTGTATTTGCTACCATATAGAGCCCAGATTTGTCTGAGTGTAAACTCATGGATTGTCTGTGTTTCTTGTTCTTACTTAACAAAGGGGATGGACTTGAGGAAGGAAAATTAGTGCAGGGCCTGGCTGAGATCTAGGGCTCGTCTTAGCTCATAAGGACTGACTAATTTTCTGGAATCTCTCCTTCTCCGGCTTCCCCTTAATCTCTTTGGAGATGGGGGATTGCCTACAGAATAAACCCATGGAATCAAATGGGAGCTCTTCAATATGGGATTTAGCATCTTCTGTAATTCCCGAGGACATCAGCCATGCGTGTCTTCTCAAAGCAACGGCAGATGTCATAGACTTAGATGCATCAGCCGAATGATGAGAAGCTAACCTCTGATGTTTTGCCACAGTAACTGCCTCTGAGTGAGCATTAAGGAGAGAAGCCCTATTATCTTCCGGAGCATCCTGGAGAGAAGGAAGTACCTTAGTCCAAAGCTGCCTCTGGTAGGCTCCCATGGCTGCCTGATAATTAGCAACACTTAGCAAGAATATGGCAAAGGAGTACAGCTTCCGTCCTAAAACGTCCAACTTTCTGACTTCCCAATTTGTGGGAGTAACCTTGGCTCTACCTCCTGATCTGGACTAGTCTGACTGCACTAGGATTGAGTTGGGCGCAGAGTGTTTGAGAAAAGTGGTGTTACTGCCATGCGTCCGATACTGATTTTCAATTCTGCGAGTGACTTGCATAGATGTAGAAAGGCAAAGACAAAGTTTTCTTAATGAGGTCTGTAGCGGGCCACTCTCAAGCCTCCACCAATACAGGCCTCCAAGAGTGCTCACTACTTTTCCTCAAACTGCTGCCACCAACCTCTCCTTAATACTCAAACAAGGACAAGTTTTTATTTCAAACAAATAAAGTGTTTATTGATTGGTGCAAAATAAAAAAGGGTGAATCACAAGTAATAAATCAAGTTGTTAATCACGTTTCTCAATTACTAGATCACACAGACTTTTCCCTCACTGACTATCTCTCTCAAATCTATCTCACTCTCTCAATCAACTTCTCTCATCTTTTCAAACTCTCCGAAACTCTCCCTTTCACACATCATACACACCTTATATAATCCAGCTCCTCCCCCTTCTGCATCACCCTCCGTCCTCTCATTAGCTGAGGTTCCCCTGCCCAGCTGTGACAGACAGGTGAGAGCAGAGCTGTATGCCACAAGGTCCATCAGAGAAAGAATAAAAGCAAGGTTCAGAGGAGGGGACCATTCCTGATTAATGTCATCGAATACCAAGTCCTGCTTTGGTGGAGGTGGCTGTTCAACATCCAATTGCAGAGACTTGGCAATTCGCAAAACCATCTGGACATAAGAAGAGAAATCTTCAGAAGGAGAGGATGGGTGCAAATCAGCAGCATCAGAATCAGGAGTCTGAACATTGGAAGGGGATTCTTCTGAAACCTCTGAAAGTGTCCTCTGTTCTTGATCAGAAACAGAAGATGTGAATGAATCCTCTTGAAATGATGGAGATGGTGATGGTGGCGCTTATTGCCTTTTGTGCACCTGTTTAGGTGCCGGGTGTTTGGATGGTTGCTGAGCAGGTGGTGGAGTTGAGTGAGATTGAGGAGCTGTTGATACAGTGTGGCCCTTTTTAGCATAAGAGGGCACCTGTCAAGAGGACTCCTCACTTGCAACACGATGCAAGTAAGGAGACCTTAATTGCATTTGTGTGGGTTCACAGAGGCCACAAAGAACTGTCTGATCTCAATATATAGTTGTGATGAATTTTGTGATGAAGACAATGTGCTCCCCAGCCGGATGGGCTGGAGTCGGTGGTGACCTGCACCATCGGATGGAAGAGCAGGAATGGTCATCTGACACGGAGGTTCGACGTCAATGTCCACCAAGTGAGTTGACTGGCTAACTCTGCTGTCACAGTCAATTTCATGGATGGGTGATCTATCACCAGGTTGAATAGTGGCAGGCACTATGATTGGAGTGACCTCATTTTGAGACAGGCATGCTGGAATACCGATGTTGTGGATGCCATGAGCCCGAGGAAGTGTTGAACATGATGGGCTGGAATGGAAGGTCAGATTGAAAGGGGCAAATTTCCTTCTTTAACCTTATAACTCGTTCCGGGGGAATGAAGGCCCTGGATTGCATGGAGTCGAAGAGGGCTCCGATGTAGGTGACTGTGCTGGTTCGAGATGAGATTTGTATAGTTTACTTTGAGTCTGAGGTTCTGAAGTGTGTTGAGCGTGATGGTTGTAGCTCTCATGGTGTTTTGGTACGACATCGCAACTATCAGCCAGGTATGGATAGATGTCTATGCCCTGAAGGCGGAGATGCACTGCGATTGGTGCCATGCACTTCGTGAAACTCCTCGGCGTCATGGAAAGTCCAATGGTAGGGAACAGAATTGGTACATGATATCGAATTGGAACCTGAGAAATATTTGATGAGATGGATGGATCGAAATATAGAAGTAAATGTCCTGTAGACCAATTTAGCATCTTCTGTAATTCCCGAGGACATCAGCCATGCGTGTCTTCTCAAAGCAATGGCAGATATAGAAGTAAATGTCCTGTAGACCAATTTAGCATCTTCTGTAATTCCCGAGGACATCAGCCATGAGGACATCAATCAAACCATTCTCCCCTTTATCTGGGATTTTCGAAAAGGCTGGCGTCGATGGGACTGATTTTGATTCCGAAAGGATGATGTCGATGGTGGTGGACCTTGAAAGGATCTGTCAACTGGTTGTGATCTGAATTGTCGATATGGCTGGAATCTCTGATATGGTTGTTCTTCAAATGATTGTGGATAGAATTGAGTCTGTCTGTATTGAGGTAGTTGGTATCAAAAGGATTGTTGGTTGGGGCATGATCTTGCCATTTTCCATAGTTTATAAAGGTTTTCCATAGTCTCAACTGTTTTCTGATTAAAGAGACAGGTGCCGTCGAAGGGAAGGACTTCTATCATTGACTTGGCATCATCAGACAGTCTGGTGGATCTAAGCCAGGCGTATCAGCGCAACACTATCGAGGATGCTAGGGTTTTTGATGCCATGTCAGCTGCATGTCTAGCTGCAATCCTTTGTAGTTTTGCCAGCAAGGTGGCCTTGGTATGGGCATTAATCAGTTCAGTTTTGATCGATTTAGGTGCGGATTCTAGTATCGGGAGAATTTTGTTCCAAAGTCGGCGCTGATAAGCACCCATCACCACTTGATAGTTGGCAACTCTTAAGTGAAAAGTTTTGGAGCAAATAAATTCTTCTACCGATGATGTCAATTTTCCAACCCTCCTTATAGTGGGGGCCACTAAAGACTTTCTGGCTCTGGACTGAAAAATTATATAATTGGGAGTAGGATGTTTGGCCAAAAACTTGGTGTCCGTTCCATGCATCTTGTACAGGTTTTCAGTCCGTCTTGAGATTTGTAGTGCAGATGGTGCCTTGTCCCATGCTTCCGTGATTAGTTTGAGCATCGATGGAATAAAAGTAAGACTAAGTGGAGGTGTCCTTTCGTGATTAATGTCATCGAAAATTAGATCTGCCTCAGGTGATGGAGGTTTTTTGACATGTAGTTGTAGGGATTTAGCCATTCTGGATTTAGCCAGACCCTGCTGTTCAAGAAACCAAACCTATGTAAAGATTTTTATAATTTTTATTAGAAAAATAGAGCTTCATTAGAAATCAGTTCATATTGCAGGAGACCGGCTTGACGCCGTGACATGACAGTAGGAGGAGGACAGAGCTCTGTCCCCTGGGCTGAATTCTGACCTGTTTGGGACACTCCAGGTGTCAAAATCTCCCTGAAGAGGTGGTGAACTGGGGGGGAGCATGTTGATCACGGGGGAGGGGAATGGCTGTCTTTATTTGGTGGTATGAGAGATTTTTGGTGTCGAGAACTCGATTGAGAGGCTTCAATAAATATAGGGATTTGGAACTGATTGTTTCTGGAAGAAAATGGCTCTTGGGTCATGGATTCTACAGAGGTTATCAATCCATTTAGACATGGTATGGGAGGAAGCTGGTTTTGTCAAAGATCTCTGTGCAGTACTAAGGAGAGATGGCAACATCAATATGTGTGCTGGAGTGGTTGCATTTTTAGAGATTGGCTCATATAGATGATCGGCTGGTTCTGTCGATGTTCGGTGGATTTGCAGATCAAAGGATTTAGCCATGCGAATCGTAAGTTGGGCATAGGTCTGGAAATCCTCTGCCAGTGACGGCGGGTCGGTATCGACAATGTCCGACTCTGGAGAGGTAAGTAATATCAATGGAGTGTGAGGCCGAGATCCATGGCCAGAGCCATCACGGTCACGTCTGGAGTCGACAGATTGTCGATCAACTTCGGTGTCGAGAAGCTGAGTTTCATAGTATTGCTAGTTATGAATTGAACAAATGGAGGCGGCATGTCCATGGACATGTGTCAATGTCAAGGATCATCAACATCGAAAGATGGCGATCGAGTGTCGACGGACCTTGATTGGTAGGGATGGACCTCGGTGTCAAGCCTGGTGTCGTAATGATGCTGGGGTCGATGACTTGGATTTACTGGAGGACGGGAACTGTGTTGAGGTAATGGAATGGAGCGTGTATCCATGGACCAGGATGAATATAGAGGATTGTCAATATCAGAGCCTGTGTCGAAACGTTGGTTGCTGATGCGATGGCATAGCAGTAAAATAAAATGACGCAGGTGACGCCAAGCATGAAGAATGGTTTTCGCCATCTACTATATTAGAAAAATATTGGGAGGCTGGAGCTGCAAAAGCCTCAAATGTGGATGAAATTTGCTTGACCATTCAAGGTTTTTTCTATATCAAGTGGGGAGGAGGTTGAGGTATAGCAACCTCTCAGTGATGTGGCCATTTCAACACCGATGGTTGTTGAGAAGTAGGCTGACTGCTGGATGGTATTATTGAACCAGGTAAAACACCTGGTCGACTAGTCGGCGCAGTTTGTTGAGCAGAACCCTGGTCGGGGCAAATTGCAACTTGATGTGCGTGCTGAGCATAGGTTTGAACCACATGTGATGAAACGAGCTATCGAGATTGTTGATGTTGACAGTTCTGGTTAGGGATTGGTGGGCGATCCGAGGGCATCGAATATGGAATGGTGTCGTGCTGTTTGGGATGGGAATCCTCAGGCGATGGAATAACCGAAGGATTGCTGGAAGGAATAGAAGGTTGTGGACTGGGAGGAGAGCATGTTAATCGGTTGACTCTATCATCCCATTCTGGAGACTAAAAAAGGGGGTTGATGGGACAGAAATCTGTCATCATCTGAGGGAGATCTGACCAAAATTGATTCAGAGAGTTGTTGTGGTTGCAATGGGATGTCTGTAGGCTTAGCTTGTTTAGGAGGAGAAGGCTCTGGAGCTGGAGCAGCTTCATTAGGTCTCTGATGTTTAGAAGTTGTTTTCAATGTCAAAGATTTTGGTATCGAGGACTTTGATCTCTGTGTCTTCAAGGTCTTAGACGATGCAGATGAAGAATCAGAATGAGCTGATGTAGCCGATGGACGTTGTTGAGATGATTCAGCAACGGCTTTCTCCATTGCTTTGGTTAGGGAAGTGGCCCTTTGGTTAGGTTGGGCCAGTTAAACTGGTTGTAAGGATTGTTCCCAAAGTCAGAGTTTTAGCCTTGGGAGGCGAGATAGAAGAACTCTGCACTTAAAATTTTTGCAATGGGTACAGGAGGAAGTCTGATGTTGTTCTCCCAAACAGAAAAGGCACTTAGCATGTCCGTTGGAAAGTGGGATTTTATTATCACAGACAACGCAGTGCTTAAACGGGCCCAAAGGGGCCATGAATAGGAGAACATAATTTGAAGAGAAAAACCAATGATTAAAGGGGGGCGTGTGCTGCGACCAGAGACTGAGCGAGGTGGAAAAATCTCTGACGATACTGAATTTGATCTGATTGTTTAAAGGAAAGAAGACTGATACCAGGAAGGAATCAAGAATAAATTCTCTTTTACTCACAGAAGCAGAATTATGAGGCTCTCAATGCGGTGGTTGAAAGAAACTGAAAGGGGACGCTTGGCACCAAGGTACTTATATGGGTGGGGAGGGTCATATTCTTACGTGTTTATTGCTATAGCAGAAGCTCTAGAATCTTCCAATGAGGCTCCGCATAGACACGAATCACTCAGTGTGATTCACAGAGGCCACGAAGAAGAACCTGGGCATCCAGGAATGAATCCAAGAGCACCTTGGATGTTCCCAGAGGGAATGAGTCCCATCTAAAATAAGCTGAAACTCTATTCCCCCATTTGCCTTTCTACTGATCAGGAATACTTCTGTCTTGTATGAATCCAGTTTTTTAACCCTCCTCTAGTCCATTACTGACTCGTCACTGATTTTGAAGCAGAACAGCTTCCTAAGATTTAGATGGTAAAAGAGAAATAAAATAAGGTTTCATCTGCATACTTAGTGACAATGAATCCCCAAAACCCAGACAACCTCTTCCAGTGGTTTTATGCATATGTTAAACAGCATGGAGGCCAACATTAAACTGATTGCCACCACCACAGACAAAGAGTGAGCATCAGACCTTGTTCGGTTGGATTCATTCCTGGTTT
Organism: Pogona vitticeps; assembly: GCF_051106095.1. Lineage (NCBI taxonomy): Eukaryota > Metazoa > Chordata > Lepidosauria > Squamata > Agamidae > Pogona > Pogona vitticeps. Next base: position 131,592,305 of record NC_135785.1, read on the forward strand.
TCCACCATTGTCACTCTAGCCTTTATCCCACTTACTTCATCACCACCAGCTACCCAGTAAACCAAGGCAGAGTTGACACTGAAATTTTATTTTTCATTTCCCTGACTTTCCCTGACCAAATTTTGTCAATTTCCCTGACCACCATTCAAATATAATCACAAGTTTTAAAATGAATAAGTCGTGTTGCATTAATGCAAATGCTCTGTGTAGCATGCATGAGCATGCCTGACTGACAGCAACAGATTCATATCAGTTGCAACAGATGCAAGTCCTCCACAGTTCAAGACAGCATCGTAAATCTGATGTTGCATGACAACCATTTCTTCATGCAAGATCTCAATTAACATTGATTTATTGACTAAAAATCCACTTTCAACAGAAGCATTACCATAAGACAGGATAAGGCACATTTTGACAACAGTCCATAGGTATGAGAAACTTTTGTTGGACATCAAAATACCACTGTAAAATGTATCCATTCCAATTTCATCATTTTGTTTTACAACGTATGCTTGATATTGAGCCTTGAACTCATTATGGGCTATTTGGTTAAAGCAGTCTAGCGTTGCTTTGATTTTTTTTCACTACTGTGTCATTGATCTGATTTGCTGCATGTAGAGCTTCAAGAACAGCCTGTATTCTAGTGATTCCAAGATTTGGCTTGTATAAAATGATAGTAGGATCCAATGCTGATAAGCTACTGTCAACCTTGCTTCTGTCAAGCAAGTTCTCAGATAATTTCATGTTGTTAACAACTGGGAACCAGAAGACACGTTTTACAGCTTTTCTGATTTTATGGAACAACTCATTAGCTTCTTGATTAGCTTACAAAGTTTTTGAGTTTTGAAACCTTTGCAGAAATGGCTCACAATCTCCAGGTATCATTTCCATGAAAGCCATTTTGCACTTCATGAGTGGATCTTGCATTGCAGCTTTTATACAAATTGCAGGTTTACTGTGATGGAGTTTTGCTTCTTCCACATACAGTACTTCTTGATGTTGTCAAAAACAAGGCACTTAACATTCTCCAAACACCTAGTGGAGCTAAAAGGTCAGGGGCCATAGTGTGCTTCCAGTCATAGCAGTGTACGATGCTCTCCTAGCTGGGGAATCTTCAAACAGATAATACGTGTTGCCCAAGGCTGAATTCAGGTCCCGTTTCACTGCTTGCAATCCTGTTTCAAAAGACCTATGTACGACAGGAAGGGTACAAGTTCCAAAGTCACTCAGTTCTCTTCCTTCTCCTTTACAGTCGAGGTTGGTTTTAATTTCTTCTTTTAGTTTTCTCAGAAAAAAGTTATTTACATTTGACCCATCTATAGATACTTGTAATAATTTTGCAACTGATAAAGAAGACATGCCTTCTTGAAACTTCTGAAGGTCTTCAGCAGTAGCAGTTTGAAGAAAATCACTGGTTAGATACCGTGTGGAAATGTTATGACAGTAGTCATCCCAAAACTGAACCACTAAATCCATCTGTCCCTTTTGAACCACCTTATTCAAAGCTTCATCAAAATAGATAACAAATGTTTGGCAGTTTCAGCTGTTTCAGTAAAAGATCAGAGAAATATGGTGCCAAGCCAAAAGAAATAACATACATCGCTTTTGTTTTTCCAATATGAAACTGTTGAGCTATCTGAGAACATTGGCTTGAATAACTCATTGATGTTGTTACAAGAGTTAAATGATATCTTCTTCATCACCAGTTGCAAACCCCACAGGTTCTCTGCTGTCCTAACACAGTCCTTGATTACACAGGCAGCCACAATAGTTTGTGTGGTGGGTAATTCTTTGCCATTTTCATCACTCTGATCATGTTTTCCACTTTTCGCAGGGGCTGTCTCTTCACCCTCTCTGGTTTTACTATCTAAACTTGTACTCGACTTTGAACCTAAACATATCATGATATGTGATATAGCTGACTTGTTATAATTGTCAGGTTCTTCTGTTGTAATGGTCCAGAGCTCTAATTCCCATATTACTTAGTTCAAATGTTTTGTAGCATGTTTTACAATAACCTTTGCATTTGTCTCGAGCAACAAGTGATAGCTATGGAATGAAGTTAGGATGAAGTTTGAAATCCAGCTACTGCATACTAACTATTCTCTTAGAAGCCATCTTCAAAATGTGGTTTCAGATTCAGTTGTACAGAGAACCATCTGCCTGACACCAAGATGTTAGCAAATTTGTTTATTGGCAAGTAGGAACTTTCCAAAGCTGGAAAAGTTTCTGCGGCGTTCACCCTTATTATGTTAAATAGTCATGCATTATTCATGTTGTAGGCTAATGTTGTTGAGAGGCGGAGCCAAGAGAGATATTAAAAAGGCGGAGCCTGAGAGTGAACAGTCAGTCAGAGTCAGAGTGTGGAGTCAGGAGAGATAGAGTGATATTTGGGAGATCTGAGGTGTGATCTGTCAGAAGAGTGAATAATAACTGTAAGATCAAATAGAAGATTGTTTTTGATGATTGATAAACCTGAAGAAGATATGTATGAATAATTATCAAAATATCTGTAATCAATAAACCTGTTTTATTTTAAAATACAGTGATGAATGGACTTTCATCTTTCTTTAGAAAAGTATGTTGATTTAGTGATCAACTGGTGGCAGAATGTGAAGAGGAGTTTGGTTTGCCTTCATGTGCTCAGTGGTTGGAAGATAACCAGGGGTAGGAAGACCTATTGTACAGAGAAGTTATTGTGAATCCTATGAGGGGAGGGGAGATCATTTTCAGACATTCTCAGATAGTACCCTTCAAATACAGAGAATTTTTTTAGAAAAGGGACATAAAGGGACATTTGCTGCTCATTTAGGGATTACACATTCAAAGCAAAGAATTGCTCAAAACTTTTACTGGCATGGGATGGGGAAGCAGGTTAAGTTATCCTTGCAGCAATCTCTTGAGTTAGCAGTAGAAAACTTAAAGAGCCATCAAGGAAAGCAAAAGCACTGGTATAATAAGAGAGCCAGGGAAAGAACATTCAATCCTGGAGATGAAGTGCTAATGTTAAAACCTATTAAAGGTAATAAACTCCAATTATATTGGGCAGGTCTATTTAGAGTAGCCTCTAAAATGAATTATGTAATTCAGGAGGAGGGAGAAGAAGACAGAAGAGTGGTGCATGTAAATATGATTAAACCTTATTATAGGAAAGAAAATTTTGTCTTATATGCCATTAAAGAAGTGCACAATGAAAAACATGAACTACAATATTGGGAAGGAAGGGGTGAATCCCAGTATAACCCTGAAGATGTTAAGATTAGCCCTACTCTAACACCAGAGCGACAAGATGAAGTGAGAGCCTTGCTGCAGAAATACAAGCAAGTCTTCTCAAATAAGCCTGGTGTAGCAAAGGTGGTAGTATATAAAACAGATAAAGGAGATGCACCTCCTCAAGCTGTCACACCTTATAGAGTAATGAGGCCATATGTAGACAAGGTTCGCAAGGAGCTAGATTAAATGCTGATAAACCAGATGGAAGTATTCACTTTTGCATGGACTATTGAAAACTGAGTCACGTCACTAAGTCAGATGCTTACCCGATGCCTCGGTCAGATGACTTGACAGAGACTATAGGGGGATGTCGATTCATAATATGTTTTGACCTGACTAAAGGGATCAGACACAGCCGTACACAGAACCACCTCCTGACACCAAGATGTTAACAGATTTGTTTTCTGGCAAGTAGGAATTTTCCAAAACTGGAAGTTTCACTTTCACTTTCTGTGTAATGAGCAGAACAGCAGCAAGAACAGAGGTGGAGTTTAAAAGCCTGCAGATCATTTCTGCAATCTAGAGAAGCAGGCAGCCCTCATTTGCAACCTTTATGCATGGGGGAAATCAGGGAAGAGGGTGAGAGAGCTGTTACTCTGTAAAGCCCAGCAGGAACAATCAATCACATTTGAAAAAACTACTTTGCATGGTGCAGAGTAGAAAATGCTAGGTGACTGTGAAATCCAACAGCAGCAAAACTCATTTACAACTCTGTGCTGGGTTTAGCAGGTGTCAGAACGTCTATTCCATACACAAGCATTACCCAAAAACATGCTTATCTTTATATGTAAGTTAAATGCAGTACTAGCAGGTTAGATCTTTAAAGTTTGTATCTTGCTAAACTTTTAACTAGTCTTGCTTTGCAAATGCCACAGGCAGACTTTGGAAATCATGCAGGGACAGAGCTCAACAAACACATTAGGCTGGTTGCTGGGGGGGGGGGAGTTGAGAAAAAGGTGGAGCTGGGAAAGGGCACCATTCAGTTTTACTTGCCGTCTACTATTTCTGTATTCCAGTTGCCATAAGAACAGATCATGCTCTAGCAGCAGCAGGTAAAAAAAATCCACTGCTTGAATACACTTTAATTCCAATTTCCCTGACTTTCCCTGACTTCAGACCAATTTCCCTGACTTATTTCCATTTCCCTGACTTCCCCTGATTTTCCAGAAAGTGGTGCCCTTGTTGGAGCTACAGAGTAATGAAAATGCCTAGAACAAATGTGTCTTTCGGATTGACTTTGTGTACTCAGGTACATGTCTCTGCAGCTGGATTGTTGGATTGTTATTTCCCAAGGAATCTACGTGTATTTGGACTGCTTATGCTTATGCCCCATATAACCTGGTACACAGCACTCTCAGTTATGTGCATTTAGAGATAACTCCCAGTCATGTTTTTCCAGGGCTGATGTTCTTTTATGCTCAAGAGTGGAACACAACACAACTACATTTTAAGTGAGAGTTAAAGGAAGGGTAGGATGCATCTTGCAGAACCCATTTTAAATCACTCTCAGGGGTGTGCAGTGTGCATATTTCTTTGCAAAAGGATGCTTACCAAGAATTTTCTTGAACCTTTGGATTGGAAATAAAATGGCTTAAATTAGGCCCTTTATTGGACGTGTCTTTTGGATTGAAAAAAAAGTCAAATCAAGTTCAATATCTACATACATAGAAATAAAAACGAAACAGTATTCATAAGAAAATAGAGATCTGTTATTTCCTTCTATAATAAAAAGGTTAAAGTAAAGGTTCCCCTTTGACAGTTTTTTGTCCAGTCGTGTCTGACTCTAGGGGGCGGCGCTCATCCCACTCTTCAAGCCATAGAGCCAGCGTTTTGTCCGAAGACAATCTTTCCGTGGTCACATGGCCAGTGTGATTTAGACACGGAACGCTGTTTACCTTCCCACCGAGGTGGTACCTATTTATCTACTCGTATTTGCATGCTTTCGAACCGCTAGGTTGGTGGGAGCTGAGACAAGCAACAGGCGCTCACTCCGTCGCATGGATTCAATCTTACGACTGCTTGGTATTCTGACCCTGCAGCACAGGCTTCTGCGGTTTAGCCCACAGCGCCACCACGTCCCTCTCCTTCTATAATACCAGCCAGATATAACATGATTCACAAACTAGTTTTCAATTATAATGAATATATTAATAAACAAAATTAGGAATAAGAAATTATTTTACCTCACATTTATAAACTTGTTTTTCTGCCTCAAGGTATCTGATTTTTTCTTCAGTTTTCTGAAGTTGTGCCTTTGTTTCTTGATGAGCTAAGAATTCATTTTCAAACTACAAAAGAAACATGAATGTAGTGTATAACATTGTATTCATTCTTTCAGAGTGACAAGATTACTCCCATTATGCTTTCAGTGTTTCTCATATTGTTTCCTTCAGTCCTAATAGAAGAGGGCTCAGAGCATGCAAGGGAAGAGAGAGGAAGAAAAGGCAAAATATTACAACTCTTGAACAACTTGATCCACTGAGTCTCACAGTGAAATCTGTTACAGTGATGCCTCACAAGACAAATGCCTCCCAGGACAAAAAACTCACAAGAAGGGAGGTTACTTACCTGTAACCATTGTTCTTCGAGTGGTCATTCTGTGAATTCACACAATAAGGGTTAATCCAGCGCCAGCGTCGGTCCTCTCGAAATATTCTCGAGCTCTGAAAAGAAAAGTAACAAGTGTAAGGCTGCCTATACTGCACATGCTCCGCCCCTCCCAGCCTTAGTTCCATTTATCCGCCACAGTATTCACTCCAGAAGTAGACATCAACAGTGACAGATAGAGGGGAGGCTGGGTGGGATTGTGTGAATTCACAGAATGACCACTCGAAGAACAATGGTTACAGGTAAGTAACCTCCCTTTCTTCATCGTGGTCTTCTGTGAATGCACACAAAAAGCGTGATTAGCAAGCTTACTCACCGGACGGAGGGTTGTCACTGTAGGACAGATGTCAACACCACTCTCCCAAACGTAGTCTCCCGTCTGGCTCTGAGGTCAAGTCTATAGTGGGTGATAAATGTCGACACACTAGACCATGTGGCAGATCTGTAGATGTCTGGTACATCAATGCCACGTAAGAGAGCCGTGGAGGATGCTACAGCTCTGGTGGAATGAGCGCACAAACCCTCAGGTGGAGACTTGTGCTGAAGATCATACGCGAGAGCGATTGTGCTGTCAACCCATCTTGAAAGAGTAGAACGCGATGCAGGTAAACCCTTTTTGTGTCCAAAATAACACACAAAAAGTCTATTAGACACTCTGAATTCCTTAGTCCTGGATACATAAAAAGCTAGAGCCCTTCGCACATCCAAGGTGTGGAGCATGCGCTCGACGTCAGTAGTAGGCTTAGGAAACAATGTAGGGAGAGAAAGAGGTTGATTCAGATGAAAGTCTGAGACAACTTTAGGAAGGAATGAAACATCTGGATATAAAAGGACTTTTTCCTTGAAAAACTGCAAAAACGGTTGGTCAGATCGAAGAGCCGCGAGTTCACTCACTCTCCTGGCAGAAGTAATAGCCACCAAAAACAGTGTTTTGAGGGACAATAGCTTAAGTTCACAAGTGGCCATTGGCTCAAAAGGAGGACGGGTAAGTGATCGTAGGACTAACTGGAGAGACCACTGAGGAACTGGAGGTCTCATATTAGTGAGTCCTTTGAAAAAGGCCTTGGCAATAGAGTGAGCGAATAAACGTGATGAAGGTGAACCCCTTGGTTGAAAAGATATAATGGCAGCCAAGTAAACTCTAATAGTGGATAAAGACAACTTAAAGTCAAACAAGTGTCGCAAATATAACAACAATGTAGAAAGGGACACCGGAGAAGGAACAAGACCCCTGGCATCAGTGAACTTAAGGAAACTTCTCCACTTACACCTATATAGCAAAGTGGTAAATGGCTTCTTAGCCCGTTCTAATACTTCTTTGACTTGTGGGAGATCCTCCACACAGTCAGCTGTAGAGTCTCCACGTCTGGATGAAAGATGACACCCGCAACCTGAGTTAGGAGGTCTGGTAACATAGGTAGCCTCTTGAACTCTGTGGACATGGCCACTAACGTGGGAAACCACACCTGACGAGGCCAATAAGGGGCTATGAAAATGGCGCTCACTCTTGACTGGCAAAGTTTCACCAACGCCTTCTGAATCAGAGGAAGAGGAGGAAACATGTAAAGGAGCACTTGATTCCATGGTATCATGAACGCATCTCCTAGAGACCTGTTGCCTATCCCCGCTCTGGATGCATAGTTGATGCACTTGGCGTTCAGGTGAGATGCAAAAACGTCCACCATGGGGGTACCCCACAGGCAACATAGTTCCTGGAATATCCGGGGATTGAGTTCCCACTCGTGCGTTTGATAAGGAAGGTGGCTGAGCCGGTCCGCAAGCGCATTCTCCAAGGTTGGGACATGTATGGCCATCGGAAATATGTGGTATAGTCGGCACCACTCCCAGAGATGCACAGCGAGGAACAGCAGTGACTGAGAGTGTGTTCCCCCCTGTTTGTTTATGTAGTACATGGTCGTGGTGTTGTCTGTTATCACCTGAACACCACAACCCAGTACCATGGGGAGAAAAGCTCGTAGAGCCTTGATGACCGCTATCATTTTGAGATGATTTATATGAAGGTTGACCTCTTGGGCAGACCAAAATGCATGTACTTTGTGTTGGCCACAATGTGCTCCCCAGCCCGATGGGCTGGCATCCGTAGTTATCTGTACCGTCAACCGTAGTGGTTTGAATGGTCTGCCCATCATGAGATCCGGAGCGTGAACCCACCACTGTAGTTGGTTGGCGAGTTCCTTGGTCACTCGAAGCCGTTTGTTTTGACTGTTCGTCATGGGATTGAACAGAGTAAGAAACCAAGACTGTAGAGATCTGAGTTTGAGTCGTGCATGAGACAAGGCAGGAGTCGTGGAGGCCATTAGTCCTAAGAGATGTTGCGCATGCCTCGTTGTCACCCGAGACCCTGGTCGGAACTTCCTTACTGCCCTGTGGATCTTCTTCCTTTCTTTGGGTAGGAAGATCCGTGCCTTGTTTGCATCCAGGCGTGCTCCTATGTAATGAGCTGTTCTGCATGGCGTGAGGTGGGACTTTTTCGTGTTTATGGTAAGTCCCAGCTTGGGTAACAATTGGAGGACGAACCTGACATCCTTGAGTGCTTTTCTCCAGGATGGAGACACCAGCAGCCAATTGTCTATGTAGGGATAGATGTGGATACCCTGAAGACGCAGGTAAGCAGCGACTGGTGCCATCACCTTTGTAAAAGTCCTGGGAGCTGTGGAGAGCCCAAACTGTAGGGCTAGGAACTGGTAAATGGTGCCCTGAAATAGAAAACAGAGATACTTGCGATGTTGAGGGTGGATGGTGACGTGAAAATAAGCGTCCTTGAGGTCTATGACCACAAACCAACTGTTTTACTTTAATAGGGGCAGGATTGACTCTAATGTGATCATGCGGAAACAACGAGGACGAAGGTAAGTATTTAAGAGTCTCAGATCTAGGATGGGTCTTATGCCTTCATCCTTTTTTGACACGGCGAAATATCTTGAGTAGAACTCGTTTCTTAAATCTGTGATGGGTACGGGCTGAATAGCTTGCTTCTTTAGAAGTGACACAATCTCGTCCTCTAGAGCAACGTCGAAAGAGGTGTGACATATAAACCCTAGTGGAGGTGACTCTGTAAATTCCAGCCTGTAGCTGTGTTCGATGATGTTTAAGACCCATGAGTCGCTTGTGATAGTAAGCCAATTTGAAAGGAAGGGGAAAGTCTTGTAGTGCTTGACCTTGATATGCCCTTGCTGAGTGAGTCAAAGATAACTCTTGGACTTTTTGGCAGGTGATTTGAAAGATCGTCTTCGCTGAGATTGTTGAGATCTGTAGCTGGGAGCAGAGGAAGATGCCTGTGACGACCTCTGCTGAGGTAAGTTCTTATAAGACTTGAATTGTTGGGATGACTGCTGGTACTGTGCATAAGATCTTCGCCATTGGTACTTATTATACCGAGGTTGAGTTTGGATAGAATATGACCTGGCCGTCTTCTTGGCCTTGTGTAAATCCTCCAAGTGAGAATCTGTTTTTTCATTAAAAAGGCCAGTGGCGTCGAAGGAAAGGCTTTCTACTTTATTCTTTACATCTTCCAGTATGCTAGCAGCTCTTAGCCAGGCATGTCAACGGATTTGAACTGCGGACATAAGGATTCTAGCTGCTGCCTCCGCAGCATGTCTAGTAGAGAGCCGTTGGTGTTTGGACAGTTTGGGCTTCCTCATAAAAATTCAAGAAGGTTTGCCTAACCTCTTGTGGAATAAGCTTAAGTCCAGGTAGAATCTTAAGTCAAAGCTGCTTCTGGTATGCACCCAGGGCAGTTTGGTAATTGATTAGTTTGATCAGGAATGCAATAATTTTTCTTCCAATAACCTCCAGCTTCTTCCCATCCTTGTTGGTAGGAGTAAAGTGTGATTTACCAGTAGGCTTCGTGCAACTGGTCTCAACGATCAAAGAATTAGGAATGGAGTGCTTGAGGAGAAATTTAGTATCGGGGCCATGTATCCGGTAAAAATTCTCAGTCCTGCGAGGCAAGGAAGGAGTGTCAGAAGGTTGTCCCCAATATTCCTTTATAATGTCCATAATTGCCAGGACGAAGGTCAGACTAGGTGGTGGAGACCTCTCTTGGTTTATATCTCCAAAGATGAGGCCCTCCGTGGCAGGTGCAGGTTGATCAACTTCAAGTTTAAGAGTCTTAGCCAGGCGTGATAACATCTGAGCTTAGGACGAAAAATCCTCAGAGGGAGATGAAACATTGGCGTCTCCAATATCTGATCCCACCGCTTCTCCTTCCGGAAGAGTCCCCTGCTGTGTAGGCAACTCCTGGTCAGAATTGGAAGACAGGACCGAAGAGACCTTGTCAGGGTCGGAGGAGAAAACATCCCTCTTCCTCTTGCGTTTTGGCTTATCAACATCGATCCTTACTGTCGATGTTGAGGGCTGAGGTACAGGGACTGTAGCAGCAAGTGGATCCAAAGGAGGAGGAGCAGGTAGAAGCTGTTGAGGCCGGCCTCCGATAGGGTTTTCGGCCTCGATGTGTCGACGTCGGTGTCGATGACGAGGTGGGGAGGAGTCAGACGATGAGGACACATAGATGTATTTGTCCTCTTGCGCTTGTGTCATCGATCAGTCGACGTCGAAGATGAGCTGGAGGAGGTCGAACGGTGTCGACGTTGGCGACGCTTGTTCCGACGAGATGACTCTGAGTCGGAAGAGGATGAGGAGTGCTTCCGACATCGATGTTTACTTCGGCGTCAGGTCGACGATGCATGCTTCTTCTTGGAAGCTCGCTTCCTCCGTGGTGATCTCGACCTCGAAGGGGATGTTGAGTTGTGCTTCTTCTTAGAAGCGCATTTTCCACACGGTGATCTCGACCTCGAAGGAGACGTCGAGGTACACTTCTTCTTGGTAGTCAGTTTGCCGCGTGGTGATCTCGACCTTGAAGGGGATGTCGAGGTCGACAGAGCTGGAGATCCCCGCCCATGAGTCGATGGGCTTTGCGGGACCAAAGTCAAGCCCGTGGTAACACCGACGAGCTGACTTGGAGCTGGAGAAGCAATGCCCGAAGGCACAATCGGCTCGACTTGTCGAGGAGGCAGAGAAGGGGCTGTCTCCGACAAGTACTCTCTATCTCTCGACGAATCCTCCAAAATGGTAGATGGGAGGGATGCAGAGATTGGCGGAAGCTAAGTCATAGACTCCTTGGGCTTAGCTGGAGGTTTCGCTTTGCTGTTTTTAGCGGACTTTGAGGCGGACGAGTTCGATTTCGCCTTACTAGCCGGTTTTTTTGCTGGGAGCGTCTTGGCTTGCTTGGTTGAAGTCTTTGACGGACCCGGCTGAGGCGAGGTATTTGCCTCCTGCAGTGGGGTTGCCGAAGGGGAGACCATCTCCAAATCTGAGGGTCTAGTGGCTGACAGGGTAGATTCCCACAGATGGTAGTTAAGCCGCTGCTGTCTTGCTTTCAACGCTGCCTTGGTGAAAGTCTTGCAATGTCTGCAAGACCTAGTGAGATGTTCCGCACCAAGACAGAAAAGGCAGTGATCGTGGGGATCTTGGTGTGGTATCTTCCTGGAACAGACCACACAACAGCTAAAAGGACCTGAAGGCATAGGCCGGTAGCTAAGGGAGCCGTTGAACAGGGAGGGAAAAAAGGCGGGAAAAATCAGAGCAGACGAAATGTAGGGAAAATACCGAAAACGGAGTCCAAAATACAGTCCGCGTCAAGGGGTTGGACAGATCCACAATATAAGTCCAGTCAGGGTCAAAAACACAGGAGAAAAATATATTTTTATGAGAAAAATATGGAGCTCGAAGGAGAGGTTCCAAACCGCTAGACCGAAAAATGGAACTAAGGCTGGGAGGGGCGGAGAGTGAGCAGTATAGGCAGCCTTACACTTGTTACTTTTCTTTTCAGAGCTCGAGAATATTCCGAGAGGACCGACGCTGGCGCTGGATTAACCCTTTTTGTGTGCATTCACAGAAGACCACAATGAAGAACGAATGGTTTTGGCAATGGGGTTGATGACTTGCAAGACAAATGTTCCTATGCCCGCGCTTCGCAAGACAAATGTTTTCCATTTTTTGTTCCTGCCTCATGTTTGCTGATTTTTAAATGTTTTTCTATGATGTTTAAAAAGTTAAAGTTTTTTGTTTGAAATTTTTTAAATCATCTGCACAATATTTATGGCTTTAAAGAGCACTTAATGAACCCTTTGTAAGCCAAATTTGACTTTGTTCTGAGTTTTTTGCCTATAGGAATGCATCAATTGGATTTCAATGCATTCCAATGGGAAAACGCGTTTCACAAGACAATTTTTTCGCAAGACTTTAACCACGAAATGGATTAAATTCGTCTTGTGAGGCACTACTGTACTTTTCTAAAGGCCACAATATTTTCCCTTTTCTTCTCTCATCTTTCTTTTTACGAACATCTATTTTTACAAACATGTAAATAAAACTGCTCTAAAATTACTAACCTTTTCCAAGAATTCTGAAGCTCTCTCTTCAAGTTCTTCTATTTTGTTTTGTTCAACACAGATATCTAATAAAAAGCAATGTTTGTGTAAAAGACTTATACAAGAATTGTGTGATTGTTGCCAGTATTATTCTCCTCCCTCCTCATAGACTGCTGCTTTACAGAACCACTTGAAAATGTATGCCTAACAGTGAGTCACGTTTCCCAGTTTTACTTCTCTCCTTTTCCAGAATGAGTCTGTGGGGTCAAGAATAAAGATGGGCACAATTTTTTAAAAAACAGTGATTCATTTTGATTCATCAAGGTCAAAGAATCATGAATCACAATTTGACAAAAAATTGACAAATTGATTCATCAATTCCTTTTTTTTTTTTTTACTTTGAAATCCTATAAATCAACCCCCTCAAGCACCTAGACACATCACATTTGTGGGGAAACTTTCTTTGACTCTCCTCTACAGCCCCTGCAAGGTTTGTGAAGTTCGGCTTTCGAACATCCAAGTTATACAACAATGAGGAGGGCTCCCCCAGGAAAGTTCCCTCCAGTCACCTAGAGACACCAAAATTGCATAGAGGCTTCTCCTGGCTCTCCTCTACAATCCCTCGAAGTCTGATGAAGATCAGGTTTCAGACATCCAAGTTATACACCCACAAAGTGCCCCCCCAAAAGTGCTCATTAGCAGCTGACTGGAGGAAAACTAATCTTCACCAAACTTGGAGGGATTGTAGAGGAGAGCCAGAGGAAGCTTTCCTGCAATTTTGGTGTCTCTGGGGCCATTTTATAGCAAAAAAATTCACTGATTCATGATTCATCTGGGGCATTGATTCATACAAATATGAATCAACAAATTAGCAATGTTCAAACAAATTTGGTGATTCATTTTTGTCAAGATGTGGAGAAGAATTAAAGTTAAAAGCAGAAGTCTCAATAGGTAACAGATTATAGACCAGTGGTTCCCAACCTTGAGTAACTCAGGTATCAACTGTAACTCCCAGAAACTTTGGCCAGCACAGCTGGTGGTTGAAGGCTTCTGGGAAGTGCAGTGAAAGAACACCTGGGTTACCCATGGTTGAGAACCACTCATTCTCAACCTTTCTTTAGCAACAGTCATAAACACAATATGAAAGGAATATTGGCCAAATAAGGATTGTGTGTTGCATAAAAAACCTTATTAAGTGGTGTGTGACAAATTGTTTCCAGTCTGTGGCCTTCTTCATATGTACCAGGGCCCTCTATTGAGAATGGCTGCTATAAACCATTATCCGGCTATAAAGACCTTTTTTACTGCTTCAAAATATTTTAATTATTTTTAGTTTACTGTTAACAGGACCTTATTGATTTAAACAACAGTAAAGAATGACTACAGTCATTTTCTTACCTATATTAATATCATTCAGGATCTTGTTAACCCATGTGGACTTGTTAATTACTGAAGTGTTTTCAGCACAGTGGAGAAGAGGTGAAGGTCAAGATCACTATCAAAATGTGACATCTCAAGGCATAATTTAAGATGACATATTAGGTTTTAAGTAACAGTGATGTTTCATACATCACTTATTTTTCTTAGATACCCTCTTTCCACTAAAATAAGACGTAACCTGAAAATAAGCCCCAGTATGATTTTTCAGGATGCTTGTAATTAGAGACAAATATCCCACCATAGATGGAGAAAATGAGGGTGTGGCCCGATAGAGCCAGACTGTCCACTCACAGTTACGCCGCTGCCATGAGCTGCGATGGATTAGTCACTCTGCAACCTGGCAAAGAGGCTCGTCATCCCACCTTATGCCAGGATTGGCTAATCTATCGTGAGTAACAGAATTATAGGAAGGCTCGGTGCAGCTGGCAGCAGCAGCATAATCATGAGTGGGCACTCCGGCTCCATGCAGCCAGACTCTCGTTATCTCCACCTGTGGGGGGATATTCGTATTTGTATATAAATATGAATACTCCTACTCTACTCGTAATATAAGCCATATCCCCAAAACGAGCCCCAGTTAAGTGAAACTCCACCCTCCACTACTGTGCAACAAACAAAAGAAGACAACATGACTGTATTTGAATAAATTTATTTATTTATTTATTTATTTATTTATTTATTTATTTATTTATTTATTTATTTATTTATTTGATTTATATCCCGCCCATCTGGTCTGGTCGATGTAGACTGTTGTACAGTGGTGCCTCGACCTCTGACATCCCTACTTACGACCAATTCGAGTTACAAACAGCTCCAGTCACAAAATTTTGCTTCTACTTGCAACCGGAGCTTCCACTTATGAACAGAAAAAGGCAGGGAGGAAAAGCGGGAAATTCAAATTGCTAACTGTAGGTGGCGAAAGAGGCTGCTTCTTTGTAACTCTTTCGCCCCAACGACAGTTAGAATGAGTGCAATCCAGGAGGGACTGCCTGGCTTCTGCTTCTCAAACAGCATGTGCGTGTTTGCAGGGAGGCTTGGAACTGCCTGTTAGGTAGGGTAAGGTGCTGTTTTCTGCTTTTTTAAAACTGTTCCATGTGTTTTTGCAGTGTGGTTTTAGGCTGGGGGGGTTATGTTTCTGTGCTGTGATGGGTCTTGCGGGGATTGCTTGTTGGGTTCCCCCCCCATTTCCAATGGGTCTTGGGGGGTTTGGTTGCTTTTTTGGGTTCCCCCCCATTTCTGATGGGTCCTGCATGCTTCCCTTGCTTTTTCCTTTGTTTTCTTTGCATTTCTGACCTTGTCCCTCTGTTCTCTGTGCAATTCCAATCTTCTGCGTTTGTTTTCTCTGCTTTTGCAATAGGTCTTGCACGTTTGATTGCTTCCCCCCCCCCTTCGCCCGGAAGGGATTAATCATGTTTCCAATGAGTCTTGCAGTGATTTTTTGTGATTTCTTTCTTTGACTGGAATGGATTAATGGGGTTTCAATTCATTCCTATGGGAAATGGTGCTTTGACTTATGACCATTTCAACTTACGTCCATCTTCTGGAACGGATTATGGTCATAAATGGAGGCACCACTGTACATGAAAAAAAATAAAACATCACCTCAAAATGAGCCCTAATATGTTTTTTTCGAGCAAAAATTAATATAAGAACCTGTCTTATTTTCGGGGAAACACGGTATACACTCAAGATGCTTTATGTATATAACCAAAAAAGTGAAATTTGTGAATGTGTGGAGAGCATGCACTCATACATATCACAGAACTCAATACAAAGAGCTAGGATTTACTCTGACTTACTGTCAGATATATGCTGAAGTGGTAAAAGGTGGCTGAGTGTAGTGTAATTGCTTTACAGCCTCCAGAGTTCAACTGTTATAAAGATGGTAGTCTTATTCCATAGCAGCTTTTTTTTTGGAAGCCAGCAATTGCTGGTTGTTAAAAAACACACTTTATGAAGCAGTAATATTTAAAAACCTACCCACTAAATGACTGAAGTCCATATCCAATCTTTTACGATAACTAAAATCTGGATCTACTCCATTTCGGTGTAAGACTATCTGTGAAACACATTCTTCAATTAACTTGAAATATAAAGGTCTGCACAGAGAAGGAAAAACATATGTATTTATTAATTATAGAGCAGCTTTATGACCAAATAAGCTACAAAGACAATATTCTATACGTTATGGCCATGATCCAAAAGTGGACTTCCAGTAGGAAGTGGGGAAAGGAGCCCCCAAGCCCATCCCAGTGCAATACCCTGTACTCCACAATGATTCTGGTGACTGGGCAATCTTCCAAAGCTATTTCTGGAAAGATATTTCTCAACTGCAGCAAAGAAAGGAAACTCCAAAATTCCCAGTAGTGGAACACTGGATGCAGTCCTTTGCTACTGCTCAAAAGAAAAACTTTAGCTGTCATGTTTTATGTGAGGAGAATTAAAGTGACACCTTTAATTTAGGAAACAATGCTCTTGAAGTTCTGAAGCCTCTTATGTATCATGGCTTAGTATGCTACCTCATGTATACATGCTGAAGGTAATCTAGATTTGATTTTAACCTGAATTTCAAATGTGGTCAAGACTGAACTCTAATAAATATTAGGTACAGTTCTGATATACTCTTGTTAAAGTGGAAAAGAGGATTCATGCTTAAGAAGGATGGCCCTGATGAATGACTTCGCCATTAAAATGAGCAAGAACTCCCTGAACCTGGCTAAGTTGAGGAGCGTCTGTATTTTGAAAACCCTGCATCAGTGGTAGCCTATGAAGCTGAACTCTTCTGCCTGGGTCAGAGAAGGAGGCTGGACTATGCCCGAGCCCACAGGAACACTGTATTATAAACTCACAAGCAGGGTTCCAAACCCCCGGACCAAGCACTCAGCTACACCTCTCAGCAAAACCAGGAAACCAAATCCTACAGGTGAATTCCTTTCCCAGCTGGTCAAATGTCTGATCATAATTCTGGGCTAATACATTTGATCCAGTAGGTTTTTGTGTTTTTCATATTTTTATGCTTCTATCCTTCCTTTTCAATACACATTATTGTTTACTCGTAATTGGAATCTCTTGATATTTCAGAGTTCTCATTTATTTTACAACATAAAAACTTATATAACAGGGTGTGAAGTACAGAAATCATATCGCAATGTCTCATCCCATGACATAAAGTGGACCTTCTAAAAGGAGTATCCTTAAGTAAATATTTTATACTTTCTGGAATCCTAGGGTTGCCATAGAGGCTTTGCATAACATGTCACAGCTAATTAACAACATGCATGGTTTCATCTTGGTTGTGCTATCTGTCTTATGAGCAAGATATTCCCCAGCACCTAATCAATTAACTAGGTATGGAAACCTTACATGACAGCTAATACAATTCAGCTTCCACTTCTACTACCAAAGAGCCCAGATCAAGAAATATTTTAACCTATGTTATTAGAGTAGTTTATTTATGGTCCTTAGACCAGTCACATAAGTAGAAAACCTTATAAAACCTTATAATTTCTAACTTTCAATATTTCATTAGAATATGTTGGCATACACACAGCTAGGAGCTACTATCTAATTGGCATTTAACTTCCGCAATCAAAGTATTGCTACACAGAACCTCGCAACCTGACAGGTGATCTGCACATCAACATCTGAGAGAAGGAACTCAAGCCTATTTCCCTCCAAACATCCTGGCATTCTATCTATTAAGGGAATAATAGTCTTTTTTCACACTGCTTCATACAATGGGCAGGTGAAGAACATACGCTGTATGGTCTTGATCTCCCTAAGGTGGCAGGAGCATAACGTTTCAGCAAAAGGAGTATTTTTATACCTCCCTTCTAGTACAGCAGAGGGGAGGGCCAAAAACCTCGCCAAAGTAAAGGCTCTTCTAATTCCTTTAATTTCGAAAGATGTTAAGTATTTGGCCAGTTCCATACAGTTTTTGATGTAACTCTTTACTGCCATGTTTTGAATGCTAGAGAGGTCTGTTTGGTATTCACTGTCCTCTATTCTTTGTTTAACTATTTGTTTTGCCTGCTCTATTCCAGAAGATATAAGTGCCTGAGGTGAGAGGCCAATTTTCCCCAAGTAGCCCTGGACTGATTTGACCCACTTGGATTGATAGTTATCGTTAAGCATCAAGGAACATAGACCTTTGGGGTTTAACTGTCCCTTTAGCCACATATATATAGATTGGATCCTAATCCAGGCTTCTACTTTAAGGCATCCTGTTTCTAGCCTCATCCTTGCACTTGACACGCATCTTGGGACCTGGAGTATAGTTCTTAGAAATTTGGATTGTACTATTTCTTGTGATGCAAAGTGAGAGCTGGGTGGCCCCATGAATGAGCCGTACAGCAGCTGAGCTAAAGCCTTTGCTTTAGAGTTTGAAGGCTGCTGGTATAAAGGACCCTCCTTGGGAGAGATGGAATTTTACTGTATTATCTGCCAATCTTTCTCCCTGATCTGCCGCAAATTTACTATGCTGAAGCCTAGATCCTGAGGCCTGTAGTACTACCCCCAGATATTTGAAGCTGTTCACCTGCTCAATACTGTGTCAATTTATTTGCCATGACTGAATCTTGGGTGACTATCTTTGTCTTCTGATAGTTAATAGTTAGGGATTTATATTCACAGTATGAGGCAAGCTTCTTAAGTGCCCTCCTCAGCCCTATGAGGGTTCTGGATAGAATTCTGGAAGAATTACTGTATCATCAAAATAGAGTAAGGCTCGCACTGTTCTAGATCAGGGGTGTTAAATCATTTATATAAAGGATGAATAATGCTGGTGCCAGTAGGCAACCTTGCCTAACACCTTTGTGCGTTTGCACAGATTCCGTGAGGTGTCCTTGTCTGCTGCACCTTACTCTGAAGTATGTTTCTTGATGTAGGGCCCTGATTAGATATAAAAGTCTTTTGTCTATAGATGAGTTTGTTAGTTTGTCCCAGAGGTGTGTTCTCGATATAGAATTGAATGCTGATTTAAAATCCACAAAGGCAGCATAGAGTGATGTTACTCCTTTTGCTGAGTATTTCTCCTTAAGATGTTGTATAATTAGGCATTGTTCTGTTGTGGATCTCTGTGGCTGAAAGCCTGCTTGTTCTGCCCCAATGATATTTTCTGCTTCGAGCCACTCCAGGAGTTTGTCTAGGACACTGGTTCTTAACCTTGGGTTACTCAGGAGTTTTGGACTGCAACTCCCAGAAGCCTTCACCACCAGCTGTCCTGACTGGGGTTTCTGGGAGTTGCCGTTCAAAAGCATCCGAGTAACAAAGGTTAAGAACCACTGGTCTAGGAGGTGCCTTGCATATAGTTTGCTTATAATATTCAGCAAACTTATTGGCCTGTAATTGGCTGGATCTTCCCTTTTCCCCTTCTTGTAGAATTGGACCACTATGGCCGTTTTCCATGATATCGGCCGGTGTCATTTGTATGTGTAGAGAGAGGTGCTAGAAAGGAGCCCCACCATATCTTGTTTTCTTTTAGGAATTCTGGTGGGATGCCGTCAAGGCCTGGGGCTTTGCCATTTTTCGGCTGATCTATGTGAGCTATTATTTCACCTGGGGTCACCGGGGGCCATTTGGGAGTGCTTCCAAGCATTAGTGAAGAAGGGGGTACAATGACATCCTCATACATACTTGTAAAGTGGAATACCCATTTATCTGGTGGAATACAAGAGTATAATGGGTGTTTGGTTTCTATTATTTATTCAGCAAGTAACTTCCTCCTTTCTGATTTTTATTTATCAACTCCAGTATTATCAAACAAGGACTGGCCTCTCTAATCTTGTCAACATTGCCACTATTATAATCACACATATTTAATGTCTCAATATACGTGCCTCACAAACAAGGTATCCACTATTATTATTCATCATCATTTCTAAAATTCATGGGTTGCATGTGCTTGTTTAACGTTAAATTCCATCTCTGGCTGAATTTGCTTATAGTATATTAGTCATATTACTTTGTATATCCATCTTCAGTGTTATCAAACCAAAATTGGCCTCTTGCCTCCTTTATTCATTCATTTTTTCCCCAGTTTTAAAATGCCATTTATAATATTTCTTTAAGACATTTTCTATACAGTTGACTACTTTCATTCCCACGTGGTCAGTGGTTTGATTCTGGAGCAACATAGTGTGTGATATCTGATCGTAAATTTCTGCCCTCAGCTTTGTCCATTTCTCCCCCTTTACATTCTTTCCTGAGATATTTCCTCCCTTCCCCGCTGCCCCTTTCGTCTTTTTTAGGCATCTTTTGAAGAAAAGGAGTCTTCTTCTTCTCTCTCTCTGATGATGGTAGCTGTTGAATAAATTCCATGATTTGTCTGTGTTGCTTTGAGGCCATCTCTCTCTCTCTGACATTAAAGGCTGTTCATTAAATATCTGGTTAAGTTGTTTGTCCTTGCTTTCTATCTTTTCGTGCAGAGCAGAAAAAGTCATCTTCAGGTCTGTTCTGATCTCCTCTAGTTACGCCTTGAAATGATTGATTATGTTAAATTGACATTGTTGAAGAAGTCCCTTGATATAATCCATTGAGGATTGCGATGATGAGTCTCCCCCTCCTTCCATGGCTATAACAGTCAGCAGGTTAATTACTCAGATTTCCCACATGATTTATTAGCTAGTCCACACTTAAAAGTCTTACGAGGGGGGACCCCAAGGATGTTATTTGATTTATAATCCACCTTGTAGCCAGATACAGAGTCACATAGGTTAAATTATGCAGTGTTATTTAGAGTTCTTAAGCCCTGACTTTATAGATTTATGAAAAGCCAGTTTCTCTGGGGGGAAGGGTTACAAGAGACAAAGAGCAGAATTGGTTTCGTTTCCGAGCTGTGACGTAGTAAGAAAACTCCGATGTTACAGGCATTAACAAAGTTATGCCGCTTGAGATCTTCCTTCTCATCAGATTTCACAGAGCAGATTTGATCTTTTACTTGCTATGGCTTAGCAGCAGATCGTTAATCTCTGTTCTGCAGTCAAATAATAAATCTCCTACCTCCCCTCTCCGAGCAGCTAACTCACCATCATGGCGACTTCACGAGACAGATTGCGTGTAGGAAGGGAACTCTTCCAAAAAATAGACTGCCATCTGAGATTTGGTGGTTCCAAAGCCCCCACTTGCTAGCAAGTCCCACTCTCCTGTGGGAACTTGCTCCCCCTTCTCCTGGGGGGTCCTCTGACTCGGAGTAAACCCAGGGGAATCCAGAGCCCTGGAATTTCCCCTGTTCTCGCTGCTCATTGCTCCGCCTCCTTCCTGTGTCTAGGTTTCTAACTTTTAGATGAAAACTTAGATGTAGGGGGAAATGATCCCCCTCCATGTAAGGAAGTACTTGGAGAGTTTCAACCATGGAAAAGAGAGCCCTGCACACCAGGATGTATTCAATTGTACTAGCTTTGGATGCTGCCATAAATGTGTATTTTCCTGGACTATCACCTGTGATTGTGCCATTTAAAACTGAGAGGCCTAGTCTGTAGGCAAATTTGTACAGGCAGGCCCCGGCATAGTTTGCACGTTGATCTTTAGATGCCCTCTCCTGGTTCAGGGTCCCCACATTATCATTTCCTATATTGGCTATCATCTAAAATTTGGTTCCCAGATAGTCGTCATCTGGTCCCATAGAGGCATTTAGATCCCCACCAATCAGGACCAAAGCATCTGGATGTTCCATGATAAGCTGTCTTACATAGTTTTCAAGGTCTGTCCAGTTACCTTCTGTTTCTGCTTTTCTAGATGTAGGAGGTAAGTATATGTTAATGATCAATAGGGTTTTCATACTTCCTGTAAGTACTACTGCCATGGCCAGCTGTATCAAGGGGGGGGTTCATCGTAGATTTCATTTTCAGAGCCATTGATACCAGAATGCTCAAACCCCCCTTCAGTCTCCCCAGTCCCTGGGATTGCCCTTACCATGAAAGAGTTGAAATCATCTAGTATTATATCTTTGTCAGACCATGTTTCTTGCAGAAGAATGATGTCATATTTGTAGCAAAAGAAAGGGGTATAATGGGTATCGGAGATACATCTGATCCAAACTGCCACATTCCATGATAAAAGTTCAAATTTAGATGCAGATTTTGGTTGCTTTCTGGAGCACACCGCCATACTTGAATGTCTGGTGCCCCATTTCGCTCCTGAACTTTCAGTTCTTCTGCCTTTGGGGTCATTTCCCCTCTTGTGGCAGAGAATTTTAATGGGGTTCCCTTCCTTGTATATCGTTAGTTTCTCTAGAGCAGGCTGGAATACATCTGATAACTGACACCCTCTGTAGGTGAGGGGAACAGCTGGTGTGGGTAAAGGATAATCTTTACGGGCCCAGTCTTTGTTGTTTCGATTTCTTTGTGTCTCTCTACTAAAGGAAGATCTTTCAGCTCTACCCGGATAGGTAGTCGTTGTTGCGTTTGGAACTATGGAATCTTTGTGAAGTTGGACTTGTTTGTTTCCCCCCCCCATGCAATATTCCAGGGTGAAGGCTTCTTCAAATGTTTTTGTTTTTTGTCTTCCAATAGTCAGTTCTGGGGATAAGCTACTAAAGGGGCATATCTATTGCCCATATGCCACTCAGAGGTGGAGTCAGAAATAGTTCCAATTGAGCAGGCTGGGTGTATCTTCTCTTTCTATGGATGGTATGTTCTGTCATTTCTGGGGGATATACTGTAATACACTTTGAAAGAGGCCTTGGCCTTGAGAGCATTTTCACCTGATTACTCTGGTTTTTGATTTTGCTTGTAAAATCATGGGGCTTGTTAATTGGGATATTGTTTGGAAAGGTTGCAAAATTGGTGTGCGTTTCTTTTCCTCTGCCGTCTGGTTTGGCTTTGGAAGGTCAACTGTTGTAAATGATGGAAGCTTCAGCCCTATATCTATACAGGTCATAGCTGGGATTTTCGGCTGTTATCTTCCTTATGGAAGCGGCTGAGGGGCCATCTCTTTGTTCTGGAACCTGAATTTCTCTGGATTTATTTGTTAGTTTGTAGATGTCCAATTTTGTGATCGGTCTAAGGTTGATATTTGAGTAGGTTGTATGTATTCCCCATTTGAATGATACAGCTGTTTTTTCAAACTTGTATAACAGGCTCCAAAAATGATGGGCCTGTTTACTATTGGTGAAAATCATGTGCACCCTGCCTCTTAGTTGCCCGAGCTTACTGGGATAAATACAGTAACATTTTGTGTTCGTTTGAGCATCCCAATCCTCGCCCAGAATTTCTGTTATTGTCTGCAATACTTCTGAGTTGGAGGCCCAGATGCCATTTGATTTTCTTAATGGCCAGTTGTAGATGGTGATATGGTTCACGGGCTTGGATGATGGGGTTTCAACCGGGGTGGACTCTTCACTATCTGAGGTTATTGACCCTTGGGGGTTTTCTGTCTGTATATTTTCCTTGCATGCTGTCTCTGCGAGTGGATGCTGGGGATAGGGTTCTTCTGGGATGTTTTCTCACCATTTGTCTATAGTTATTAGCTCTGGATTGGAGGATGTTAAATCAGGTCCCTCTGTGTTCTTACTTCAGGCCTTTAGGGTCATCCCAGAGATCGGCATTCAGTCCTGGCTTGTTTTTTCCAATAACTGTGGGTAACTCTGACCTTTAAAGGCTGGAGAGTTATCTTTTTGTCTTTGATCTTTTGTGCCCAGCTCATTTTTTGCCTGAACTCCTCTCTGTTCAGTATTCTGAGGGTTTGAGGGGGGTGCTGCTTTTAAAATCCCCAATTTTATGCATTGCAATGTTGCTTTAATATCAGTGATTTCTGTATTTAGTGCATGCAGCTTATTGAAGATGGTTTGGTTGGATTTGGCTAATAGGAAGCACTGATCACATAGTTGTATGCAAAAAATCCTAGTCTGTTCACTCTCGAGCCCTTTAGCATCTTGGGGACCTATTTTTCATTCCATATGGTTCATGGAAGTCCAGAGAGAGCCTTCTTTAGGAGTTCTGGGTCCAGAGACCAACTGCCAATTTCTTCTCCAGCTTGTGGAGTTCCGACTGCAACCTCCTGGTATGTCTCTCCATTAGTTATGCCTACATTGTCCGTAGTGAGTGGAGTACTTGATGTAAATTCCCTCAGTGGCCTTTGATTATAAGAGGAAGCATGTTCACATTGGCTGATGAAATCTGAGGCCACACAGAAGTCTGCTACTGATTTCCGGTTTGGCTTTTTGGGAGCCTTTTTTATCTTGCCATAGGTTTTTTTGTCCTGGTAGTGACCATAGTTATACTCCACAGATTTAGATTATTTAGTATCCCCTTCTACTTCTGCAGGTACAAACTTCCACTCAAAGGGAAAGGAATATGGGTTTCACAGTTACAGTCAGTAGCAGCTGTATAAAAAAAACATCTTAGCTCCGGTAAACACTTCAAACATAAATGTTTAAAGGGCAGGTTATTCCACCCTGTTCCTTGGAGGACTTTTACTCACTGTGAGCCAATTGTAGATTGACGAAGACAGCATATCAGGGCCCCTGCTATATGCCGAACAACCCCCCAAAGGCAGATGGCTTTTCTTAAACAAAGTAAATGCTTTTCTTGCAGACGTGATTTAAGCAGGTGCTTACTGTCCATAGTAATGGTGTTATTTTCTTCTGTTTTCTTCCCAAGGCTTAGTTACTGCAATGTGCTCCTCCTGGGAATGCCTCTTCAAAGTGTCCAGGAACATCAGTAGGTCCAAAACACAGCAGCTAGATTCTTAACAGGGGCTGGTCACGGGAATCATATAGCACACCCACACTCACACCCACCCATTACAGCAGCTCCATTGTCTGCCAATATGTTTCTGGAGACAATTCAAAGTGTTGGTTCTAATCTATATAGCTCTAATTAGCTTGGGTTCAAGTTATCTCAAGGAACATGTGTCCCTTTATTAGCCTGCCTGGTCATCAAAAGAGGTCTTTCTCTCAGTTCACCACCTTCACAGGTGCATTTGTGGGGTATTTTCTGCTTCCAGACATTGGAAGCCCCTCCTACAGGAGGTCAGGCTAACTGCATCTTTCTGTCCTTCTGCAAGTAGATGAAGACTTTCTCTCCATGACTGGCTGCCTGAGTGGTTTTTTTTTTAATGGATTGCTATGCCTTAATGCTTTGAATGTGTTTTTGTTTAGAATTATTTAGTGTGATGTTTGCTTGATTCTTTTTAGTATTTGCACACATACTGTTTTTAGATTAGAATATTGTGTTTTAATGATGTAAGCTTCCTTGGGTCCTTTTTAAAGGAGAAAAATGGGGTTAAAATACTTTAAATATATTTAATTAATTAATTAAATGTTGTCTACACAAGCACAAATAGAAAGAAAAATAAAAAGGGAAAATGATCACATGAAAGAAACTAAATTAGATGCTTTTCGTCAGGAGAAGAGAAAAATGTATGTTACATTAATTAATATAAAAACAATGGGATTTCTAAACTAAAAGCAATGGGAAGCCCAAAACCAACAGATTATAACCATACATGACAAGAATGACCTTATTTTACATTGTCATAGATTATTTCTCAGTCATTAGCAACTTATAAAAGAGACTTTGTGCTACTGGAATCAGGTATATACTGTACTAAAAATACTCACACAAGTGTCTACTCATGCAAGCAATATAATGACCAAAATCTTGCACACTCAAAAAGCTTGAATTCAACATGCAAGAGACAATGTCATCAGAGATTTTTTAACTTGAGGCAATTCATTTCTAAAAGTTATGTATTTTGCATAATTGGGCAAGAGGATTTTGGCCAGTATCAGAGAGAAACTTCTGAGAAACCAATTATTTTTCCATGACAAAAACCAGACGTGTGGGAAGGGGGGAAACTCTAAAAATCATATTACTCCTTAATTAAACTAATCATATCAAACTTGTTTACAATGAGGACCCAGCTCTCATATACGAATTTGCTGTGAAGTGTTTTACGAGCATAAATACCGTTTTCCTAGGAAGCTTGAACACCACTGTGATGGTGTTGAGCTTGGTAAACTTGTGAACCCCGGGGACCTCTTATTTTCCATGCAAGAAAAACTTCAGCAGATTATTATTGTACAGTCTTTTTGAATAAATATTTAAGAAGCAGTGATGCAAGTCTTACCGTACATAATAGTCATTTCGTATCAGCAAGAGATGCTGAAGTATAGAAAGGAAAGAGCGTTCTGCACTTGTGTCCTTAACTGTGTTCCACACTGCGTTGTAGACTTCATTCACTTCAGTAACCAAGTCAAGGATGATACAAATAATTTGCACACAGTCATTTTAACCTTCCAAAGCAGATTTCATACTTTTACTATAGTCAGTTTTTTAAGATTGTCATGTGAAACACATTGAAATTAAACATCTCAGGTGTTTGACCCAAGTCATTCAGAACAATAGTTTTATCTCAGTTTTCAAATAAACATTGCCAATCTTAAGCACAAGATGAAGAGAACTTGCTATAAAAGTCACATTAATTTCCATGTCACTTAAGTTGGATCTAATAAAAAAATCTCTACTGGGGTGCTTGTTGCTATCCCCTAATATATATATCTATTTAGGTTTTTGTCCTGTTTTAAAGGATATTCTATTTCCAATCGGATATCGTCCAAACGATGAGAAAATTCTATCATGTCTTCATCTGTGTGTTCACTGAACACCTTTAGCTGGATATCCAAAGCATCATTCATTATGCAGTTTAATTTCTGTGAGATTTTTAAAAAGCAGTGTGTGTAATTAAAAATCCATATTAAAATATCAAACAGGTTTCATCCCTAAAAGGAAACTATCATCAAATATAAGATCAATAATAAACATTCTGGAATAGTATGAAATACATCCAGAAAAGCAAATTATGTTAATCTTTTTAGATGCAGAAAAGTCCTTCAATAATGTCGACTGGGAGTTTATGTTCCTGCAGAAGGAACTTTTCTACAAACAATTAAAGCAATATACACTAAACAGAAGGCCAAGATTAAAATCAATGGTCAAGTAATTGAAAATACAGTGGTGCCTCGCTATATGATGATAATCCATTCCACTGAAATCGCTGTTTAGCGAAATCATTGTCTAGCGAAAAGCATTTCCCCACTGGAATGCATTGAAACCTGTTTAATGCATTCCAATGGAGAAGAATCGTCGTTGTCTAGCAAAGATCGGCCATAGGAAAGCCGCTTTGCGAACCGCCAATCAGCTGTTTAAATCGCTGTCTTGGGAAACTTAGGTCCCGAAAACACCTGTTTGCGAGCGCGGAGGGAGCTGTCAAAATCGTCGTCTAGCAAAAATCAGTTTGCGAACCAGGGACAAAACATTGTCCAGTGAAATTCCCCCATAGGAATCACTGTTTTGCAAATAGCTATAGCGATTGCAAAAAGCCAATGTCTAGTGAAAAAACTGTCATGCGGGGTAACTGTCTAGCGAGGCACCACTGTATTCAAATTGAACAAGGAACAAGGCAGCGTTGTCCACTTTCTCAGTTATTATTTATTCTAACATTAAAAATTCTAAACAGACAAATAAGGGGGAATGCTGGAATTAGGGGTCTCAGAATCAGGGGAGAAGAATTTAAGCTGCAAGCATATGCTGATGATTTAGCAATAACACTAGAAAACCCTATGGACAGTTTGGAAGAATTAGTGAGAACAATAGAAGAATTCAGAACTGTTGTAAGTCTTAAAATAATCTATCAAAAAATAAAATTAATCACTTAAAACATAAAGAAAGAAGACATGGAAAGACTGGCAATGAAAACTAATTTTGAGGAGGTTCAGAAAGTAAAATATCTAGGAATTATCAATAGAAAGAAAACCAAGTAAATTGATGAAAGAAAATTATCTTACAACACAGAAGGAAATTCACAAAGACCTAGAAGAATGGAATAAGCTATAAACCTCTATGATGGGAAGAATCTCAACAATAAAGATGATGATATTACCAAAATTTACCAATTTTATTAAATTATATTACTTCAAGGATCTGGACAGCCTGACTTCAAAATTCATATGGAAGTCCAAGAAACCAAGAATAAAACTTAGAATATTGCAAGACTTAAAAGAAAGAGGTGGTCCAGGATTACCAAATTGGCTATTATATTACAAGTATGTGCCATGGTCTGGATAAAAGAATAGATAAAATTAGAAAATCAAAGATTATTGAAATTGGAGGGTCATGATCTAAAAATGGGTTGGCATGCATATGTGTGGTATGAGAAATACAAAGAACAATCGCATTTTGCCGAATATATTCTGAGGAAGGCGCTCTGTTTAGTATGGCAAAAAATTCAAACACAAACCTACAAGAAAATTCCAATATGGGTAGCACCAATAAAAGCATTCACTTTGAAAGTATTGAATCAGAAGGGAGCTTTACTCATGTATAAAGACTTAGCTATGGTTTTTCCTGTTGTGATGTATGGAAGTGAGAGCTGGACCATAAAGAAAGCAGACCGCCGAAGAATTGATGCCTTTGAATTGTGGTGCTGGAGGAGGCTCTTGAGAATCCCCTGGACTGCAAGGAGAACAAACCTATCAGTTCTAAAGGAAATCAACCCTGAGTGCTCACTGGAAGAACAGATCCTGAAGCTGAGGCTCCAGTACTTTGGCCATCTCATGAGAAGAAAAGAGTCCTTGGAAAAAACCTTGATGTTAGGAAGGTGTGACGGCAAGAGGAGAAGGGGACGACCGAGGATGAGATGACTGGACAGTGTCTGCGAAGCAACCAACATGAATTTGACAC
The DNA here is from genome assembly GCF_051106095.1 of Pogona vitticeps. Taxonomy (NCBI): domain Eukaryota; kingdom Metazoa; phylum Chordata; class Lepidosauria; order Squamata; family Agamidae; genus Pogona; species Pogona vitticeps. The sequence continues at coordinate 131,620,698 of NC_135785.1, forward strand.
AACTCCGGGAGGCAGTGGAAGATAGGAGGGCCTGGTGTGCTCTGGTCCATGGGGTCACGAAGAGTCGGACACGACTAAACAACTAAACACACACACACAACTAAGGATCAAAACATAAAAGATAAAGAAGATCTAGAGAAACTGGGTCTAGCTACAGATTGGTGGTCAATGATGAAATTAGAATCGAGATATAAAAAGGATAAAACTATGGGCTTTTTTGAGGGAAAAGTCCAGGTGGATGAATTATGGATTCACACTAATGAGAAAATAATTTTTAAAATGTATACATACTTATTGGAATACAACTTGGAGGATGAGAGTGTGAAGGAGACGATGGGCACAAAATTTTAGGTACAATATTGATATTGATGAATAGACAAAGATGTGGAAAGAGAATCATAAAATGTTTAAGCCAGTGAATCTTAGAGAAAACATCCTTAAAATGTTTCATAGATGGCATTTTACCCCTGTAAGATTGGCAAAAATGTCAGAAGGTAACAATAATGTTTGTTGGAAGTGTAAAAATATCCAGGGATTTATTATCATATGCGGTGGTCATGTGAAAAAGCAAAAAAAATTGGATACAGATTTGGAAAATGGTAAAAGATTGTTCAACAAAAATTACATTTTAAACCTGAAATATTATTGAATATAATGCCAGAAATTACTGACAAGAAAATAAAATATAGTCTACTGTATATATTCACAGCAGCTAGGTTACTCTGATCCCAAATGTGGAAGAATGAAGAAACACCAACGATGGATGAGCTATTCAAAAAGCTATTGGACATTGCAGAACTATATATGCTTTCAGAGGCACTACAGGATCAACCAAGAGACTTTGTAAAGCAAAGCTGGAAGCTGATATATAACTGGGCCCAGAAAAAGACAGGAACTTAGGGAGAAAATTAGTCTATAGCGAATCAGTGCTCACTGGAATACCCTTGAAGATATTTCGATGACCAGACGATGGTGAAATCTCTGATCCATAGGGGAAGGAAGGATATTTAGCTGTGTTCTTTTGTTTGTTTTGTTAATTATCTGTTAGATTGCTAACGTTTTTAAGTTTGTATGTTTAGACATGAATAAAATGGTTTTTAAAAATGCATATTAAAATGAGTTATCTAGAATATAATGTAGCTTTTATCATAGTAAGCTATGCATTTTAGAGAATACACACTAATTACTCAAAACCAAATGCAGTTATTTTCAAGATACTTTGGAACTTATTGCATAAAACAAAACTGATACCGAAATTGCTTTTTATTATTTCATTTTAAATTACTACTTTGGAAATCAAAGTATATGTTCAACCATTTTTCACTTTCTGCATTAATAAATTATTCCAGGTGGAACTTTTTATAACTTCAACTCAGGTAAATATTTTAATTTCAATATTAATTCACATATGCGCTACAGGGCACATACTGGTAATTGCTCTTTCAATCCACAGCGCATAAATTCATTTCTGATGTGGAGCCTGAAGTCCAAATCATCAGGAGATGTAACCAGTGCATTGATGAGCTGCATACAAGCTATCTGCAAGAAACAATACATTTAAATTGTATTTAGCTTTATTCAACTGTAGTATTTAGCTTTATTTGTTTATGTTATGATTCAGAAACAATTTATTCTTAGTCTCCTTTGTGTGTAAGATTTTACCTTTCAGGGAAAATTAGATCTGGCATTCTTTCATTAAAACAGTTCAGCTTACAATCAATTATAACTTCATATCTATTGCCAGATAGATTCCAGAAAGAGACAGAGGGGGATGATGGGCTGTTAAATTAAGAGCTAAAGACAACTAAAGGCAGCAACGTTGGGATGTAGTAGTAGCAGATTATTTATAATGACTAGACATGGGATATTCATATTCGTCTCCTAGGGGGAGATGAATAAGAATATAGGCACCACCATTTGAACCCTCCCCCCAGAACCAGTTGGTCCACTTACTACACATCATGTAGTGTGTGCAGCTGCCATAGTTCACAATGCATCAACAGCGGAAGTAGCCCAGTTGGCACTTCCCCACCTCCCAACACAGCTGACCACTCCATTGAGGGGGCAGGATGAAGTGTCTTCCTGCTCAACTGCTGAATGGTCAGCTGTGCAGGGAGGCGGGGAAGTGCCAGCTGGGCTATTTCCATGATTAGCACATTGCAAGCAATGACAGTGTGCATGCTGCATGGTGAGTGGTAAGTGGACAGGCCAGTTCTAGAGGAAGGTCCAAATGGCCCGGGTACTTGTGGCGTCAATATTCGTATTTATCTTCCTGGGAGAAGAATATGAATATCCTATGTCTAATACTGTTCACGGCAACAAGGGGAAAAATTATATTTCAAAATTTTGGCTATGCTACTCAGAGACTTTGGCCTAGCCATGCTTTGCCACTCTTTTGGTTATGATCACCTGGAAAAGTAGAGGAAGATTGTGATGTCAAACTATCTAGAGAACAAGACCCAAGTGTGGCAGATTGTTAGAGGCCATTTTGGGAGGGCTGCTGTTGAAGAACAATACTGTATATAAACAAGGCCTTCAGAAAGACCATATAGAAAATCTTTGGATGGAAACCAATCACTCACTTTCATCTCTGCATGCAGCTGTGCCCTCACCTTTACAAAGCCAGTGATGTGACCAATCTATTTTAGAAAGCTAGAGAGGTATGACTTAGGTTTTGCTACTTCCTGTCAGGACTGCACTTACTGCTACCCTGCCAGAGCTCCTGCCCATGCTGCAGTCAAGCCACTGCCCATATTCTCTGCAATTAGTACTTGCACACTAAAGAAGACAAGTTATATTTTGGGTCAATGTTTAGGCTAACTGCTCTTGTATTTGGAGAGGCACAGTATTAAACTAGTAGTCAGAAACTGTAGTTTGAATTTTCATCAATGAAAAGAGATTAAATATTTTCTGCCACAATTAACGAGAAGTCAATACTGTACAACAGCAGCTGTAAAATATGAACTTGTGCCAGTGAGAGATGTAGGAAATGTGAAATGTAAATATAAGGCTGTACATCAGCATTATATTTAACAACTCACCTCACAGTCAATGGTGACAAAATTCAACATAACTATAGCAAGCAAAGGAGTAAAGCACTGTATCAGCCTGTTTGATTTACATCAAAGCTGTGAAGCAAGAGAAGCCCGTTTCTCATAAATGACCCTCAGCAGACTTTTTTTTAAATGGCCTTCCAGTAGTCTAGTATCCTGCATTTTAATTATTTATGATTTTAACTACTTCATATGTATATTTGTATGGGTCTGCTCTAGGACGGACCGTACAGGTATTTACGTTGAACTAACTCAGCTAAACTAAACAAAAATACACAACAGTATTGTTTACTCCATTGATTTTTATTTTCTCTATCCACCATCACTACAGTTTCACTTTTTCCCTTTCTGTATTTATCTCATTTTCTGTCTCCTGAAGCTATTCATGATCCCACTGCTCCATGTCCCCACAGTATTAAACACAGGATCCATTCTTCCCTCTCATTCATTTCCCTTCTTCATTAGTAGTTCTATCCTTACTCTAGATTTACTTTCTCATATTCAGTTTTTTAAATTCTTTTCAATGGGGATAGGGCTATGGGGAAGGGAATTTAGGGTTATAGGGATGGGAATTTAGGGCTGTGGGAGTAGGTATGGATAGAGAAAGGATAAAATTCCAGAGAGTGAGATAGTACATTAACATCAACTTATACACTTATATTACAAAGAAAGACAGTTTGTGTCATCCTGTCAACTCCTGCGACATCACTGAAACCAGTTGTATTGGCTCTTGCCTTTCCATTGGACTATTTCAGTAACGTGGAGAGGGGGGATTTGCTGGTTGGGTAACAACCTATCCTCCATATTATTTTACCAAGGCTTCGTGCCCTGGAGAGGACACTCCAGCTTCGCGTACAGCGTCAAAACACTAGATGCTGTTCCAAGTCCTCCATACAGAGCACATTACCATAGTCTCTCAAGACTGAAGGATGCCTATGACTATAGTTACTAATCTATCTATTCCCTAATTGGACCTTCACATTCTTCTTTAATCTATGCTTTCCAAGCTATCTTTCATGTCTAATTATGGAATTATTATTTCCGTTTCCTCCAACTCTACGACTTCCCATGCCTTTCCTGTCAGCTCTTCTAAGTCCAGGATATCTGTTTTCTTCTATTATTTTCCATCTAATAACTTAACTGTAGAGATTACATACATTGTCAAATATTTCACTTTAACATCTCAAGTCTACTGTTCAATAAAAACAGCAAATCCGGTTTACCTATTGTCGTGTGGAACAGAATATTTTCGCCACTTTCATATACCTACAATATTTCCTTATATATCCATCAAGCATAATAAAAGTGTTTTTTACATTTCCCCTACTATTTAATAGCATTTTATACCTCTTTTTTTAAAGAAAACTTTTAGCCTACAGTTAAACACTTCATTTTTCACTTTCATGTTTTATTCATTTACTCCATCTTTATTGTGATTTTCTTTCTTCCTTCTGGATCTTCTTGTTTCAACAGTGGTGCCTTGACTTACGAACTTAATTTCCCATAGGAATGCATTGGATTAATGCGATTAATCCATTCCGGCCGGGGGGGGGGGGATCACAAAAAAAAAAAAAGAAAAAGAAAAGAAAAAGAAAACACTGCAAGACCCATCGGAAACGCAATTAATCCATTCTGGCCAAAGGAAAAAAAATCCAAAAAGCAAACAAAACCTTCAAGACCCATAGGAAATACAAAAAAAAAAACCCAAAAGCAAACAAACCCTGCAATACCCATTGGAAAGGCAAAAAGAAAAACAAACAAAAACCCCAAAAGCAAAGAAACCCTGCAAGACCCATCGGAAATGGGGGGGAAAGAACCCAAAAAGCAAACAAACCCTGCAAGACACATCAGAAAGGCAAAAAAGCAAAAAGCAAACAAATCCTGCAAGACCCATCAGAAATGCAAAAAAAAGCAAAGAAACGCTGCAAGACCCATTGGAAATGGGGGGGACACCCAAAAAGCAAACAAACCCTGTATGTCTACTAGTTCAGAATGCTTAATCTAATAGATTGGCTTCATTATGATTATCATGTTGTTATGTTCTGAGGTTGCCTTTGACTTATGGTGGCCTTATAAATGAATGAGCTATCTCCAAAATATACTTTTTCAACTGCCCTGCTCAGCTCTTGTAAGCTCAGTCCTGTGGATTCCATCAGGGAGTCAGTCTAGCTCATATTTAGGCTTCCTCTTTTCCTGTTGCCTTCCACCTTTCCTAGCATTGTTGTTTTTTCTAGAGAATCATGCTTTCTCTTAGGGTGCCCCAAGCAGGACGGCTTCAGTTTCAACATTATTGCCTCCAGAGATAGTTAAGTTTTGATTTGATCTAGGAACATCTTTCTGGCAGTCCAGGATATCCACAAGGCCCTCCTCCAGCAACATATTTCAAATGAATCAATTTTCCCCCCATCAACTTGACTGTCCAGTTTTCACAGCCATGCAGTACATCCTCTTTGGATTCGATAGTTTTACTTATCAGAACATAATAAAAATCATCTAATTCTTAGCAAGTCTGAAAATTAGATAAATACAACCTCTGATAAACAACACATGACATATTACACTGTGTCATTTATTTTACAAAAATTATACATAATACATAAAATGCATAAAACCATAGAATTAAAAGAGAATGTACTTTGTATTCGCGAAGGCTTTCACGGCCGGGATCTAATGGTTGTTGTGGGTTTTTCAGGTTCTTTGGCTGTGTTCTGAAGGTTGTTCTTCCTAATGTCTCACCAGTCTCTGTGGCCAGCATCTTCAGAGGACAGCACTCTGTGGCCGGCATGTCCAGAACACAGAGGGCTGTCCTCTGAAGATGCCGGCCACAGAGACTGGCAAAACGTTAGGAAGAACAACCTTCGGAACACGGCCAAAGAGCCCGAAAAACCCACAACAATCATAATGTACTTTCTTTTTCACATTGCTGTACATGCTGATAGAAAATGAAAGAGTGTGGATGATCTTGGTCTCCAATGAGACATCCTTATAATTAATTGTCTTTTTTAATTCTTTCATGGCTCCTCTTCCAAGTCTCAGTCTTCTGATTTCTTGGCTTCATTTGGATTGATGGTTGAACCAAGGTACATAAAATCTCTAACTATTTCAGTTTCTTTTCAACGCTAAAGATGTTTAGTTCTTCTGTAGCCAATGATTTTGGTCTTCTTTTTACTAACATTCATTTTTCTCTCCATAGTCTGTCTTAATAGTAGCTTCATAGAAGTTACATCTCAGTACAATGAAGTACTGAGGCACATTCGTTTCTTTCAGAAAAAAAACATACTGCTTGCATTGGAAATTAAAACAATGATCCTATAGTTACTGGTATTTACTTTCTTAAGGACTGGAGTGCATATTACGCATTTCCAGTGTGGGGGATATTGTTTTATTTTCCATATTTGTTGGGATATTCTTGTAAGGATTTTGAGATTCAGTCTCTGTAGCTTGCAACATTTTATTGATATTCCACATTTCCCTGGTGATTTATTTCTTCCTAGTGCTTTCAGAGCAGCTTTCACGTCACTATCTAGAACTGCAGATTCTTCGTCACAAGATTCCTCTTCAGAGGAATCTGCAATCCTTTTGTCTTTCTGTGTAGGACTTCTGTATAATGTTTTCATCTCTCTTTATTTTCTCCTGGTCAGATAGTGTGCTCCCCTGTTGTTCATTCCACATTCCTAATCTAGGCTGGAATTTCCCTTTGTTTTTTTGTCCTTTCTGGAAGAGATCTCCTGTTTTTCACCTTTTGTTATTCTCCTCTATTTCTTTGCACTGCTTGCTGTAGTAGTTCTCTTTGTCTATATGCAACAGTTGTTGGAAAACTTAATTCAAGGTTCTGACCCTGCTTCTGTCAATTTTAACTTCTCACCTGTCATTTGCAATTTTAAGCGCTTTTTCTGTCACCCATGTTTTTATTTTGTTTCCTACAGGAATTGTTCATTGGCTTTCTTCCCTGATAATCTCTGATTTTAAATGACACTTCTTCAGGTGCACAGTCAAGTGAGTTTAGAAATACAAGTCTGTTCCCTATGTAAACTTTAAATTCCTCAGGAATGTTGTTTACATTATATTATGCCACCACAATTCTTTTAGTGTTCTTGTAAAGCTTTACTCTATTGTTAGATATAAAAAGTCAATCATGAGTACCATAATCCACTCCTGGTCTTGTTTTGGCTGAGAAATACAGCTTCTTCATTTTCTGCTTCCAATTAGTTTCTATATTACAGTTATCATAGTCTTGCACAACTGTTGCTTCTTGCCTCTAATGTCGTTAAAATCTGTTTATTCCGAGGAATCTCTTATTCAATATAAATCTTATATGTAAAAACCTAAAAGGTTCATTTTGGTATACTCTTCACCTGGCCAGGAGATAGTATTGTTTTCTACATTGAAACTGTTATGCCTACAATCATTAAAGAACCTCACTACTTCTGCATAACTTCAAATAGATATCAGATTAAAAAGCCGCTCATTATTTTTCTCTTAATAGATGGTTTAATTTATCCAAGTTTGCATAAAACCCAAATCTCAGCTCAAGTAGGGAGGTGAAAAAGGTGGGCATTTATCAGAAAAAAAGTCAGATAATAGAAATAGCAAAATCCCCTACTCCAAAAAGAAGCTTTTTAAATCTCCTGTTACACTATCAACTCAGAAACCCAAGCAGACTAGAGACAGAATACAATTCAGATTCATTATATTTTTCCAGGCAAATTATGTTGCAGAATTCTGTGGGTCTTATAAACATAAACACTCATTAGGCTCATAAGAAACTTAATATGGCGGTGGATGAAATTGGCAATTATAGGCCCGTCGCCAATGTTTCTTTCATGAGCAAAGTGGTCGAGAGGGTAGTGGCTGATCAGCTTCAGGCTCACTTGGATGAAACAGATGCCCTGGATCCGTTTCAGTCAGGCTTCAGGCCGTGCCACGGTACAGAGATGGCATTGGTCGCCCTGTATGATGACCTGTTGAGGGAGGCTTACAGGGGTAAAATGTCTCTGTTGGTCCTCCTCGACATCTCGGCGGCCTTTGATACAGTTGACCACGGTATCCTCCTGGGGAGACTCTCCAAGTTGGGAATTGGTGGCTCAGCACTCGCCTGACTCCGTTCCTTCTTGGGGGACCATCCCCAGAGAGTGCAGCTTGGGGAGAGTGTTTCGGCCCCGTGGAGTCTCAATTGTGGGGTTCCACAGGGGTCGATTATCTCCCCAATGCTATTTCACATCTATATGAGGCTGCTGGGAGGGGTCATCAGGGGGTGTGGGGCTTCGTGTCATCAATATGCCAATGACATCCAGCTCTACATCTCCTTTTCACCAACTGCAGGTGATGCCGTCCTGTCCCTACCGCGCTGCTTGGGAGCCGTACTGAAATGGATGCAGAAAAATGAGCTGAGGCTGAATCCGGACAAGACGGAGGTTATGAGGGTGGGTGGCCCCGTGGTTGGCAGCTTGGGTGACCCTGGCCGCAAAGAGTGGGGTCCGCAGCCTGGGTGTACATCTGGACCCAACACTCACCATGGAAACGCAGGTGGCGTCAGTAGTCCGCAACGCCTTTTTCCACCTCTGGCCGATCGCCCGGCTGCGGCCCTATCTCAACACGGGGGCACTCACTACCTTGATGCATGTGCTCGTAATCTCAGGATTAGACCACTGTAATGCGCTTTAAGTGGGGCCGCCTTTGAGGCTAATGCGGAACCTTCAGGTGGTGCAGAATGCGGCGGCCAGACTCCTCACTGGAGTGAGAAAATACCAACATATTTCTCCAACTCTGGCCGCATTGCATTGGCTGCCCATTCGTTTCCGCGTCGACTTCAAAGTCTTAATGCTTGCTTACAAGGTGTGAGGGTTCGATTTTAGGGTCTTCTGTCACACCCAATAAAGATTGAGACTGATTTAACTCTTCAACATTGTTCTCATTTATTAACAGCTCAACATTAACATCAACTTGCTTCTGAACTGGGTTTATTTATTTTATTTATTTATTTAATTTACCATATTTTTCGCTCCATAAGACGCACCTCTCCATAAGATGCACCAAATTTTTAGAACAGGAAAAAATAATCTGTTTTCTTCTCCTAAAAATTGGTGAGACTTATGGAGAGGTCCATCTTATGGAACACACCCTAGGACCCTTTGGAGGCTCACCCTGCCCCTCCGGGGGTCAGAGGGGGCAAAAACGCCACCTTCTGGGACTCTTCTGAAGCTTCTCAAGCCTCAAAAGTGTCCCAGAAGGTGTTGATTTTGCCCCCTCTGGCCTTAGGGTGTGTTCCAGGACCCTTTAGAGACTCACCCTGCCCCCCCCAGGGGTCAGAGGGGGTGAAATCGCCACCTTCTTGGACTCTTGAGGCTTGCGAAGCTTCAAAAGAGTCCCAGAAGCTTGCGATTTCCGCCCCTCTGGCCCAGCAGGGGGGCAGGGTGAGCCTCCAAAGGGTCCTAGGGTGTGTTCCAGGACCCTTTAGAGACTCACCCTGCCCCCCATGGGGCCAGGGGGTGAAATCGCCAGGTTCTGGGAGTCTTTTGAGGCTTGGGAAGCCTCAAAAGACTCCTAGAAACTAGCGATTTCGCCAGCGCCGGATCTGTGCGGGGGTGGGGGGAGTGTCGCAAGGTTCCTGGAAGGCTCACCCGGCCCCTTGCGACGCTCCCCCCACCCCCCACGGGACCAGGGGGGTGAAATCGCCAGCTTTTGGGAGTCCGGCCCTGGATCCGTGGGGGGGAGCGTGGCAAGGGTCCTGGAAGGCTCACCCGGACCCTTGTGATGCTCCCCCACCCACCCCCACGGGGACAGGGGGTGAAATCACCAGCTTCTGGGAGTCTTTTGAGGCTTCCCAAGCCTCAAAAGACTCCCATAAACTGGCGATTTCGCCAGCGCTGGATCCGTGGGGGGTGGGGGAGCGTGGCAAGGGTCCTAGAAGGCTAACCCAGACCCTTTTGATACTCCCCCACCCCACCCCCACGGGGCCAGGGGAGGTGAAATCGCCAGCTTCTGGGAGTCTTCTGAGGCTTGGGAAGCCTCAAAATACTCCCAAAAACTGGTGATTTCGCCGGCACTGCATCCGTGCAGGGGTGGGAGGAGCGTCGCAAGGGTCCAAGTGAGCCTTCCAGGACCCTTGCGACACTCCCCCCACCTGGAAGGCTCACCCAGACCCTTGCGATGCTCCCCCCCACAGGGCCAGCGGGGACGAAATTGCTGCCTTCGTTCCCAAAGACGCACAAACTTAACCACCCACATTTTAGGGGGGGAGTGTGTCTTGTGGAGCAAAAAATATGGTATATCCTGCCTATCTGGTCGGATTAGGACCACTCTAGGCGGTTTAACGTCTCTTGTGGTCTGAACCTCGACGGCAAGGATGTCCAAACATTAGAAACAAAAGGGTTAGTTTCTTCAAAGTCCCACAGTCCAGGTATCTTCTCTGAGACCAGCGGTTCACCTCCTTCTCCTTCAGGTCCTAGGAGTGGTATGGTCTCATCTCCGCTCCACCCCCAGAATGGTGAGCCCTCTCCCGGACTGGCCAGCCATGGTCCGGGTAGACGCCCATCTTCTGGAGCTCTGCGAGATGCCATGCCTTCTTATTCTCCAACTCTCTCCCCCTGGCCTCCCTCTCTTCTTGTAGACGTTGCTGCCACTCCTTCGCTTCCGTTTCTCCCCAATAAGAAGGGTGGGGCTGTAACCCCTGGTGTCGGCGTCTTTCAGCTTCCTCGTGTGGTACCTTAACCTGCTCCCATTTTCCTGTCCAGGGATCCTGGACCCAAATCATTTTCCAACCGCCCGGGATTTCATCCCGCCTGGCCCTTACATCCCCCGCCCCCGCCTCTATCGTCGCCCTTCCTTTTCCTGCCAGAACTCCACCCGCCGTCGTTGACATATTTAACCCTTTCATTTCTTGTACCAAATTCCGGATGTCTACCCCTTGATGTCTCTGTCCACCTCCTTGCTTTCCTTTCTAGGTGGAAAAGGTGGGGGAGAAGTTTGGGTCTCTTTAGATTGGACTCGAAGCGACGGCACTCCTACATAAGCCTCCTGCCCCTGGCTGGGAGTCTTACATACCCCCCATCCAAGAGGGCCATCCGCTCCTCGCTGCACGCCCACAGACCCTGCTGAGAAAAATAATCGACATTAGCATGCTCGAGTCCTTTTCTATACTTAACTCTGAAAGAAAAGGGTTGCAGTGCTAAATACCACCGTATGAGTCTGGGATTGGTTTCCTTCATACGACTGAGCCACTGCAAAGGAGCATGGTCTGTTATCAAAGTGAAAGGGGACCCCTGGAGGTAATACCTCAGACTGTGAGTAGCCCATTTGATTGCCAGAGCTTCCTTTTCAATCATGGCATATTTTTGTTCCCGAGGTGTAAGCTTTTGACTCAAGTATAGAATAGGGTACTCTACTCCCTCTCTCATTTGTGACAACACTGCTCCCAGGCCTTGGTCTGACGTGTCCGTGAACAAGATGAAGGGTAATTTGAAATCAGGGAAAAACCGGACGGGTAGGTCACAGATTATCTCTTTGAGGGTTTCAAAAGCCCTTTCATGTTCATGATTCCATTTTACCTTTACCGGGGCTCTCTTTTTTGTTAGATCAGTTAAAGGGGCTGCAATTGAAGCAAAACCTGGTACAAATTGGTGGTAGTACCCCACCAATCCTAAGAATTGCTGTACCTCTTGCTTAGTCTGGGGTCGATACCAATTAGAAATTTTGGTCACCTTTTCCTCTTCCGGTTGAATTTCTACCTGTCCTACTTTGAACCCCAGATATTCTACTTTGGGAAGCCCTATTTTGCACTTTTTTGGGTTGACCATCAACCCTGCTCTTCCTAATTCTCTTTAAACCTTCCTTAAATTGATTAGATGCTCTTCGCAGGATTGGCTAAACACAATAATGTCATCTATATAAGCAGTGGCCCAACTCCTATGGGGCTTTAACAACTTATCCATAAGGCGCTGAAATGTCGCAGCTGCGCCATGCAGCCCGAACGGCATCTTGACAAATTGGAATAATCCTTTGGGGGTACAGGGGGCCATGTTCTCCCTATCTTGGGGTCTCACCGGAATCTGCCAGTAACCCTTCGTTAAATCGATGAAACTCAGGTATTTCGCATTGCCTAGCTTGTCTAATAAGTCTCCTACTCAGGGCATGGGGTAGGCATCAAATTTTGAAACAGAGTTAATGTTCCTGAAGTCTATGCAAAAACCTCAGAGAGCCATCAGGCCTGGGTACCATTACCGGGAAACTTCTCCAAGGTCCCTTGGATGGTTCAATCACCCCTAACCGAAGCATCATGTCAACTTCTTGTTCTATTACCTTAACCAAATGATGAGGCCAAGTCCTGCCTCCATCGCGTACTACTACCCCAGGGTCCGTCTCAATAACATGCTCTACCAGTGAAGTTTGACCCGGCACCTTGGAGAAAACCTCGGTGAATTCTTCCTTTAAAGCCAAGACCTGACCCCTTTGTTCAGAGTCCAGGACAGCTCCTATAACAATGTCTTCTTCTATATCCTCCTCAATAACTTCGGGACCTAATTCCTCTTCTGTCTCACTTCTGAAGAGGTATTCCCTATTCACCCAGGCTTTTAACAGATTTACATGGAAAACTCGGGATTTTTTTTCTGGTCAGGGATTTCTACTTCATAATCCACATCGTTAATATTTCTCACCACTCTATAGGGCCCGTGCCATTTAGATAGGAATTTTGAATTGTCCATGGGTAACAGGACTAGGACCTTTTGTTCTGGCTCAAACTCTCGAGGTTTCACCCTTTTATCATAACGTTCTTTTTGTTTGCTTTGAACGCCTTCCAAATTCTCTTTGGCTACCTCCCAAGCCACCCTTAGGTTATTTCTCATTTCCAGGATCTGTTGCAACACATTATGTGATTGGTCCTCACCCTCTTCCCATTTCTCCTTTACCAGATCCAAAATCCCCCAGGGTTGGCACCCATATAATAACTCAAAGGGGGAGAAGCCCAGTGACGCTTGTGGGGCTTCTTGGACAGCAAACATCAAAGGGTTAATAAACATGTGCCATTTTCTAGGCTGCTCAATCACCATTTTTCTCAGCATTCCCTTCAACGTGCGATTAAACCTTTCCACTAGTCTGTTTGCTTGGGGATGATAGATGGAGGTTTTGAGAGGTTTTACCCCCAATAAGTCCCACATTTGTTTAAAGGTCAAACTCAAAAAATTAGACCCTTGGTCTGTTAGTACCTCCCTTGGAAAGCCCACCCTGGAAAACACCCCTAATAACTCCTTCGCTAGTACTTTTGCCATCGTCGACCATGGCTTCTGGGTAGCGCGTAGCATAGTGAATTATAACCAGAATATATTGGTGTCTTCCTCTGACTTAGTCAGGGGGCCCACCATATCCATTGCTATACGATCGAAGGGTCTATCCACGAGGGGCATTGGGATCAACTTAGCCCCTGGACCTGCTTTAGGTTGGGTAAGCTGACATTGCGGGCAAGATTTACAGAACTCCTCGATCTCCTTTGTCATTTTCGGCCAGAAGAACCTCTGTTTTACCCTTGCCAAGGTCTTTTGGGAGGCCAAATGTCCTGCAATTGGCAAGTCGTGGGCCCAATGCACAACCCATACCCTCAAATGGCTCGGCACTACCAAAAGCGTTTCTTTCTCTGCGTGTTTGCGGACATAATATAGTAACCCCTTACGCATTTCAAATTTCGCTTCATCCTCCTTTGACTCTCCTTACCGGACCGCCACTTGCAGTAACTCCTTTAAGCTCGGGTCATCTTGCTGCAGGTTCTGCAGCTGGTCCCTAAAGAGTTGCATAACTTCTGCCTCTCTTTCCCAATTGTCTTTTCCCCCCACAAAACTGTCTTCCAGCCTTCTGGCGAGGTCTTCTAGGCCTGGCCAATCTCTGCCCAATAACATCTCCCTAGAGTCCAGGGACTACCCCCACCGCTAGTTCGGCCTTATGATCCCCTATGATCACGTCCGCTTTAGCTGTTTCATATTCCTTAGAGTCTCCATGGATGCATTTAATTACCACAGTCTCTGGGAGGCGATGCCCCTCCATTTCTTTTACTAGAGTTCGGGTGCACCCTGTATCTATGAGGGCCCATTTCTTTTGTCAATTTATTATTTATTTATTATTTATTTAATTTATATGCCGCCCACACTACCCAAAGGTCTCTGGGCGGCTTACATTTACCCTGCCATTACTACCCAACCCGGGTGGCTCCTTTCACCCACCTTAGCCATATTCGCATAGATGTTGCTCCATGTGCATTCCTCTGCTGGGCAGAATTTTTTAATGTGTCCGAACTGGCCGCAGCTGAAACACGCGGACATCTTTTCTTTACCCGATTTCCAGGTGGGCGCCAGCTTGCTCTTCGCCGGGTCGGTGGTAATAGTCAGGCGTGGTATTCATGTGCCTGTCGGATTCACGAACTCTATCCGGTCAGGTCCCGGTTTCTTCATGCTCGGGATGGAAGCACCACGTGGAGCTCTTAAGTTTGTTGCCTCCGCCATTTTCTCTTTGTAGCGTGGTCTCTCTCCCTGCATTGTAGGTCGAGTCTGCCACGTGTCTTCGACTCCTAGATAGTCCTCTAGTAAAGTAACAGCGCCCTCTACACTGATGGGTTTGTGCTTCATGACTCAATTGCGGGGCCCCGAGCTTAACACTGATATCAGTTGTTCCAGGATTACCAGCTCTAACACCTGCTCCGCTGTTTTGCCTTTAGGTTGTACCCATCTTGTGGCATTCACCCTCATTTTCTGGGCCAGAGTCCTTGGGTGTAACCCTGGCTTCAATTTCAATTCTCTAAACCGTCGCCGATACGCTTCTTCATTTAAATTATTATTATTATTATTATTTATTTAATTTATATCCCACCTATCTAGTCGTGGTGGACTACTCTAGGCGGCCAATTAAGCGTATTTAATATGGCTGTTTTCACCTTCCCGTAGTCTCCTGCATCTTCTGGATCCAGGGTGTCTACTATTTCCTGGGGTTACCCTGTTGAATATGGAGTTACAGTTAATGCCCATTGTTCTTTAGGCCATTGTGCCGACGTCGTGACCCTTTCGAAAGTGTTTAGGAATGCTGCCGGATCATCTTGTGGTTCCATCTTTTGTAACTTAATGGGCGGCCTCATCACAATGGGTGCCTTCAGGTCTGACAAAGTTGGCGACAGGATCGTGACCAGTTGTGTTTTCTGTAACTGTTCTATAATTAGACGTTGTTGATCGGCTAGCTGCTAAATCAATAATTCTTGGCCCTCCGTTATCTGTCGTATCCACTTGTCTGCATCGGTGTGTCAGTGTGACTGCCCGCCAAGTTGGGTGCCAATATGTGAGGGTTCGATTTTAGGGTCTTCTGTCACACCCAATAAAGATTGAGACTGATTTAATTCTTCAACATTGTTCTCATTTATTAACAGCTCAACATTAACATCAACTTGCTTCTGAACTCGTCGTCGTTTAGTCGTTTAGTTGTGTCCGACTCTTCGTGACCCCATGGACCAGAGCACGCCAGGCCCTCCTATCTTCCACTGCCTCCCGGAGTTGTGTCAAATTCATGTTGGTTGCTTCGCAGACACTGTCCAGCTTCTGAACTAGGTTTATTTATTTATTTATTTATTTATTTATTTATTTATTTATTTATTTATTTATTTATTTATTTATTTATTTATTTATTTATTTATTTATTTATTTATTTATTTATTTAATATCCCACCTACCTGGTCAGATTAGGACCACTCTAGGCGGTTTAATGTCTCTTGCAGTCTGAACCTTGACGGCAAGGGTGTCCAAACATTAGAAACAAAAGGGTTAGTTTCTTCAAAGTCTTCTGGAGCTCTGCGAGATGCCATGCCTTCTTATTCTCCAACTCTCTCCCCCTGGCCTCCCTCTCTTCTTGTAGATGTCGCCGCCACTCCTTCGCTTCTGTTTCTCCCCAATAAGAAGGGTGGGGCTGTAACCCCTGGTGTCAGCGTCTTTCAGCTTCCTCGTGTGGTACCTTAACCTGCTCCCATTTTCCTGTCCAGGGATCCTGGACCCAAATCATTTTCCAACCGCATGGGATTTCTTCCCGCCTGGCCCTTATATCCCCCGCCCCACCTCTATCGTCGCCCTTCCTTTTCCCGCCAGAACTCCACCCACCGCCGTTGACATATTTAACCCTTTCATTTCTTGTACCAAATCCCGGGTGTCTACCCCTTGATGTCTCTGTCCCTTTCCTTTATTTAACTCCTCCAATTCTGTGGTGTCCACCTCCTTGCTTTCCTTTCTAGCCGGAGAAGGTGGGGGAGAAGTCTGGGTCTCTTTGGATTGGACTCAGAGCAATGACACTCCTACATAAGCCTCCTGCCCCTGGCTGGGAGTTTTACACAAGGCCCTAAATGGTTTAGGACCTCGCTATTTGGCGGAACGCCTGCTCCCACCAGGGTCTACCCGGATCCCCCGCACAAGTCAGGAGGTGAGGCTGAGGCGCCTGATGCTGAGAGGCCCGGAAGGAAAAGACACGAAACCGGGCCTTCTCGGCGATGGATCCTCGCCTCTGGAACAACCTCCCTTCAGAGATTTGTGTGGCCCCTACGCTGGGAATCTTCAAAACCCAATTAAAAATATGGTTGTACATCCAGGCCTTCCCTCCAGTCAATACCTGATTTCTTTTCTATTCCTTCTTATTTTATTCTCACTCTATTTTATTGTAACTGTATCAAATAATTATGTAATGTTCTTGCATTTTATTGTTTTATCCTATACTGGAAGCCGCCTAGAGCGGTCGAGTAGACCAGATAGGCAGGGTATAAATCAAATAAACAAATAAATAAATCAGCAAATAAATAAATAAATAAATACAGCAGTTTAAGACACCTGAACTCTGTAACTAAATAGAGAAATCCATCACTGTTGGATATACCATATTTTTTGCTCTATAAGAGACACATTTTTACCCCCAAAAGTGGGGGGAAGTCTGTGCGTCTTATGGAGCGAATACTGTAAAAGCACTTCACCGGGGCCCAGCAGGGGGATGGTGGAGGGAGCCCCAGAAGGGTCTGAGAGTGCCTTCCAGGACCCTTTGGAGGCTCCTCCACCCCTCATAGGGCCAGCGGGGGCGAAATAGCCAGTTCCAGGACCTTTCTGAGGCTTTTCAAGCCTCAGAAAGGTCCTTTTCAAGCCCCAGAAAGGTCCTGGAAGCTGCCGATTTCACCCCCGCTGGCCCCATGGGGGTGGGGGAACCTCCCAAGGGTCCTGGATGGCACTCTCAGACCCTTGGAGGGTTACCCCCACCCCCACCCTCATGGGCCCTTTATAACCTTAAAGGCTTGCCAATACTGTACTGCCATTGCATTATGAAATACAAATGCTAGCCAGGTTTTCAGGAAAGCAGGAGAACCATCTATCAATTCACATGGGGTGAGCTAAGCCACTAACATAGGTGGCTATAGAGAAGATTAGCCAGATTCATGGAATTAGTCAGACTCATAGAAGACTAGTTATGCCATGGCTACTTGCCATGTAGGATCTATGCCACTTGTTACCTGGAAACCGCAGGAAGCCCTTTGATTGACATTGTTCTTTGTATCAAATTCTGTCTTGTACTTGCCATAGCATACATTTAGACTCAATACCCAACTTACAGACCGAACATTATCAGTCATTTATTATTTTTGCCCATAACAACCACTCTGCCTTTATTTTCATGAACCTCTAAAAATGATGGATTTTGTCCATAAGTGTATCACATTCTGAGCTGAGATCTCCACACACACACTTTTTTCATTCTCACTGGTCTTTTGCCAGTCTGATGCATTTTCATCTGCTCACTCTCTTCCCTGTATCCTTACCAACCAGTAGGACTTTAACTTCCTTCCTTCCTCATCCCACACTCCCATCTTTCTTAATTTCTGGAAGAGTTTGTAGACCTTACAGAGGGAAGCACCTCATGGAGATGATTAGAGACCCTATGGATAAATAACAGCCTTATCCTGTTCCCTTCCTTTGAATTTAAAGAAGGTTAGAGAATCAGTGCCTAGAGATGGCACTGTCAGAATATTTTTTTCCCGTTTTCCTCCCCTAAAAACGAGGTGTGTCTTATGGAGAGGTGCATCTTATGGAGCGAAAAATACAGTAATTTTCTCAGGAAATAATATTCATTGAGCCTTATAAGAACAAAATATGCTTCTTATGCTTACACATTTAAACTGACTATACTGTTAATATAAACAGACATTAACAGGAAAATAAGCAGCTGTACAAAGTCAATAGTCGTCTCTGTAGGATTTTTCTCTGCCTACCCATCTGCATATTGAATACAGAAAATACCAGGGTTCCCACCTCCTAAGGTAAACACAAAGTTGATAGGCTGCAGTTATTTACTATAAAATGCCACAGAAAAATGTTATTTACTTGCAAATGTACTGAATTCCCCTGAAGGCCTTCCACAATGGGACGAAATCTATCAATATTTCTCTCTTCTGCTGCTGTAGTCAGGGCTTCCAAAATTTTTTCAAGGCTACATTATTATAGGAAATAAACAAATGCAGATACATTGAAAAACATGTCTGAAGCTTCAAAATGTTTATCAGCTTTTTCTCTCATATTTTTCTTTCTATATTCACATTTTATCACATCCATACAACAAGAATCCTACATAGAACATGGCAGCTTTTTCATAAAGCCTATTCAGCATTTGAAGCTATACAAATGTTTGCAAAACTAGTCTTTATTGTCTCAATCTTGCAAAATTTGCAAAAAGCTTCAATATACACAGCTCTAGTTAAACTGAACTCCCCACATATTAATTAAAATGTTTCTTTTTAATGCTTTTAATATTTTCAAACTAAATGTTAGTCTTTGGTTCTTGTAGTTTCCAATTAAAATCCTGACCTACTTGGGTTTTTTTAAAGTTCCCACTTAAAATAAACATATGTATTATGTGATATACTTACACATTTTCATCTCCAACAATGCACATTGCAGAAAGAAGTTTAACTACATCAGTCATCATATTAATTTGTTTAGGATCAACTGCTTCAGCCAGTAATAAAAAGCTTCTCTGTTCACTCATTATTCTCTCCAAACCATACTGAACAAAAGAATAAAGTAAACAGAAACCAGGAAATCACAGACAACTCCAAGGCTGCTGGACAGTTCTAACAAAATTATCCCAGGTAAACAAAATATGTATTTGTTGAAATAGAAAAACACTCTGAAGTTTGAAGTATTTGTAGAAAATGGAAATAACAAGCAGAATCCTTTTCTCAGTTTATGCTTGCATAAGGAAAATTTTTCTAAGGCTTGGCAACAAAATGCAGTGCTTTAAAATGGTAGACACTTGGCTGGATAACTCAGTGGTTTAGATATCTAGCTATGGAGCCAGAGGTTGGGAGTTGGTTTCCCCACTGTGTCTCCTATAAGTAAAGCCAACCCGTATGGTCTTGGCCAACCTGCATAGTCCCCGGGTGCCCCCAGATGAAGGGAATGGTAAACCACTTCTGAGTATTCTCTACCTGGAAAACCCTGGTAGGGGTTGCCATGTCAGACTCAATTTGATGGCACACAATTGTTATATTAAAGTGGTAGGCATTCTGTTCTGAGGCACATGCCCCAATATGTAATCAGGTACATGTTCAGGAACAGAACTAGAGTGGCATCTTACTAATGAGTGGCAATATGCAGCCAAGACAGATTATCTTCATTTATGCAAGTGTTAGTTATGACACAAAGCAGGCATGGAAACAAAGGGCTTACTTCACTCATTTCATGTTACAATTATCATAGCCA
Organism: Pogona vitticeps; assembly: GCF_051106095.1. Lineage (NCBI taxonomy): Eukaryota > Metazoa > Chordata > Lepidosauria > Squamata > Agamidae > Pogona > Pogona vitticeps. The sequence goes on from NC_135785.1 coordinate 131,640,499, forward strand.
ATTGGTACAATTTACAATTATCTATATTATTCTTCAAACCTGAATATATCAATGAACAATTTGTCTTTGATTAGGGTACTTAGCCTCTAAATACTATCCAAATTGACTTTGGAAATATAGTTTATGTTTTAAAGAAAATCACTTCCCATTGCTAGATTCTGGTTCCCTCATAAATCAAATGAACCCTTATACTTAAGCCTCAATGTAACTTAACATCAGTGCGTGCATTCATGTCCAACTGAGTTTAATGGGGCATACTCCAAAATCAATAGATATCAGACTGAAGCCTTAAATAATTAAGCAAATTATTTACTGACCTTGTTATTCATAAAAGCTTTCAAGCATTGTATGATCTTATGCTGGATCTTCTTCAGAATGATGTCATGACTGAAAGCATGAAATCAAAGACAATAAATTTAGATGATAAATACAGGCTTATTCTATTCTTACTGAAAACTGTAACAGGAAGCAGTCCTTACTGTTTTGTTTCAAGCAGCCTCTCCAAAATGTCCAATAATAATCCAAGACCGTCATGTCCAAAATTCTCAACCCAGCTGCAAGAAAACATTTCTTCTATTAAAGCAGGCATTTTAAAATTCCTGATCAGCTAGCTAGGTCTATGTAGCATAGATGAAACCAGTTAGACCTTCTGTCCTGGTTCCAAACAGCATGTCCATCTATTAATACAAACCTGCCTCCTTTTCATATAATAGTATGCTAGAAGCAGTGTCCCTCTTGTCAGTTTCCAATTTGCAGTAATTCAATTACAGTGTATTTAATACATTATACTGCATATCATTGTACTGCGTATTGTGACTGGAATGTTAAAACTATTATTGACAACAATACTAAAATGATTACTTTATCAAGTATTATACAGAAATACTAATTTCAAATTTAGCCTCCTGAAACCAGGAGTTGCATTTGGACAAGCAAAGGATCAGGGCAAAGCTTGAGGATCTTCCACAGTAAATGTACAATGGCCAAACAATTCATATTAGTAAAAAAAGAGAATTTTTCCTAGAGAAAATGCAGAACGAAGCAATGATACATTATTATACTACATATAGAGAGGTTACCTACCTGTAACCATGGTTCTTCTAGCGGACCTCTGTGAATTCACACGAGTGGGTTTCTTCTGCGCCTCTGCAGGAAGTTTCGGAAGTTTCTAGAGCTTCTAAAAAAGATTTGACAATAAGATACTCCCCCTGAAGTTCAAGCTCCGCCCCTCCGATCTTCCCCTCAGGTCATTCTATAGTCCGCCGCTGTCAAAGTAGGATGCTCATATTATTAGACAATGTGATGGACAGAGGGGAGGGAGGGAATGTGTGAATTCACAGAGGTCCACTAGAAGAACCATGGTTACAGGTAGGTAACCTCTCTTCCTTCTTCGTGGCCTAGGTGAATGCACACAAGTGGGTAACTAACAAACGTACCGGATGGTGGGACATCACGGTAGCAGAGATGTCAGGATTGCTCTGATGAATGTGGCATCATTCTTTGCCCTGACATCAAGGCAGTAATGTTTCATGAAGGTTGTCAGATTGGACCAAGCTGCTGCTCAGCAGATGCTTGGTATCTCTATTCCACAATGTAGGGCAGTCAATGTCAACATTGCTCTTGTTGAATGTGCTTTTAATTGCTGAGGTACTGTCTTGCCTGATAGTTCATATGCTAATGATATGGTCTGAAATATCCATCGGGATATGGTCTGAGCTGAAGCCAGAGCACCTTTACTCGGGCCATGATGACAAACAAATAACCTAGGAGATTTCCTGAAGTCTCTTGTCCTTTTTGATATAAAAGGCTAGTGCTCTGCAGACATCCAGCATGTTGCGCTTGCATTCAATAGACGATAATGGGGATGGAAACAATGTTGGTAGTATTAGCAGTTGATTCATGTGGAAGTTAGATACCACCTTGGGGAGGAATGATATGTCAAAGTACATGGTAACCTTGTCAGGATGAAATTGTAAATATGGAGAATCTGATCAAAGAGCCGACAGTTCACTGGCTCCTTTTGTGTATGTGATTATTACAAGTAGCCATTGGTTCAAAAGGAGATTTATTTAGAGCACTGGTTCTTAACCTTGGGTTACTCAGGAGTTTTGGACTGCAACTCCCAGAAGCCTTCACCACCAACTGTGCTGGCTGGGGTTTCTGGGAGTTGCAGTTCAAAAACATCTGAGTAACAAAGGTTAAGAACCACTGATTTAGAGCATCTAAAACAAGCTGTAGGGACCATTGAGGTATAATTTGTTGAGTTGGGGGGGTCTGATATTTTGAAGTCCCTTCATGAATATTTTCAAAGTAGGATGGGAAAAAAAGTTTTGCTGATGGCAGTTGGGGTGGTTGATGTGCCACGATTGCTGAAATATAAACTAAATATGACAGTCCAAGATCAAATAAGTGAAGAACGAAGGTGAGCATTGTTTTAAGTGAGACTGGGTTTGGGCTTAAACTTTTGTAATCTGTAAAAATTTTTAAAGATTTCCATTTCTTCTCATAGAGTTTCTGTGTGGAGGGCTTTCGAGCCCAATCTAGGATTTTGTGGAACTCAGGGTTATTCTTCACGCTGTCAGTCTCAGAGATTGAATGTCTGGATGGAGAAGCAATCCGTTGTTCTTGGAGAGGAGATCTAGTATCGACGGTAAGTGTAATATATCTGTCACTATCATCCTTAGGTGGGTGAACCACAGTTGGCATGGCCACCATGGATCAATCATTATTGCATCCGCTTGGCATTGAGCGATTCTGATGACTGTCTTCTGGATCATTGGTATTAATGGAAACATGTATAAGAGTTCTCCTGTCCAGTCTATCATGAAGGCATCTCCTAGAGACTTGGGATTGATGCCTGATCTTGAACAATACCTGGGACATTTGGTGTTGTCCCACGTTGCAAAGAGGTCTATTGATGGGTATCCCCATCAACGACAAATCGTTTGAAAAGTATGATTCCCCAGTGTCCATTTGTATTTATGAGTGGGTAGTCGACTTAAATGATCCATCAGGTAATTGTCCTCCGTTGAGATGTGAATAGCTTGTGAAAAGACATGATGAAGGCAACACCATTCCCATAGATAAATGATGGCAAACATTTTTGAGCCCGAGTGCCCAAACAGCAACATAAAACCAAATTATTTATTTTGAAGTGCCAGCACTGCAATTAAACCCGAATACTGAGGTTTTAGTTTAGAAAAAACAACTCATACAGTTGTCTGAACTAATCAACACCTTTTGTCTTAAAAGAAAAACACAATAACATAACTTTCAATGCTACAAACACTTTTTTATTGAAAAGTAACTATTAACTCTGGTAAATGAAAAAATATTAAAGTAATACATTGTACACATAGCTTGAAGCAAGGTAATTTATACAAAGTTTTATAAAAATTATATGCATGCACTTTTTTATAAGGGATACTCAATTTGGCATGCTTTTGCGCAATTAATGTGAGTTTTGATATTGTATACATGCTGATAATTTGTCAAACCTTGGCTCATACAACATTAGTTTCAGAGCAACACATGCAGTACCTACGTCATCTGTCAGTCTGTTTCTGGTGTCAGATTTGATATAATTCAAAGCTGAAAACAGCTGCTCACAAGCATAAGATGATTCAAAACAAAGTAAGAAGAGCAAACCCAAATGCTTTATTTGACTTAAAATTACTTGGCAGAGAATTCCACACTTTAATGATTTCATTTTCAGAACTACCAACTGTGCTGTCCTTTTTCATCCCTTCACACTCTATTTTCTCCAGTGTTTTACACAGGTCATAGAATTTTTCTAGATACAGTTTTATTGAAATTCCAATAGCTCCATTTCCAGATTTTCCAAAATCTAACCACTGTAAGCAGGAAAGATCAAGTTCTTCAAATTTGGCTTTATCTGGAGAAGAAAACACTGAGTTGTCTCCATCTTTCGGAGCTTTAAAAATCTGTTCCTAAAATTCTCCTTTGCAGCTACTACAATGCTAGAAAATTCCTTGCAGATTTCCTGCTGGCTTGTAGGATTCTCCGTAAATCTTGTAGAATTTTCCAAATGCATTTTTAGATTTGGAAAATATTTCAGCTGCCCACTTTCGAGGTCTCTCTCAAAAACCTGCAATTTTCTCTCAAGTATTCTGATGTCACAAATCATCCTTTCTGCTGTTTTCCCTAAACCTTACAGTTTTTTGTTCAGTACATTGAAGTGCGCTGTACAATCTGTAAAAAAACACGAGGTTGGTAAGCCAGGCCTTATCAGTGAGCTGTGATATTCTTCCTCCTTTTCAGTCATAAACAGCCTAATTTCATCCAAGCAGGCTACAAATCTCTCCAGGACTCATCCTCTGCTCAGCCACCGGACATTATTGTGCATAAATAAAGTATTATATGTGCCTGAATGTCATCGAGAACTGGTTGAAACTGTCAAAAATTAAGAGCGTGAGCCATGATGTAATTTACTATTTTTGTCACATCTCAAAATGTTTTTCTTCTTTAACAAACGTTAAAAGGCAGCAATGCAGGAAAAAGTGCAATGCAGTAGGAAAAGAAGAAGACTGAACATGAGATGGATTGACTCAATAAAGAACCACAGTCCTTTGTTTGTAAGACCTTTTGTTTGGTGCTGCAGTCAAAGTAGGACCAGAAGCAGAAATACTGGGATTCCGTTTTTGGGAATAAACTATAATACTGTTGCCTGCTTTGGGGTTGTGAAATAGAGAAACACAATTGCTACACACTTCAGACTGCAAATGTAAATGCAGTGGAGATTAACTTTGGAAAGTTCCTTTCTTCCTGATTTTATGAGAGTCAAGTATCTCTCTCTCTCTCTCTCTCTCTCTCACTCACTCACTCACTCACACACACAGACACACACACACCCTTCCTCAATATTCAACAATCAGTTGCTTCAGTTCTGTATGTTCATCTCCTCTCATTACATTTAAACAAGCTTGATGAATGCACTCGTCCCTCTCTCACACCTTCCTTCTCATCTTTTGGAGCCTTCCCTCCTGCTTGCATCAGTTCCTTTTTTCATCGTTTTGAGTGTCTCTCTCAGACACACACACACACTCAATTTTCTACAACCTTACATTTAAACAAGCTTGATCAATCCACCCGTAGCTCTCTTGCACCTTCCTTCCGACCTTAATTGGAGCTTTCCCTCCTGCTTGCAGTCACCTCCAGCGGAAGTAGTAATTCACAAGCCAGATTGACTGCCATGGGCTGCTCTACAGCAGTAAACAATAAAGCAGCCTTATCTCTGATCTCTAAAAGAACTGATTTACAAGTGCCACAATCAAGGAATGTAGCAGGGATACGTGGCTTACAATCGTGCAGTTTGAGGTTTGCCTGGGGGGTGGGAGTAGCACTCCAGTAACTTTTGGTTCGTGTGCCCATGGAAAGGCCTTTGCGTGCCAGCTGTGGCACATGTGCCATAGGTTCACCATCACTGCTATAGATCCACTGTAAGGTACAGAAGGGAAAGTGAGGGAGTTTGTGCCTCCCTGTTTGATTATATAATACATAGCTGTGGTGTTGTCCGCAACTATTTGAACTGCTTGTCCTTCAATGTGAGCTAAGAAGGCCCGAAATGCTTTTATTATAGCTAATATTTCCAATTGATGTGTAACAGTTTTTCTCTTTTTGTCCACAGACCGTGTATTCGGAGTTTCTGACAGTGCACCCCCCCATCCCGATGGGCTGGCATCTGTAGTATATCGATAATCTTACTGGTTTGAAGGGTCTGCCGATGGTCAGATTCGGAAGGGATGTCCACCAGGTAAGTTGGTCTGCTAATTCTGGGGTCACTGTGAGGCATTTCGACTGGTGGTCTATCAAGGGGTCGAATAGGGATAGAAACCATGCTTGTAGTGATCTCATTTTTAATCTTGTATGTGTGATGACTGCAGTTGTAGAGGCCATAAGACCTAGTAGATGTTGTGCTTTGTGTGCTGATACCATCGTATGCAAATGGAATGGGCGAATATCATGTTCTATTTCGACAATTCTTTGAAGAGGTAGGAATGCCCTTGCTTTTATGGAGTCTAGATCTGCTCTCATGTAGCTGATCTTTTGTGACAGTTCTAGTTGAGATTTGTTGTAGTTTACCTTCAAACCTAGTCTTTGTAGTGTGTCTAAGGTAATTTCTGTTGCCCTGACAGCATCATGGTACGAATGAGCCACTATAAGCCAATCGTCGATATAGGGAAAGATGGTAATCCCTCGAAGTCATAGGTAGGCTGCTGTTGGGGCCATGCATTTTGTTAATGTCCTTGGGGCTGTTGGCAGTCCAAATGATAGGGCACAGAATTGATATGTTGTGTCTTTGAAATGGAATCTCAGGAATTTTTGATGAAGAGGATGAATCGATATATGAAAGTATGCATCCTTCAGATCGATGACCACAAACCAGTTTCCCTGTGAGAGTAGGGGGGTAATGGTATTGAGAGTTAGCATGCAGAATTTCCTGGGTCGTATAAATTTGTTAAGCTTCCTGAGATCCAGGATGAGGCAAAATCCTCCATCCTTCTTTGGGACTGTAAAATAATGAGAATAAAAACCTTCTTTCATTGGAGAAGGTGTGACTCTAATTACGGCTTGTTTTTGGAGGAGTTATATTTCTTCCTGTAGGCCTAATGAAAAAGTAGGATTTTTGATAGTATTAGCTGGTGGAGTTTTGAAAAACTCAATATGATAAACACATTGGACTACAGATATGACCCATTTATCAGTTGTTATCTATTGCCATTCCAGCAGGAAGTCTTGTTTGGAAGGGTAACTGGAAAAGATTACGAGTATTGCTTACCCTTTCTTTGCTGTTTACAAAAGGGTTGTCTTGTAATCTGTGGTTGGTGAGGTCTGAATTGTGGAGTGAATGTAGAGGTCAACTGATAGGATCTTTCCTGGTGTTGCAGTCGATATAGCCGAAAGTACTGCTGGTATTGGTACGATTGCTGTTGATGATACGGTTTTTCTATATGGAGGCTTTTGATACCAGTAAGTCTGTCATGGAATGTAAGATTTCACCATTTTTCTAAGTTTGTGAATATTTTCCATCATCTCATCAGTCTTGGAATTGAATAAGCCCGTGGTATCGAACAGAAGATCCTCGATTCTGGCCTTAGTATCACCAAGGATATTGGATGAGCGAAGTCAGGCGTGTCTTCTAATGGCTATGGATGTAGCCATTGCCTTAGACGCTGTATCTGCCATGTGTCTAGCGGCCACTCTCTGCTGTTTAGCGAGAGTTGTTGCCTCCGTGTGTGTATTTGGCAGATCTGGTTTGGTCGTTTCAAATGCATGCTTGTGGTGTTGGTAGTAGCTTGTCCCACAGGTGTCTTTGATACGCACCCATGGCTGCCTGGTAATTGGAGATCCATATGAGAAGGGATGTAAGGGAATATACAGTAATTTTCTCCTGAGAGTATCAATTTTGTGTCCCTCTCTGTTAGTTGGGGCCATATAAGACTTATTGAGTGTCTTGTATTGTGTGGATTCCATCACAATTGAGTTAGGCGCTGGGTGTTTCAGCAAGAAGGTGGCATCTGCGCCATGTGTTTTATAAAGGTGTTCCACCCTACGTGGAGTTTAGAGAGATGAGGATAGCTCGTCCCACGATTCTTTAACAAGCTGTAGCATAGCAGGTAAAACTGGGTGGAGGAGTCTTATCTTGTTCCAAGTCATGAAATACTAAGTCCCTTTCTTATTGAGAAGGTTGCTGAATATCGAGTTGAAGTACCTTTGCCATTCGGAGTATACACTGCGCGTACAAAGTGTAATCTTTGAGGGTGATGGAGGATGATTGTCAAGTGTATCTGAAATCGGAGTGGGATGCTGTATTGTTGAGTCCTCCGATCTGGCTCACCTGTGGTCCTCATATTATCCATATTCCTGGTATCTGTATGGGTAATATGGTTCATAACAGTGGTGCCTATAATAAGGATGGTACTCGGTATGGCAGCAGTACTCTCCATATCAGTGTAACTGTTGGATTGGAGACGTATGCCTCCACTTTTATTTACTTTTTCTGGGCAAGTGGTCAGGAGACTGATTCCAATTCATGATGAGTAACTGCCCGCGCTGATGACCGAGGGCTATAAAGGGCCATGGCCGGGCTGGATGGTATATCAGCCTGAGATTGGCCTGAGCTGGGTGACAAGCTGAGAACTGCATGCACTGTTTGTGCTGATGCCAGAGTGAGGTCATCTCTATCTGAGAAGATTGGTGCTTCTTGAGACGACTCCTCCAATACTGGCGAAGGGGCCGGTGGAGCTGCTATGGTAGTTGTCTTAGGCATTTTCTTTTGTTTCTTAGCTGTGTTCTTATCCTTTTTCTTCTTTGCAGAGTTATCTGCATGAGACTGGGCTCTAGTTGTACAGATAGAGTTAGATTTGGATGACTTCTGTGAATCTTTGGATTTACCCAGTACCGACGTCGCACTTGCTATGGAGTGAGTAATTGGGCTAGACATGGATTTAGTTGTTTCAGACAAATTTGGTTGACCTGCCGATGGTGAGGCTCCCACTTCCATGGTTGGGTTAAGAGTTTTTTTCATACAGGTGTGATCTAAGGCAGTGGTCCCCAACCTTGGGCCCCCAGATGTTCTTGGACTACAACTCCCAGAAGCCTTCACCACCGCCTCTGCTGGTCAGGATTTCTGGGAATTGAAGTCCAAGAACATTTGAAGACCCAAGGTTGGGGACCACTGATCTAAGGCATTGGAGTCTTAGCTTTATCGTGGGTTTAGTGAGCTTCTTACAATCAGGACACGATTGGGTTTGATGGAATTCCCCCAGGCAGAATAAGCATTTATCGTGCCCGTCAGAAACAGGTATTTTCTTTAGCCAAACAGTGCGCCTCTTGAATCCTGGAGGGGCCATAAAATAGGAGAAAGACGGGAAAAAGTCCTATGGAGGAAAGGGGGGCAAAAAACATGGGAAAGCGAAAAAACAGTTGTAAAGGGGAAATAAACAATCGAATACCACAGGAAGCAACTAATAATGATCTTATTATGGTAATAATGAGAGGAAATGATTAATTTGGTGGAAAAAAAATAGCTCTACTTTTCTTTATCGCTGTAGTGTTCCTAATGTCCTGACATCGCGGCGGGAAAAAAGGAACTGAGGGGAAGATTGGAGGGGCGGAGCTTGCACTCCAGGGGGAGTATCTTATTGTCAAATCTTTTTAGAAGCTCTAGAAACTTCCAAAATGTCCTGCACAGGCACATAAAAACCCATTTGTGTGCATTCACAGAGGCCACAAAGAAGAAACATATCCTATGACATTGCAAGAACTCTACAGATTTTTCTCATGAACAGGTGAACATGCGCTGTGTTCCCAATAACAAGGGAAAGAGAAAATATTGAATGTAGAAGCAAATCATTCCCCAACAATTTGTGTCACGGACTCTCTTTAGAGCTATGATGGAAGGGGGAAAGCACACTTTCGGGAAGTTAAAAGAGAATTTCTCCCAGTTATACTGTTCCTCTCCCAACTCCTATCCTGACTGCTGGGAGCAAAGTTGCTTTATTTTTCCTTTTCCAAAATACTGTGTAAAAAGGAGAAGCACAGAGTGATCTCTTAGGGATTTCGTTATTGGCTTCTTTAGAACACCATATCTTGTGGATAGGAAGGGCAGTTATGGGAACAACGGGACAGCCGTTTTCCCTTCAGTTAAGTCAGTTTCCCTCAGATTCTCTATTAGGTTAGTTTTTCAGAGAATATAGTAATAACGGCAACGTTATGCCTTGTGGTATGTTTTTTAAAAGGTTAATTTTTCTGTCAGAAAAACTGGAATGATTACGTATCTGAGGATCTCAATTTACACAGCCATAAACTGGTCTTTTGACCTAGATAAAATAAATTATCTTAAGATACTTTTAGTTGAACAACATCCTAAGAAAGTGCCTAAATGACATCTATGGCATGAAGGACAGGTTACCTACCTGTAGTTCTTCGATTGGTCCTCTATGATTCACACTCTGGATGATTCAGGTCTCGTCGGAATATTTAAGAGATTTTGCAATCAGAAAACACAAATTAGTACAAGCCCCTCCCCCCAGTACATGTACCATGGCATCAAGGATTTCCCTTCAGTTAAGTCAACCACCACTTAGAAGTAAATGTGTGGCAGTGCGGAAGCTGGGTCGGGATGCATGCATCACAGAAGACCACTCAAAGAACTAAAATTACAGGTAGGTAACCTGTCCTTCTTCTTTGTGGCCTCTGTGAATCACACTCTGGGTGATTAACAAGCTGGCTTAACCAGAGGAAGGTATCATACCAAGGTAGTAGAAAGTATAGCACGTCCAAAAGTTGCATTGGACTTCTGGCAAAAATCTAGTTGATGGTGTTTAATAAACATGGACAGCTGCAACCATGTGGCACATGTGCAAATCTCATGGAGGAGAATCTCTCAGAGAAAAGCTGTGGATGCTGCCAATGCCCTAGTAGTGTGTGGGCAAAGAGGCTGTGGCATGGGAAGGTATGCAAGCTGGTAGGCAAGTTGGACAGCAGAGGCAACCCACTTGGATATACGCTGAGAGGTGACTTGGAGACCTTTTGATGGAGGCTGGTAGCTGACAAAAACTCCAGTTGAAATCCAGAATGGTTGTGCGCAGGCTGCATATAAAGCCAGAACCCATCTTACATCCAAGATGTGAAGGATACATTCTTGAGGAGTGTATGGAGATAGGGAGAAGGATGTGAGAGGTGGAACTGGGAGACAACCTTGGGAAGGAACAAAATATCTACAGAAATCCAAAACTTGTCAGGGTGGAACTGGAGATATGGGTACTGTAGTCGGATCGCAAGGCTGCAAGCTCAGTGGCAGAGGTGATTGCCACAAGGAATGTGGTCTTAAAGGTTAGGAGATGGAGGTCCATCGATGCCAAGGGCTTAAAAGGGGCTCTTGTAAGGTGTCAAAAGACTAGTGTCAGTGAGGAGAGCATGTATCAGGGTATATGTGAGTTTAAGAAAATGCTTGCGAGTATGATGCTTGGAGAATTTTGAGGTTAGAGACTTGGTGGCTGGTGTGCCACAATGGCAGAGAGATATACTTTGAGTGATGAGAGAGAAAGTCCCATGCCTTTAAGGTGTATGAGAAAATGTAGAACAGAGAAGGGTTAATTGGCGACAATGCTGTTGAGGAAGTGAAGGATTGGATTTTTTTTTTCATTTATACATGTAGGTTCTCCTGGTTGAAGGTTTCTTTACATGATGAATAACATTAATCAAAGAGGCAGAATCCTCCATGCCGCAGGATGAAGCACTGGGAGATCTGGGTGGAGGATCTGAGTCTTGTTTTGGGTGAGGAGGTGAGGTAGACGGAAGATGGTAAACCTCAGAAGACTGCTGGCAGAGAGTGAGAAACCAAGGCTGTCATGGCCACAACAGGGCTACCAGAATGGCAGTGGGTTTGTCCTGCCGGAGATGGACAAGCACCTAGTGGAGGAGTGCGAACAGTGGAAAGAGGTATGTCAGTGTTTTGGGCTAACATCTGATGAAGGCGTCGCCAAAGGAGTTCTTGCTGACTCCTGCATGGGAACAATAGTGTTCGCATTTTTTGTTCATTCTGAATGGAAACAGGACGATTGTGGGTGTCCCCCAATGAGTGCAGAGGAACAGGAAAATCGTTTGGTCTAGTTACCATTTGTGAGTTTGGTGTTCTTTGTGGCTGAGTAAGTCTGCAAGGTTGTTGCAAGGCTGGCTCCATGGATTGCCATGAGACATATGTGGTGAGAGAGGCACCACTCCCACAGGTTGACGGCAAGATATAGGAGGCTTGGGGACTAAGTACTGCCCTGCTTGAGAAGGTAGTATATTTATGTGGTACTGTCTGTCGCTATCTGGACCACTTTGCCACAGAGGTGGTTTCTGAAGGCTTCACAGGCCTTGAGGACAACTGGTAGTTCTAGTTCATTGGTGTGAAGCGCTTTTTCTCTTTGTGACCACATGGATCTGGAGGGATTTGCATTGGACTCCCCAGCTGTTAAGGCTTGTGTCCGTAGTGACTTGTATCAGTGGAGCTGGAAGGGTTGTCCCATTGTCAGGTTTTGTTTGGAGAACAACTACAAGAGCTGAGAGGCAAGCGCTGGAGTAACATGTAAGAGGGCATGCGGCAGGTTGAGGAGTAGATTGAACAGGGCCAGAAACCATGCCTGAAGGGATCTCATCTTTAGGCAGGTGTGCAGACCTAAAGAGCTCATCGAGGCCATCATGCCACGGACATGTTGAACTGTCAATGCAGGAACAAGTGCATGAGGAGTGAAGGTGCCAAGCAGAGAGATTAAGTTGAGACATTTGTCATCTGGAGAAATGCTCTGGCTTTGTCAGTGTCCAGGTAGGTATCTATGTAATGGATATGTCTGGTAGGTAGTAGGGTAAACTTTTGCAGGTTTATTGTGAGGCCGAGATCTTGAAAGAGTGAAATGGATGTCATGCTGTGCTTTGCAGTGAGAGTGAGCTACGAGAAGCCAGTCATCAATGTACAGGAAGATTTTAATGCCCTGCAGCCTAAGGTATGCTGCTATGGGGGCATACCTGGGAGGCTGTGGCGAGTCCAATAGGAGTCCTTTGAATTGATAGGCCGGAGCCCCTAGCTGGAAGGGCAGGTAAGGCCTGTGACCTGGACTGATGGAAATGTGGAAGCAGGAGTCTTGCAAGTCAATTACTGCAAACCAGTCTTTGCTGTGGAGTAGTGGAAGATTAGACTTGTGAACCATATGAAATTTGGTGGTGGTAATGTATATGGAGGCAGCAGCAGATTTTACTTTCTTGGGCTTCATGATCACTACGGATGGTAACAGCAACCACAAAATTAAAAGACACCTGCTTCTTCAGAGGAAAGTGATGACAAACCTAGACAGCATCTTAAAAAGCAGAGACATCACCTTGGCAACAAAGGTCCGCATAGTAAAAGCTATGGTTTTTCCAGTAGCAAGTGAGAGCTGGACCATAAAGAAGGCTGGCCGCCAAAGAATTGATGCTTTTGAATTGTGATGCTGGAGGACACTCTTGAGAGTCCCCTGGACCGCAAAGAGAACAAACCTATCCATTCTGAAGGAAATCAACCCTGAGTGCCCACTGGAAGGAGAGATCCTGAAGCTGAGGCTCCAATACTCTGGCCATTTCATGAGAAGAGAAGACTCTTTGGAAAAGACTCTGATGTTGGGAAAGTGTGAAGGCCAGAGGAGAAGGGGACGACAGAGAACGAGATGGTTGGACAGTCTCATCAAAGCTACCAACATGAATTTGACCAAACTCCGGGAGGCAATGGAAGACAGGAGGGTCTGCCATGCTCTGGTCCATGGGGTCACAATGAGTTAGACACAACTTAATGACTAAACAACAACAATGTATTGATTTACGCCTCTGAGGTCGAGAATTGCGCAGGGGCCACCGTCTTTTTTGTGGACAGTGAAATAACAGTAGTAGCAAGATCTTGGCCAATTTGGTATCAAAACTGATGCTTAGGTTTATGGTTGTGTCATCTGAGTGTAGTTTTTGCCAGGTCTTGGTGTGGTAAGACTGCTGTTTGTAGTAAGAAACAGTGGTCATTTGCTTTTTTGTGTCATATTGAAACCTCTGATATGAGGTGTAGGGATGATGCCACTGTGTCCATTGTGGGTGCTGTTGGTATGTGGGGTAAACCTGGCAGTTGTTTGTTTCTTTGGTACATGATGAAGAATGTCATCTGTCTCAGCATTGGAAAGGCCATCACCATCAAAGGGGAGGTGGCATCCTCTGCGAGGCCAGTTGTCCTAAGCCAGGAGAAATTATGAAGTGTTACAGACGTGGCCATCGACTTAGATGCAGCATCGACAGTGTGGTATACTGCCAACATTTGTTCTTTAGCCATTGAGAGGCTTTCTTGCTAAAAGGTTTGTGCCAGAATCCTTTTATCATCAGGCAGTGCCTCAATCAGGGTAAACATGTTGTCCCATAAGAAGTGTTGGTAGATGCCCATAGCTTCTTAATAATTGGTGACTCTCATGCCAAAGGCAACAAAGGGATAGAGCCATCAACCAATTGAGTCTATGTGCTGACTGTCTTTGTTTGGTGGAATCAAGTTTTCTCAATGTCGAGAGTGGGATTGCAAAGCTTCAACAAAGATAGAGTTAGGAGCAGGCTATTTTTGTACAAAAATGGCAACTGGATCGTGAATGCAATAGAGGTTATCAATATGCCAGGAGACAGCATGTGATGAGGCTAGCTTAGTCCAGGATTGCTCTCCCTGATAATGGGAGTAGGACGGCTGTCAATGTTGAGTTGTTGATGCTGAAGGAGCCTCCATGGTAAGAGGTCAATATCGAGGATCATCAATGAGGTTGGCATGGAAGCAGGCTCGATATAGAGCTTGTGGAGCCTGGTGTCGATGCTGAAGGGGCTGCCAAGTTGGTAAGGGACCACATTGGATTACTGTAGAATAGATGGACAATGGTGATGTCAAGCAGGATGAACAGTCGAGGTTGTCCAGCAGCAGAGGAAAATAGCTTGTTGGCGCCGAGAAAGTGGCCGGGGCCGAGGAATATTTGTCAGATTGCTGAGGGTTTTTGGGTGGATATGAGGTGTCGGTTAAGTTCAGGCGACACTGAAGGTGCGATCGTTTCGACATTGAAGGTTCCATTGTACGAACAAAATGCTTGCATGCCGCTGATGTGCTGGGAAAGGTTGCTGGCTGATAGTATTTGGCAGGTATCTTGGTAGGGCACTGATCAGGGCAAAAGGCTTCCTTATGATGGTGCCGACAGTAAGTAGTGTCTGCACAAGAAGGCAAGCAAATGTTTTGGAAGAGTTCGTGCCTATGTTTGTGTGCCGGAGGCTGAGGCAGTAGGCTGAGAGAGGCAGAATAAGGCACAGTCTCAAGTTGTGCTGCAGTGTCATGGATGGATGAAACAGACTCAGATTACCCACTAGGGGATCCAGAGAACTGTGGAGGACTGGTCAGTGGGAAAGGAGCCAGTTGGTCGAAGCGCTGATCCCAATCAGGAGACCAGGAGGGATAAGGCAATGGCTGATGGGCTTGAGGAGCCTTGTCATCAGAGAGGGATCCAATGCAGACAAGGTCTTCAGACTCAGGAGGTGGCTATCAAGTCAGTGTGGAAATAGCCTTGGAGGCCTTTTTTCAGTGGACGAGGTCCAGCCAGTGAAGTGTGGTCAGTCAACGCCTTTCATTTGGTGAATAGAGGTTTCAATGTCAAGGCAGTTGACATCAAATGTTTGATCCTGTGAGGCCGAGTGGCAGGAGATAAGGCATCAAAGGGGTCTCTTGTTCTTCGGAATGGGAAGGGATGGCCGATGGAAATGGCCTTGTCCATGGCTCTGGTGTGAGACACAGACTTGTACGATGGTTGTGCTATAGGTTTGCCTGGCTGGAGGGATTGTTCCCCAAGTTGAAGTTTAAGCCAGGAAAGATGACTGCATAGCACCTTATGCCTGACGTTCTTACAGTGGCGGCAGGAAGAGGTTTGATGAGTCTCTCCAAGACCAAAAAGGCACTTTGCATGGCCGTCAGAAAGAGGGATATTATTATTACAGACCATGCAATATTTAGACAGGCCTGAAGAGGCCATGAACCAAAGACAGGGAGGGGGGAGGAGGGAGCTTCAGCCCAAAGGCCAAAGCAAATAGCTTGGTAAAGAAATAAGATTAAAGTAATAATAAAGGGTTTTGTTTTCTTTTATCTCTTTTTTTCAGAGAAAAAACTCATAGAATCTATGAGCGAGGCTCACAACGTGGTGGTTGGAAAGAAACTGAAGGGACAGTCTTGGCACCAAGGTACATATACTAGGGGGCTTGTACTAATAATATTTTCTGATTTCAGAAGCACTAGAACATTCCAAGAAGGCTCCAAGCATGCACGGATGACCCCGAGTGTGATTCACAGAGGTCACGAAAAAGAAATATTACACAGACAGAATTACTGCCAGTCTCAGAGAAATGGAAAAAAAACTTTGGTAACGCTAAGAAGAAACTTAAACGACGTGAACACAAATCAAAAAATCCTCCACCATATAATTTATATCCTGATTTATCTTCTCAAAAAACACTAAGACTTCTGCCCTAGAAGAACTACTGGAGGATATTCTTCAACTAGTTTCTCCTGCCATTTTGGACCCAAAAAACCCACCTGAAATAGTTCAGCCTATAGTAGGTCAGCCTAAAGACTTTCCAGCCCATGAACTGCCTCTTGTAGCAATGGTTTCATCAACAGATTCCATTGTGCAAGCTTCTACTGTTCCTCCTAATCCTCCAGCTGCCACTACAGCTTCAGCAGTCTTTATCACTCCAATTCAGATCACTTTGTTAAACAAGATTTTCCCATCTAGTGGAACTTTCTGTGGTTTCTAAATGAGACATCACTATCTCTGTTATACTGTATATTGAAATGCTACATTAAAAACTAGGCTTGACAGTTGTTGGGAAAATCCACTTTAAAATGACATTTGAATAAGGCATGTGCCTGGGAACAATCACTGAGTTCCACATGAGAGACTGCATTTTATTAAGTAAATATATATTTATCATAAAAAAATCAAATCTGAAACAGGAAAAAAGAGGGGTTACTTACCTGTAATCATGGTTTTTCGAGTGGGCCTCTGTGAATTCACACATATAGGTTAGTCTGCACCTGCGTTGATGTTCTCGGAGCATTCCAAAGCTAAAAGTAACAATTTTATGGGATGATCCCCCAAGAGGCACATGCTCCTCCCACCCAAGATTCCCCTCAGTTTCTGCAATTTGTCCGCCGGGCATTAGAGTATACTACAATAAGATACCCATGACGGACAGAGGGGAGGATGGGTGGGTTGTGTGAATTCACAGAGGTCCACTCGAAGAACCATGGTTACAGGTAAGTAACCTCTCTTTCTTCTTTGTGGCTTCTGTGAATACATACACACATATGGGTGACTGACAAGCTTCGCTTATTGGCTGGTGGGACGTCACGGTAGGAAGGATGCCCACACAGTTCTGCCAACTCCAGTACTATTGCGTGTTCCTACGTCTAGTTGGTAGTGCTCCGCAAAGGTGGATGGCATGGATCATGTTGATGTGCAGCGGATGTCGACAGATTCGATTCTACTCTGGATACAGTCAAGGTAGAAAGTGCTCTATGGAGTGATCCTAAAGCTGATTAGACAGCGACTCGTCTGACCGCTAGTAAGCAATAGATGCAGTCCAGACCATTAATCTAGAGCTCGATAGGATGAAGCTGGACTTAAGAAATGAGAAGTATGAAAGCATAAAAAGAACTTTTTATTTGTTCAGAAGCTCTGATAGTGTCCAGACAATGCTGGTAAGCATCTTGTGGAGCATGTGCTCTAGAGGAAATGAATGGTAAGATGAAGCATAGATAACCATGACAAATAGCTGACTAGGAAAGGAATGAGACATTAAAGTAGGAAAACGCTTTATCAGGAAAATTTGAATAACAGGTGGATCGGACCACACTCCGTCCACGTCTCCGGTTCGCCTGACAGATATGACAGCCACTAGGAAGGCTGTTTGAGAGTGAGTAATTTCGCATTTGAAGATAAACGGATTCGAATGGCCGAGTGAATTTAGAATGATGTATAGACCATTGTGGAGCAATGTGTTTACATGGAGGACAGGTGGTACTGAGTCCTCTGAGAAGACGTTTGGCCATAGAGTGAAACAAAAGTCCTATTGGACCAGAATCATCTGATCAATGGGCAACAGTAGCAGATATATAACATCTGAAAGGCCAAGTAGGTAGCACTTTCAAAGGAAGTTAGTAAAGTAGTTCTTTGTCTCAGTATATGTAAAAAGATTTTTTTTATTTACATATAGACATAGAGCCAATGGTCTCTGAGCTCGATCGAACACTGATGTCAAAGTGGTAATATTCTCCAGACTGTCAAGTTCACGGATGATAGATCCCAATGGTAGACTATCCCTCCCTCCAAAGTTAGGAGGTGAGGAACCAGAGGGAACTGACCTATATCTGTCTATATCAATCTGAGACAGACGAATTATTACAACCTTGGTAATCATGGAGGTATTAGGATCACGTTCTATTAGGAATGATGGTGATGGAAGACTATCTTTCGAATAAAAGGTATCGTAGGGAAGACCTATGGCAGATTCCCTGTCCACTGACATATGACGGTGTCCCTGTCCGCACCTGTGCAAGAATATATCGATGGTCAGTACTTCCCAACTGTGATAGCACCAACTTGCAATTACTTGGAATAGTGACCCTGCACGTGGTCGAACAGCAAAGGATACCAGTATAGGAGTGGTTCCAGGCCGAGTCTGGCTTGCTGTGGCACTGAAGTCGTGGAGCAATGAATTCGAGGAGATGATTGCTTCATATAGTTCTTTTCTTTTCTTTCTTTCTTCTTCTTCTTCTTCTTCTTCTTCTTCTTCTTCTTCTTTGAAAAACATACGCTGTAGTACCCGTATAGGTATACGGCTATATATTGTAGGGGAAGGTTTTTGAAACTGTCGCTTTGTACCTAATGAAAGAACCTTGTAGACAATGAAAATCGAATGGTGGAATACATATGATAAGATTTCTGAAATCAAAGATGGTACGGATGACTGTGTTCTTTCTATGTCTACAAAAATATAGCAGTAGAAGCCATTGCACAAGCCTGATGTTGGAACTTGGATCATGGCATACATGTCCAAGGGGTAAGGACCTCTTCCTGGATGATACAGAAAAAGGAGTAAGCCTAATCGTTAATAAAAAAGGAACAAAGTCATTTTTATAATGTAACCTTGAGAGAAGTGGTAACATTCTTGAATGAACCGAGTTGTCTGAGAGGCTGACAATCCAGAAACAGTTGAAAGGACTATGGATAGAACCCAGAAAAAGGACGAAAGGGCTGTTGACCTACATATCCTTTGGCTGCTTTCCATCTTGTGTGTAAAATTTATCTAGTGCCATCAGCTTAGACTTGAAGAGACTGGTACCATGCAAAGGGGAGGTATTGAAGTCTGTCCTTTGCATCCCTGATGAGCCAGTGGATCCTAACTAGATGAACATTCTATCGATGTTGAGGATGCCACAGTAGTTGACGTCCTTTGCGTGTCTAGCTGCAATCCTGTATTGCCTTGCTAGAGTCATGTGAGTAGTTATAAACTCTGTTGTAATGGATTCTAAGATAGATAGAATCTTAGACCATAATTGCCTTTGGTAGGCGCTTATCGTGACTCATGGTTGGGTACATGAAGCAGAACCGATTGAAGGGAATAAGTCTCCCTGTCAAGTATATTGATGTTTCCGTATTATTATTAGTAGGGTTCCAGGAAACCATTTCTTACTTTGAAGAAGTTTGTTCTACAATGATAAAAGTGGAACTGGTGTCACCCTAAATTTTATATATCATTTCCACGTACCTGGCACGTGTAATACATGCGTCCCCCAATCTCCAAATAGGTCTGGAAAAGGGGGTTCCTCCACTCACAACGAACAGGATGCGGTCACCTGAGAAGTGAACTGTGCATCTGCAAAGAGCACAGTTAGGTGACAGAAGATGATAACGGATCACATCATGTTGGAGAGAGATTAATTGGAGGAGTGAGTTCCGAGATTATGCTCATAATTGGCAGGTGTTAAATTCGAAGCCGGGATCGATCGATCATAATGGGCTTCGACCTGAGATGCATTGAAATCTGGGAAGCATCTATTCCTGTCGAAGTGCTAATATGATAAAGAAAATAAGAACAAAATCTTCTCCAAGTTGAGGTCGATCCTAATGGGCCTCAACTTAAAATGTGTCAGCATATGGGAATCATCCTTCAATGCCAAAATGTAAATTTGGTGGAAAAACGGGAACTTCAGGCGAACCGTGTCTAGTCCAATTAGAATAGGCTGTGAGAGGCATTGTCCCATGCCGAAGCGTTGATGTTCCAATGGAAGGTGGAAATATTTATCTTGTCCATGTCAAGCCCGGTCCTAATGGGCTTGGCAGAGAAAGGAACCAGTAAATGAGTAGCATTGTTTCATGCTAAAGTATTGGCATGTCAGAGAAAAGAAAGATTCAGCCTCTCTATGTGAAGCCTGATCAAATGGACTTCGACGTCAGGCCACCTGGCGCAAGGGAAGGATTTTTCCATGCTGAACTGTTGAAATGCTGGGGAAAAAACTGAAGCATTCAGCTTGCCTATGTCGAGCCCGATAAAGGTAGGTTGTGACATGAGATGAATCGGCAGAGGAGAAGTATAGATCTATGCCGAAGTGTAGTTTGTCAATGTGAAGCCCGACCAGAGTGGGCTTTGATAAGAGATGGACCGGCATAGGAGAAGTATAGCTCCATGCCGAAGTGTAGTTTGTCTATGTCGAGCCCGACCAGAGTAGGCGTTGATATGAGATGGACTGGCATACGAGAAATATAGCTCCATACTGAAGTGTAGTTTGTCCGTGTCGAGCCCGACCAAAATGGGCTCTGGTATGAGGTGGATCGACATATGAGGAATATTGCTCCATGCTGAAGTGTAGTTTGATCATGTCAAGTCTGACCAGAATGGGCTTTGATACGAGATAAACCGACATATGAGAAGTATTGTTCCATGCCGAAGTGTATCTTGTCCATGTAGAGCCCAGCCAGAATGGGCTTTGATACGAGATGGACCAGCATAGGAGAAGTATTGTTCCATGCCGAAATATAGTTTGCCCATGTCGAACTCGACCAGAGTGGGTATTGATATGAGATGGACCATCATTTGAGAAATATAGCTTCATGCCGAAGTGTAGATTGTTGATGCCGAACCCAACCAGAATGGGTTTTGATATGAGATAGAGCAGCATATGAGAAATATAGCTCCATGCCAAAGTGTAGTTTTTCGACGTCGAGCCGTACCTGAATGGGATTTAACATGAGATGGACAAGCATATGAGAATATAGCTCGATACCGACATTTAGTTTGTCCATGTCGAGCCTGACCAGAATGGACTTTGACATGAGATGGACCGGCCTATTAGAATATAGCTCGATGCCGAAGCGTAGTTTGTCCATGTCAAGTCCGATCAGAATGGACTTTGACATGAGATGGACTGGCATATGAGAATATAGCTCGATGCTGAAGCTTAGTTGGTCCATGCCGAGCTCGACTGATGCCGAATAGGTGATATGCTGGGGACAAACGTGAGTGCTTAGTTCGTTGAGCCCAATGTGGTGTGGGACGCCTCTTTTCCTCCTTGTTTCTCATTGAAAGAAGAGCCTCGAGCCCGAGAATGTGGACTGTTAAATCACACTGGCCATGTGACCACGGAAAGATTGTCCTCGGACAAACGCTGGCTCTATGGCTTGAAGAGCGGGATGAGCGCCGCCCCCTAGAGTCGGACACGACTGGACAAAAATTGTCAAGGGGAACCTTTACCTTTACCTTAATATAGGACTACAATGGGCCATGGCCGGACTGGACGGTAGCACAGTCACTGAATGGCTAGTTGGAAGAGAGAGGCTACCGGGTGATCTCGGAGTCTGTGCAGGCAGAGCATGCATATTCTCTCCTTCAGAGGCAATTCACCAGTCAATGATTCACCAGTCTCTCTCGATGATTTCTCATATAGAGGCTCAATTTCTTTCCTCTTCTCATGCGATAGAGGAAGAGCCTCGAGCTCCAACTTCAGACATCAAATGCCCACCCTCATGTAGGGCTACAATGGCCATGGCCAGACTGGACGGAAGCGCAGTCAATAATGGCCAGTTGGAGGAGAGAGGTTACCGGACGATTGTGGAGTTTGTGCAGAGAGAGCTGGCACATCCTCATTTCAGAGGAAAATTTCCATTGATAACTCCTGTGTTGATGCAGACTTGATTATAAAAACTACGTGGCATTGTTGGGTCCCGTTCCAGATCAAGGGGATAGCTTTGTGAGAGGAACGGGGCTGTCACTCAGTCTATTTCTCTGGTGGCTAGATAGCTGAAATAGGCGAAAATGCGAGGTAAAAAGCAAAGTCTTAAAGGTGACTCCGCGCGGCTATATCTATCTGGGTAAAACGTCTCTAATCCAGGCAGAAAAACATTAATGTGCCTGGGAGTCAAAAGGGGCTAGAAAAGGCGGGAAAACTCAAAAGAAATAAATCAGTTGAAATAAAAACAAAAAACACCTCACGGGGGATCGTTGATTAAATAACTGAAAAGGGAAGGTTCCAATTTTGAGGGAAACGTTAAATAAGCTAAGGGAAAAACCCTGTGGAAATAGCTCTATTTCTCCGTAGAACTTTACAGCACGGCAAAAAAAGGAACTGAGGGGAATCTTGGGTGGGAGGAGCATGTGCCTCTTGGGGGCTCATCGCATAAAATTGTTACTTTGAGCTTTGGAATGCTCTGAGAACGTCAGCGCAGGCGCAGACTAACCCATATGTGTGTATTCACAGAGGCCACAAAGAAGACTTGGCTTCTCACCATAACTATGGTTCTTTCAGTGGTGAGGTATATATCCACATAAAGGGGATTTGTGCCTGCACAAACACTACTTTGGAATGTTCCAGAGCCTCAAATACAAAAGTGTCTTCGCAAGCAGGCCCCCACTCACCTCTATCTCAGTTGTCTGCTGCAAGATATAAGAGCAAAACAAGAGAAGAGGTGGGCAGATTGTGTGGATATATGGGTCACTACTCAAAGAACCATAGTTATGGTGAGTAACCAAGTCTTCTTTTTCGTGGTGTCCATGTATGCAAGTTTGGGCACAAAAGTACTGGGAAAAGAAGCCATACAATAGGTGATGAGAGAGCACACTTAATATGCCTCCTTTTCTCAACAAGGTGCAGATTTCTTCCTGAAGGATGAGGAAGGGTGGGGTATGGATGGAAAAGTAGAAAACGCTGTCACATATATGTGGGTTATGATGTTGAGGTCCCACATGTCCAAAGTAATGGTGCCCCAGGTGTTGAGAAATGGTACTAAGCATATGTCCACAGCGAGGAGTAAAGGACAGAGAAAGATGCAAGCATTGAGCTCAGGCTGCACTAGATCAAAACTATAGTTTAGGTTTTCTCTCCGCCTTCTTGGTGAAAGTTGCTAGTTTATACTTAGCAGAGGAAGAGACACGGTTGAAAGGGTGTTGGGTAGATCAATTTGATGCTCTGGACTGCTCAGATGACAATATGTAGGTAGTGTAAGGAGGAGAGTATTTCCATTCAAAACAGGAGCGTTGGGGCATGGAACTATGTATTTATGCCTGTCTTTGACTGTTTTCCTTTTGTAGAGGTTCTGCATTAAGTTTTATTGTTGAAGAGGCAATCCATGTCAAGGGGAGGTCGTCTATGAGGGACTTGGGATCCCAAGGAGACCAGCTGAGTAAACCCAAGCATGTTCGCAGAGGGAAATACTTGCTGTCATGCTTTTTGCCATGCAATCCAATATATGGAGGGCAGAGTGGATCTGCTGCCCTGCAAGAACATAGGCCTCTTGTTGAAAGGAGATGGAAAGTGTCTGGTTATCCAGGGACAAAGCAGCAATAACAGCATGGAATTTCCCCAAATGAAATGATGGTACATGACCATCATAGTGTGATAATAGGCTGTGTGCATGTGGAACACTGCAGAGGAGGAAATCTTGAAGGCTAATAAATCCACTAGCTGCAAAGGGAAAAGGGGAGAAGAGCGCCTTTAACGAAATCCTCTCTCATTAAACTCTACATTAAAAAGAATTGCAGGAAAAGGGGAAAGAAGGTAAAAAAGGCAAAGACGTTGAAAAAGATGCAGGTAAGAACGATAGAGGCTCTGTAGTAGTTCTTTACGTGCTGTTGCAACCACAGACAAAAACAGAGGATAATGGGGATGCACTTCCACAGTATACACAAAGACACTTTAGTTTTTAAGGATCTGGAACTTTTTAGAGCCCTGTTTACAGAGAAGCAAACTCTTTTTATGTGCATTCAGAAGCAGGACAGTTTCCAGTGTGTATGTTTCCAGACCCTGCTGGAGGCCAGCCAGAATCTGTGCATATTCCACGGCCTGTCCCAAAAATTTCTGCCACAAAGGCTATTCTTCCTATAGTTAGAGGAAGCACTGTTTTATTTGCTAAAGAGCTCTGTTGCCTTATAAGTCACTATAATCCTTTGTGGACTGATATGGACTGGTTGCTTCAAAGTGTTCTTATGCTTCTGACAACCACAATATTCTCCAACAAGCCCACTAAAGAGGTCAAGATCAGCCCAGCAAATTAGGGCAGTATGTAAAACTTTACTAGCACATGTAAATTGGTCTAAGAACAAGACTGTAAGCCAAAGGGAGATGAAATCTCAAATCAAATTTTTAGCAATACAGTCGTGCCTCACTTTACGATTGCCCCGTATAACGACAAATCCGCTTAACAATGCCTTTTTGCGATCCCAAAATGATGCTTCCTATGGGCAAAATCCGCTGTACGATGATCGGTTCCCTGCTTCGGGAACTGATTCTTCGCATTACGACAATCAGCGAAGAGTTGATCATCGGGTTCCAAACTGGCCACCAGGTGAAGAAAATGGCCCCCTGCTGGTTTCTAGGACGGATTCCTCACTAGACAGCCACTGAAAATGGCCGCCGTATGGAGGAGCTTCGCTGGACGGTGAGTTTTTAGCCCACTGGAATGCATTAACTGGGTTTTTATTTTTGCTTTACGATATTTTTGCTCTACAGCGATTTCGCTGGAACGAATTATCATCGTTAAGCGAGGCACCACTATATATGCAACATTTGAAGCAGTATTCTAGAAATGACACTGAGACACATTATTAGGCATCCTTCAGTCTCGAGAGACTATGGTAACATGCTCTGTATGGAGGACTTGGAACAGTGCCTAGTGTGGCTGAGAAGGCCAATTCAAGAGTGACAATCCCTTTCCGTGTTGTTTCGACACTGTATGCATAGCTGGAGTGTCCTCTCCAGAGCACGAAGCCTGGGTAAAATAATATGGAGGATAGGCTGTTACCCAAGCAGCAAATCCCCCCTCTCCACATTGCTGAAATAGTCCAATGGAAAGGGAAGAGCCAATACAACTGGTTCCAACGACGTCACAGGATTTGCCAGAACGAACAAACTGCCTCCGGGACTCCGGCTCCGGATTTTTCCTCGAGGTTAACTCGTGAAGCCTTTTCCATCAGTGGATATAGCCACAAGGCAGTGGAGGTTTGAAATCGGAGTTTTCCTTCTCTTAGATGGGCTGCCTTCCAAGGCTGATGAGCCCCACCTACCCGGCATTTATAACAATACATAGCTTTTAATGATCCACAGGCAAAGATTTTGCTGCAGTCTATACAGCATGCTTTTCTTCTGAAATTCTTTTGTATACTGCAGCTGATAATGTGTATCTACGATATCATCTCAAGTGCCTTTTTTACCATCTTGCATTTTTTTCTCTATATATGAAAAAAATCTTCATTGTAAAATCTTGACCATCACTTTTACTGCATGGGAAGTCAATCCGATTGCGTAGTTACTGCGCTCTTTGGCATCTCCTTTCTTAGGGATTGGAACGTATATGGAAAACTCCAATCCATGGAGACTGTTTTGTTTCCCACATTTTTGGTACATTCTCCATAGGGTTTTGAAAGATTCAATCTCTTTATCTTGTAATAGTTGTATTGATATCCAAAATGGTATTTTTCCAAGTACTTTAAGAGTGACTTTCCCTTCACTTTCTAAAATTTCAAGTTCTTTCGCACAGGATTCTTCTTTGAAGGACTCTATCATCTATGCATCTTTTCTGTACAGTTCTTGAGTACATTTTTTCATCTTCTCTTTATAGCATCTTGGTGAGATAATATATTCTCCTGTAGATCTTTAAGCATCCCTAGTCCTGGTATAAATTTCTCTTTAATTTCTTGGGAAAGATAATTTATGGAAAAGATATCTTGTTTTTTCTTCCCTTTTAATTTTTTCTTCTGTTTCTTTGCATCAATTACTGTAACAGTTCTCTTTCTCTCTGTGTTATAGTCAATGAAACTCCAAGGTAAAAGTGAAACCAAAAATCAAAAACAAGGATTGTTTGGCATAGAGTTTGAAGAGCAGGAAAGAGACAATGGAAAAGTGGTCCTCTTGGACCAGATAGGCAGGGTATAAATTAAATAAATAAATAAATAAATAAAGACAACTCAAAGTAAAAGCTGGAAAAAAGTACTGAGGGACGAATAAAATAGAATCTGATCGTTTGGTGTAAGCACCACTCTACTAATTACCAATACAACTGCAAAGGTTTCCCAGAGCCAAAGAAGCTGCCATTTTGTAGAACAGCTACTTTTGCTCTGTCTGCAAGGATAGAAGTGAATCTTTGCAATCTGTGGTTATATTTTAACTTTTGAAGGGAATTAGCTGCTGCCAATGACTGAGCGTGACCCCTTTTTGGTTCATTTCTAGTGTACTTTTTAAAATATGTTCTCATCAATATGCTTCATCTTAATTTATATCACATGTCCCATTGTTTTCCAAAAATGCAATGATTCTTATATTGGGAAATAATCTTTATGTTGGGATATAACCTTCATATTTTGCAAATACATGTTCTATCTAAAGGTTCCAGATCCCATTAAAACTATTTTCTTTCAATAATCCTTTTTTAACTTTCCATTCACAATTTATTGTTAATACCTAGATTCCACATCTCATTATACTATTCTTACAACATCAATTGATTATTTTACCAATTCTTTACAAATATCAATGCAGCTACTGTTAACATAATAGCAATTAGTTCCATTTTTTCTCCTATCTAATTGACTGTTGCCAAATATATTTAACAGTGCTAACACTGGACATCTTTGCATATCTGTCCCTAGAATTTCTTTAACCACATTAAATATAATCATCCATTCCTTCTGTCTTTCTTCACATGTCCACATATGACAATATGTTCCCTTTTCTTTCGTATATCTCCAACATACAGTATATAGATGATATCTCTTTGTTCAATGTATTCAATTTCATTGCTGTTAAATATCATATCCATAATTTCTTCTTCAGGTTATCTGGAAAAACTGACACATTTCATGGAATTATGTAGAGCCATGTTAATAACAGAAGGCTAGCTTTTATCACTGCGTAATTCCACCACATGTGTCAATAGGGAAATCTTTGGACTCAATATTTTCTTGGATTTCTTCCAACATTGCAAAATATTATTGAAAATCTATGTTTTTAATAATATCCGTTAAGTTTTCCTAATTTACATGGAAGATAACCTCAGAAGGTCCAATATTAAAATAATGAATTTCCAATTGCAACATAGACAAGATCTCAAAAAGAGGTTATAGCTTGGGTTAATTCCATAATGGGCACATAACATTTGCTTGAAACAGACATAGAAAGAGCACATTTTATGGGTAACACAAAAAGTCTCAGAACAAGACCAGTGGTGGTGAATTTTTTGAATTACACAAAAAAAGAACAATTCATCAGAGTAATTAAACAAAAACAAGACCAGCTAGTCTATCGGGACAATAAGATACAGATTTTCCAGGATTTATGCAATGAATCTGTGAAATGGAGATCTATGAAGCCTGTGACAGCAGTTTTGAAACGGATAATTTAACCAGATGAGTTTTAGAAAAGAAAAAAAATAAAAACAATGGTTTTATCATTAGACATATTTAACGCTTTTGATTGTGTTGAATGGCCAACATTAAAACTTCTTATAAGGGGTTGGGGATTTGGCAAAAAATTTAGAGGGGTTATAGATCAATTATATTCAGATAATACTTCAGAAGTAATAGTTAATGATGGTTTAATGGAACTGATTTTTCTAGACAAAAGGTACAAGACAAGGCTGTCCACTTTCACCAATATTGTTTTGTATGGTTAGAGAATTATTAGCTAATGCAATAAGAAATGATGAATTAATTAAAGGATTAGGAAAAATGATACAATTAAGATTAATTTGTTTGCTGACGATTCATTGTTGACTATTAAAAACCAATCAGAGAGTGTGGACAATATTAAAAAGCACATAGAAAAATTTGGGGAAATAACAGGATTAATTATTAATTGGCAAAAAATCACAAATAATGTTTAATCATAATATACAGGAACAAGAAATGTTTGTTAATAAATATAGTTTTAAAATGTGTAATCATATTAAATATTTAGGTGTAAATAGTCAAAACGACTCAAAAATTAAAGGAGAAAAATTTTAATAAATTAAAAATTATATTAAAGATATACAGCAAGAGTATTCTAAATTGAAATTATCATGGTTTGGGAGAAGTGCTATAATTAAAATACTTTAATGAAAGATACTTTAATGTAGTAAAGAGAAGTACAGTGGTGCCTCGTATAATGAGTGCCCCGTTTAATGACGAATTCGCATAAAGATGGCATTTTTGCCATCGCTTTTGCGATCGCATACCGATGTTGCCTATGGGGGAAAATCGCTTTGCGATGTTTTCCCCATAGGCACCATTTTCCCCCAGCTGAGCGGCGGGAGCCTCCCAACGAGCACTCCCGCCGCTCAGCTGGGGGGAAATGCCTGCGGTACCCTCAGAAGGACCGTTCCGAAGGGTCCTTTGGAGGCCACCGCCAGGATTCCCCTTTGGAGGGGGCATTTTCCCCGAGCTGAGCCCCGCTGCTCAGCTGGGGGAAAATGCCGGCGGTAGCCTCGGAAGGACCCTTCCGATGGGTCCTTCCGAGCATTCGTACCCCCTAACCTCCCACCCTCCCCCCGCGGCTTGGATCTGAGCCGTGGCAGCAACCCCAGCCATGGCTGGAGTAGCCGCCGCAGCTCGGATCCAAGCCGTAAGGGGAGGGGAGAGAGTGGGGGGTCCGGATCCCTTTCAGGCATCCCGGGCTCGATCCCACCCGCCGCCGGTTACCCATGGCTTGGGTAACCGGCGGCGGGTGGGATCCAAGCCCAGGATGCCTGAAAGGCATCCAGCCCCCCCACCCTCCCCTCGCGGCTTGGATCCGAGCCGCGGCGGCTACCCCAGCCATGGCCGGACTCTAGGGAGTCCGGCCATGGCTGGGGTTGCCGCCACGGGTCGGATCCAGGCATCTGGACCCCCCACGCTCCCCCCGCGGCTTGGATCCGAGCCGCAGCGGCTACCCCAGCCATGGCCGGACTCTAGGGAGTCCGGCCATGGCTGGGGTTGCCGCCGTGGCTCGGATCCGGGCATCCAGACCCCCCACCCACCCCCCGCGGCTTGGATCCTGGAACGGATTAACGTTGCTATGCGGGGCACCACTGTACAATAAATCAGATGAAAACCCCCTTTTTAAGAAATATTTTAAATATATGGAATAAATATATTTATTCCATAAATAAATGTATTTCCCCAATGGGGGAAATACCTGATTGTCCTGTGAAGATCCTCCATAGGGCGGGCATTTTCCGATGCCTGTAAAGCGAAAATAGGTCAGCAAAACAGCGGGGAGCCATTTTGCGAACTGCTAATCAGCTGTTTTTAGATTGTCGTTAAACGAAAAATTGCTTCCCGAAGCAGGGAATTAATCGTTGAGAAGTGAAAACCCCCATTGAATTGTTTTGCGATCGCTATAGCGATCGCAAAAAACTCATCATTAAGCAATTTCCTCGTCAAGTGGGGTAATCATCAAGCGAGGCACCACTGTATACAATTTTGGAAAGGAAATCTGTAATAAAAATTGTTCAATGGGGTCCCGTGGGTATGGGGTGCACATTAGTATGTAGTTTAAAACAGCACTATTATTTGTATATTTGTATTTTTCTTGTTGTAATTGTTTTTGTTTTAAAATTAATTTTTAAAAAGTAAAAAAAAGCAGTAGAGTTCATTACTATTTCCATTTGCAAAACAGTCTATCTCCAGCACTCCATGCAAAATGAGGAGGTAACAGGGTGGGCATGTTTTCTACACATAAGCTCCGGCATTATCTAATAAACTAAATTATGAAACATATGGACTTTGGATGCACATAAACATATGTAAATAATTTATAGTAGAACTTGTCATAGAACACTATAGCTCTTATTAATGGTTCATTTAATCAAGTTTTAATTTCAGTTCAGCAAACCTTTGGGCAGCATCATAATAATATGGGGATTATTTAGCAACAAGTGAATCAGCAGCACAGATTAAGTACACCAATAGCCAATAGCATCACAATGTTTTGTCCTTTCTGAGCTACTATATGTCAGTAATTGGTCTCATAAATGAGATCAAAAACCATGAAACAGGAAAATCCAGGCTTCCTTCACTCCCGACTGAAGTGAACTGCTTGAGTCAAACACAGTTCCGGGACATGAACTCTTGGAAAACCTGTATTTAAGTCTGTTTCGATTTTACTAAAAAGAAACCACTTAATACCGTATCTTTACTGTTCAATGACTCAATTTTGGTAATGTAAGGCCAAATTCAGTATCTATAGGGAAACTGTTCTGTTCAAAGGACTAGAAAGGCCAGTTATTAAACAACATGAGTTTATTTAAGTGAACAAAGAAAACATTTCTCTACAGTTTCATTTCTAAGCAACAGCATAACGTTTCAGCACCTTCTATAAAAATTAACGATTGAACAAAACAAAATCTAAACTATAAACTAAGGAAAACAAACGATATTCTTACGCAGTCCATATTGTTAAATCAGGTTCCTTCGTCTGGATCAAAGATATTCAACGCCATGTTTTCAAATACCCAAAACTCTCTTCTTCCCTTCTCTCTCTCTCAGAGTTCCTTTTTCCAACCTCTTGTAAATTTCTCCAACCTGCCCCTTCCCGACATATTCGACCAATCACGAAGGAAAGAATTAGCATAGGGTACGCCCTACTTTCCCACCAACACCAAAGAATTGTTTATAATTCAGGTTAGAGATATTTTGACTCTGCTGTGTTTTTCTCTCCAGCTGCAGCGATAAGGTTGGCAACATGAAGCTGAAAATAACTACTAGTAATTTTCCAGAACTTAGCCTGTGTCAGACTCAAAATGGATTTCTCTATGGTTAAAACATGACTACATAACCCATCTCTAATTAGAAAAGTACACTTCATCACACTATAAAACAAAAATTCCATCATTTACTATGATCACAGCAAAAACAACAGCCTTTTTCTTCTATAGAGAAATCCAGTTCTACTATTTCTTAGATCCTAATGCATAAATATAAGACTCACAAGATCATATTAGTAGGATATTATGTCATTTGAAGAATATAGAATATACACCATAGATAAACTGAGGCACACAGGAAAAAATTAAAAACACCTGAAACACAAATTTAGAACATTACTAACACAGAGATATAATCAGTAATTGGAGTATAAAATATGGCACCCTGTAATATCGTCACTCATTTGTGTAATAAAGGAAATTCTAATATACAAACACTGTTTGGGCAGTTGTAGATCTTTTTAAAAAGTAAAAAAGTAAAAGCTTGAATTACCTGATAGGGTTACTGGTCAAAGATACACGAAGGGATTCTAAGCAACTGACAAGTTTTTCATCAGCTGTTCCAGCTTTCAATTCGTATACGAATTCCTGCGGTGAAATCTGTTTGTGGTTTTTGAGATATCCCTGAAAGGCAGAATCACTTACTGCAGAGCTATACACCTAGAAAAGATCCCAGCCCCTTCTGATCTTCAGTCAAAGCAGGAAATCCACAGTTAAAGTACCGTTGACCATCTAATCTGTATTTAAACACCTACAGTGAAGACAAGCCCACCCACCCACAGCAGTCCATTTCATTTTCAAAAAATTCCTACTTTAATAGATTTCTTCTA
Source organism: Pogona vitticeps (assembly GCF_051106095.1). Taxonomy (NCBI): domain Eukaryota; kingdom Metazoa; phylum Chordata; class Lepidosauria; order Squamata; family Agamidae; genus Pogona; species Pogona vitticeps. The sequence continues at coordinate 131,672,129 of NC_135785.1, forward strand.
ATTTTCAAGTACTGTATCTAGGTTGTTGTAATTCAACACCATTACTTTGGGTTTTAACCTTCAGAGCTTCATAAAATATTTATGCGATGTCATCTTCATATCACAAACAACTGAATCTGACTATTAATTATTGTTCAGCAGAGCAAATCATTATTGCATAAAGGGATTCTAAAAGCGTGGGTACCCCAAACAAAAAATTATAACTTAGAACCTGCACTTTGGATTAGCATCAAATTTGGCAGAGGAGTAGCAGACAATCTCCTCTTGTTCTGTGCCAAACTTGGGGTGTTTCCGCATAGGGTTTTTAAGTTACAATTTTTTACAATTAAAACTAGAGATGAGGGTATTCATATTCATATATGAATATCCCCAAAGAGGTGGCATTAATGAGGGTCCAGCCCCATGGGGCCGGACGGTCCACTCACCGATCTGATGCAATTCTACAAATGGCTCTGCAGCATACAAACCGATCGCCACTCTTTGACCTTGCAGCGAGAATTGTCCTCCTGCCTTCTGCCAGGAGCGGCAAGTGGATTGTGCACTGTGGGGCCATTTGTAGAATCGCGCCATCTGCATCCACATCGGATCAGTGAGTGGACCATCCAGCCCTATGGAGCTGGACCTTCATTAATGCCACCTGTGCAGGGATATTTGTATCCATATGCAAACTGTCAGGATTTGTTCCTTTAAGTGAACAAGGGGTTAAATTTCATATTGTAGTGAAAATGCAAAGTCATGCCTGTAATGTCAGGTCAATGGATGACTGATAGCATACAGATGGGACAAGCTTAGGTAATGCTTGTTAAACATGTTCAGCTGCCATGTCTGCAGTTATAGGCTGCTCTCACTATTTAAGCAAGTGTGTGAGAACAGGACTTTGCCACTCAGTTGTGAGTCTTGTGGTTATTATGTGAATGTTATGTTGCTCTGAGATATCTATGCCAATGTATATATTGCCATGTTTATATGTCTGACCAAGTCTAATATAAGCCTTATTAGCACTCTCTCCGTGCACTTTCTTATACGCCCGCTTATTAAGGGGATGATTTGAAGCTACCACATAGAGACTCTGTGTAACTTGTTATCTTGGGTTCCAAGGTTTGTTTTCCCTAACAGAGTGCTCTTGGAAGCTTTCATTATCCAAATCTGACTCCAAACTTCAAGACAGGCAAATACCATATCAAGCCTTTGAAGTTGAACACTCCCATCTCTAATTAAAACCTTGTTCTCCCCATGCAGAAACAACCTTTATGTCTGCACATTTAAAACAGCTCAAATAAATTGGAAAGTCCAATCTTGCTTATCTTGATAAAGAATGGTTAGTCCGAGCTGCTTTTTTATTTAAAAGGAAACCAGGCTACAGAGGATGAAGTACTGACTCTGAAAGAAGCCCCTCCAAGGGATAAAAACTTTGTGACTTTCTTCTAAAACTGCCTTACCACAAATATTCCAAACAAAATAAGAAAGATTATTCAAGCTTTTGAGCCTGGAAGGGAGATCAAAACGTTTGACTCTGCCAATCAAGACAAAATTAAATGACTTAAAGGAAAACTTTTAAACTCTTTCCTAGCCAAACAGATTTAAAAGGGATTCTGTGTCCATTGTAAAAATATTTTGAAAGATATTTTTAAAAGAATAGAGTATAAATATTCAGAAGCTCATTTAAACTGTACATTATTGAGGGTTTTGCTTTGTGGCTGTTTCTGTGATTGTTGATCTGCAGCAATCTCTTTAGATAAAATGTTATAGCATGGTACAGGTTTGCAAGGAAGACCAATGGCTTTGACAAAGACTACAGCCAAAGGAGGGGCTCTAGGTTTCCTAGGAAAGTTCATAGACTAAACTAAATGAACTGCAAGAGTAAAAAAATTGGGTTTAAAGAAAGGAATGATGTGGCAATCGAAAGGGGCTGCTCTGACTTACAAGGCCAGCTTGATGGGCAAGGGACTGTGAAACTTTTTTTATATTTCTCTTTCCTTCTAAGGCTACATGTCTAGCCTTCTTTACCATTATAAGCTTCAAGAAACAACCCTCGCTCTCGCTCTCTCCTTCTCCTTCCCATTATTACCCTTTTCCAAAGGATGCAGGCAAGAACTAAAAGCAACTATCTCTCTCCTTCCCTTGCTGCTTATTCTCCTGAGCTGCTCTTTGCAAGATTTCTTCCCTGCTTCTTCACTCCCCCCTCCTCCCTCCCATGTGCCTTCTATCTTTTCATCCTCTGCAGCTTTGTAGAGGAAAGAGTGCTTGTTTTTGTTGGAAACTGTTCGTAAGAGTTTTTTCCCTTGTTTTGTCTCTACTGCTTCTTAGCTGAGATTTAGGAATCATTTTAACTGGAAAATTAGTTGACAATTTGAATTTTTGAACCTGCCAATCAGGACACTGCTGTCAACTAGGATAATAACTTTTGAACACCTTCCTACCTAAAAGCACTCTTTGGGATTCATGCTTACCTAGTGATTCTGTGTTTGGCTGTAGAGAACAATCAAAAATTAACAGAATATTTTATTTACTTAATTCTTTTTTATTTACCATATATACTCGAGTATAAACCAACCCGAATACAATTCAAGGCACCCAATTTTACCACAAAGAACTGGGAAAACTTATTGACTCGAGTATAAGCTGAGGGCACAAAATACAGCCCCTTCATGGATTGCTACCTTGTCGTGGCGAAGGGGCTTGAGTAACTCAGAGAAGCTATGGGCTATGCCGTGCAGGGACACCCAAGACGGACAGGACATAGTGAAGAGTTCCGACTAAACGCAATCCACCTGGAGTAGGAAATGGCAATGCCACTCCAGTATCTTTTCCAAGAACGCCCCATGATCAGAAACAAAAGGCTAAAAGATATGACGCTGGAAGATGGGACCCTCAGGTCGGAAGGCGTCCAACATGCTACTGAGGAAGAGCAGAGGACAAGTATAAGTAGCTCCAGAGCTAATGAAGTGGTTGGGCCAAAGCCAAAAGGACGCTCACCTGTGGACGTGCCTGGAAGTGAAAGGAAAGTCCAATGCTGCAAAGAAAAATACTGCATAGGAACCTGGAATGTAAGATCTATGAACGTTGGGAAGCTGGAGGTGGTCAAACAGGAGATGGCAAGAATAAACATCGATATCCTGGGCATCAGCGAACTAAAATGGACAGGAATGGGCGAATTCAACTCAGATGATTATCATATCTACTATTGTGGGCAAGAATCCCGTAGAAGGAATGGAGTAGCCTTCATAGTCAACAAAAGAGTGGGGAAAGCTGTAATGGGATACAATCTCAAAAATGATAGAATGATGTCAATACGAATCCAAGGCAGACCTTTCAACATCACAATAATCCAAGTTTATGCACCAACTACTATTGCTGAGGAGACTGAAATTGAACAATTTTATGAAGATTTACAACACCAAAGAAAGATGTTCTTCTCATTCTAGGTGACTGGAATGCTAAAGCAGGGAGCCAAGAGATAAAAGGTATAACAGGGAAGTTTGGCCTTGGAGTTCAGAACGAAGCAGGGCAAAGGCTAATAGAGTTTTGTCAAGAGAACAAGCTGGTCATCACAAACACTCTTTTCCAACAACACAAGAGGCGACTCTATACATGGAAATCACCAGATGGGCAATATCGAAATCAGATTGATTATATTCTCTGCAGCCAAAGATGGAGAAGCTCTATACAGTCAGCAAAAACAAGACCTGGAGCTGATTGTGGCTCTGATCATCAGCTTCTCATAGCAAAATTCAAGCTTAAACTGAAGAGAGTAGGAAAAACCACTAGGCTCCTCAGGTATAATGTAAACCAAATCCCTTATGAATACACAGTGGAAATAAAGAACAGATTTAAGGAACTCGATTTGGTGGACAGAGTGCCTGAAGAACTGGATAGAGGCTCGTAACATTGTACAGGAGGCAGCAACAAAAACCATCTCTAAGAAAAGGAAATGCAAGAAAGCAAAGTGGCTGTCCAACGAGGCTTTACAAATAGCAGAGAAGAGAAGGGAAACAAAAGGCAAGGGAGATAGGGAAAGTTACAGAAAATTGAATGCAGACTTCCAAAGAATAGCAAGGAGAGACAAGAGGGCCTTCTTAAATGAACAATGCAAAGAAAGAGAGGAAAATAACAGAAAAGGAAAAACCAGAGATCTGTTCAGGAAAATTGGAGATATTAGAGGAACATTTCGTGCAAAGATGAACATGATAAAGGACAAAAATGGGAGGGACCTAACAGAAGCAGAAGACATCAAGAAGAGGTGGCAAGAATACACAGAGGAATTATATCAGAAAGAGTTGCACATCCCGGACAACCTAGACAATGTTGTTGCTGACCTTGAGCCAGACATCCTGGAGAGTGAAGTCAAGTGGGCCTTAGAAAGCCTGGCTAACAACAAGGCCAGTGGAGGTGATGGCATTCCAGTTGAACTATTTAAAATCTTGAAAGATGATGCTGTTAAGGTGCTACATGCAATATGCCAGCAAGTTTGGAAAACTCAACAGTGGCCAGAGGATTGGAAAAGATCAGTCTACATCCCAATCCCCAAGAAAGGCAGTGCCAAAGAATGCTCCAACTACTGTACAATTGCACTCATTTCACACACTAGCAAGGTTATGCTCAAAATCCTGCAAGGTAGGCTTCAGCAGTATGTGGACCGAGAACTCCCAGAAGTACAAGCTGGATTCCGAAGGGGCAGAGGAACTAGAGACCAGATTGCTAACATGCGCTGGATTATGGAGAAAGCCAGAGAGTTCCAGAAAAATATCTACTTCTCCTTCATTGACTATGCAAAAGCCTTTGACTGTGTGGACCACAGCAAACTATGGCAAGTCCTTAAAGAAATGGGAGTGCCTGACCACCTTGTCTATCTCCTGAGAAACCTATACGTAGGACAGGAAGCAACAGTTAGAACTGGATATGGAACAACTGACTGGTTCAAAATTGGTAAAGGAGATTCATAATCTTATGTCAAAAATCTTTGGCAACGGTCACCCAGCAACTTTTTTATTTAAAAATCATGTTTCTACACTAATTTACCTCCCTGGTTAGTGGTTCTTTTTTCTTAAACAAAAGTAGATACAGTGGTGCCTCGCTTAACGAGCGCACCGCATAACGACGAAATCGCATAGCGATCCGTTTTTTCGGATCGCTAATGCGATCACTTAACGTTTTTCTTATAGGGCACAATTCGCTTTGCGAAGACCGGTATGCGTTTCGCTTACCAATCTTCGCAAAACGAAGCCCGACGATCAGCTGTTCGGCGGCCAAAATGGCCGCCGGAAGCCCGGAAATGGCCCAAAATGGCCACGCGCAGCATTTTCACGCCCTCGTTAAGTGAGGCGAGGGCACGAAAATGGCTGCCAGCCATTACAAAGCTTCGCTGAACAGTGAGTATTTGGCCCATTTGGAATGCATTAAACCATGTTTAATGCGTTCCAATGGAAATCCCTGCCCCGTTCAACGATGCTTCAGCATAGCGAAGGTTAATCTGGAACGGATTAACCTCGCTATGCGAGGCACCACTGTATATATCTTTCTTCTAGAAGGATCCAAGGTAGCTTAGATCATTAAAATGTCACACTAGCTTTAACTATGTAAATATGAGGGGGTGCTGATAAATATTGAGCCTTTCCCAGAAAAAAATGAGCTAGGAAGCTATAAATTGCAGAGCGTATTGGCCAATTTGTATCCAATGGTGCAAAAATCAACTACCTATGATTTTAACTTATCTCTCATGTTCAGGTCCAAAGTGAACATGGCAGCACCTCCACAAAAGTTCAATGTGGAAGAGCATAGGACCATAATCAAGTTCCTGTTTCTCCAAGGGAAACGTGCAAAGCAGATCCATGATGAAATGTCACAAACTATGGGTGACAGTGGCCCTTCATAAGCAACAGTTAAACACTGGGTTGTCAATTTTTAAACTGGCCGTTTCAGTGTTGAAAGTGAGAAACCCAGCAGAAGGCCTGTTTCTGTCTCTGTGCCTGCAAATGTGAAAGACATCCATGACATGATCATGGAGGACCGCCAAATATCAGCCCAAAGTATTGCTATACAGTATATCTGGGAATATCACATGAGAGAGTTGGTGCCATTATCCACAACCACTTGGAAATGAGAAAGCTGGCAGCAAAGTGGATCCCCAAACTTTTGACAACCGAACAAAAGAGGAAATGAAATGTGGAGTCATCGGTGGCAGTTTTGGAACATTTTGCAAGAAATGAGTCAGATCTCCTGGGCAAACTGGTAATTGGTGATGAGATATGGATCTACTGTCATGATCCTGAAACAAAGCAACAGTCTAAGGAATGGAGGCACAGTGGTTCCCCCAGGCAAAAGAAGTTCCAAGTGCAAAGGTTGGCACAGAAGCAAATGGCAACAGTTTTTGGGGGGATAAGAAGGGAGTTCTGCTGGTGAACTACCTCCAACAGGGTTCAACCATCAATGCAAAACATTACTGTGCTTTATTGACAAAACTGAGGCACAACATCAAGGAAAAATGTCAAGGAAAGCTCTCCAAATGTGTCATCCTGTTGCATGACAACATCTCATCACACACTGCAAGTGAAACAATGGCAAAACTCATGTCCTTAGGCTTTCAAGTGATGCCCCATACACCCTATTCTCCCGACCTGGTTCCTTCTGACTATTATCTGTTCCCCAAACTCAAAAAACACCTAAAGTGACAACAATTTGGGAGTGTTCTGGAGACAACTAATGCTGCAAATGAGTGGTTACACCATCAGTTGGAAGAATGTTATTTGCAGGGACTTAAGAAGCTGCAGAACAGATGTCGCAAGTGCACTGACTTCCTGGGGGAATATGTAGAATAGTGTGGCGGTTACAGCTTCCTAGCTCATTTTTTCTGGAAAAGGCTCAATATCAGTACCCCCTCATACACTCCCGGCAACTGCAGAAACTGGGCACTCTGGCTCAAGGACAAATCAACACCTGTATTTTCAAGGGTTGTATAACCCCATCCAGCATAGGTTGGGTCCTTATACCCTGATCAGCTTTGACTGACGAGAAGCACTTCTGTCTTTTATTAAGTTTCAGTTTATTCAGCTTCATTCACTCCATTACTGACACCACAGGCCTAGAACTGAAATAGCTTCCTTGGATTTAGATAGAATGATAGAATTGGGAGCCATCCACTTACTGGTGACACCAAATCCAAAAACTCCGGACAACCTCACCTAGCACTTTCATGTAGATAGTATTAAAAAGCACAGGAGACAAAACAGAACTCTGAAGGACACCACAGGCCAGTGGCCAAGGCATCAAACAGAACAACCCCCCAGCACCACCTTTTAAGTTCTCTCCCACATGAACGACTGGAGCTACTGTTGAACAGTGCCTCCAACTTCCATCCCAGAGAAACAGCCCAGGGTTCCATGGTACTGAAAGCCACAAAGAATCCAACAAAACAAACAGGGATAAACTCTCCCTGTCTAGTAGTCAGCACACCAAGAAGACCAAAACAGTCTCCATCCCATAACCAGGACTGAAGTTGAAATGGATCTACACAATTCATCCTATTCAGGGACTGCCGGAGCTGAGAAGCCACAACCAGCTCCAGGACCTTGCCCAGGAATGAAACATTAAAAACTGGCCAATAATTATCCAATACCATGGGACCCAAAGAGATGTTTTCGGTAATAGTCTTACTGCCTCCTTTAAGTTTGCTGGGATCATACTCTGCTGTAAGGAGGCATTCACCACTCCTCATATCCACTAAGCCAATCAGGAAGGGCAAGGGTCCAACATATATGTGCTGGCTCTCACATTTCCAAGGGTCCTTGTCTACATCAACAGAATGTAAAAATTGAAATGCATCTGTTAACAGAGGATAAATAGGAACCATAGTACCATGAACAGGGCCTATATCAACAACAGTATTCAACCGAGGGGATTTGAGCTGTTTTGACTACAAATTGTCACACAAATTCTTCAAAGAGGGCTACAGTGTGACTTGTGTTCTCTTTGTTTGGGCCAGCATGTAACGGGCCTTTGACCACGCTTGAGCTGTATCAGACAACTCTATGCAGATGCAATGGTGACAGAATAATTTCTTTGCCGCTGCCACTCCCACAGCATAGGCCTTCCAGTAGGCCCTAGCCCATGTCTGTTCAGATTCACACAGAATTTTCTATTATCTTGTCTCCATCTTGTTTCTTTATGACCAACTTCCCACAAAACTAGGGGGCCACTTTGATTCTACTTCATAGCTTAGGAGTGATCATGTTAATGGCCCTTACCATTTCCCCATTTCAGAATGGGGTTTATCAGACCAGAAGTTTTATAGCATCACCTCCTAAGGTGACACAAACTGCCCAAAAGCTGTCAGGAAAACATAGATCCATCAGCCTCCAGAAGAAGACAGTCTCAATCAATCTCCAACCTCTGCAGAATCTCTGAGCTCCAGTGAGTCTGAGGCTCACCAGGTAATAATCTGAAGAGTTTATCCATACCCAGATCACCAACATTTACTCCAGTCCAAAAACAAGAGCTAAAGTGTGCGCTGGATGGTTGAAGCTTGGAGAAGGCTGTACTAGAGACTCCAGCAAATCAATGTCTATTGTCACAATGGAGTGTGATAATACTATTCAAAACTGTGTGGCTTATGGAAGACATTGTGCTTCTCTATCCATGATCCAAATAACCAGGAAATGGCCTGATACAGCTGTGCAATATTGTACCTGGACTGGCAGCAGGAAAAAAGGATGCTAAGCTTTACTTGGCAAAAAGCAGCCTGAATGGTGACAACACCCATGTCAGCACTAAGATGATCTACAAGATACCCTCTTGCACTAACTGGCATTTTAAGAGACACCCAAATCATGGCTTCTTTTTTGTCAGTTAATCGCTTCCCACCCAATAAAGTCTTTTTTTAAAGGACTCCACACCTGTAGAATACTTACCACAGTAGAAGCAGTATTCATATACTGTATAACCATCTCCTTTTTGGTAGCAACATCTTTTTCTCTCAATGGAACTTTTCTATCTTCATTTAAATTCATATCTTCCTAAGGAGAATAGACAATACAAATGGAATACTACTTCATAGGTTAGGAGTGATCGTGTTAATGGTCCTTACCATTTCCCCATTTGAGAATGGGGTTTATCAGACCAGGAGTTTTATAGCATCACCTCCTAAGGTGACACAAACTCCCCAAAAGCTGTCAGGAAAACATAGATCCATCAGCCTCCAGACTTCCCACTTTAACCAGCTTTACCATGAATGATTCAATAACACCCAGGAAGAGAATAAGATTATTTTTACAGCAAAATTAATAACTATAGAATTTTACATACTACATATATCAATAACACAAGCAATAAGATGACTATCCTGTCAAGGAGCATACAATCAATATTACAATAAAGAAGGATGGCACAGAGCCTGTGGATTCATGGACAGCCCCCCGGGGGGGGCACAATGTCTTCACAGGGAGTCCACAAAGGCTTAGAAATGTCATGAGCTTTTGAAGTTAAAATAGGTAGGTAGGTCGCTGGAACCAGTTATATTGGCTCTTCCCTTTCCATTGGACTATTTCAGTGACGTGAATGACAGTGAGTGATAGGTAACAGCCTGTCCTCCATATTATTTTACTCAGGCTTCATGCTCTGGAGAGGAGGACATTCCAGCTTCGCATACAGAGTCAAAGCAACACAGGAAGTAACAGTTACGGGTTATAAGTTTTTGCTCGATTGGTGTAGAGAATGATACCAGAGGCTACTTCCAACACTGGGAGAGGTCATTGCACCTCACTAGGTAGCTACCACCCGCCTTAAGCTGGGCAGTCCCCAAACAATAAGGTGCAACCTTGCCACGGTCTGTTAACCTCACAGGGCGTAAGCACTCAGCCCTCCTTAGAAAATGCTGGGGCCCGGAATAGAGAGGTTCCAGAGTCCAGTGTACCCCTATTTAAGTTGAGATGAGTCCTTTTCTCAACTAGGCTGTCCCACCTGGCACTCTTTTCCCAAGTCTATTCCCATTTAATAATTAACTGAGAAAACCAAAGATAAAACCATGAGTCTCAGAGTCTGCCAAGACCAGCAAAACTCAAGTAATTAATTGGACTCAGTAGCATACTTGTGGCCTAAATAGATTTAAGTAATTAAGCAGGTTTTCTGCTCAAAAGACCAAACATAAGTTTTTAAGTATTATTGTTTTATTAGAAAAATAAAGAATTTGAGATATTCAGTTTGTTGCAAAGCATAGCATTCAAGTATATTTCCATTAACTAAAATAGAAATTTAGCAAATCCCAGCTATAAAAATAAAATAAGAAAACTACTAGCTAGAAAGGTGGGTAAGGCTGAGCCCCCCTTTCTCTATCCTTGCTATGAACTACATCCTAGCTATAGCAATGGGAACTCCATAGTCCATTCAAAAATCCATAATCCAAGATAAAATCCAAAAATCCAAAAAAGGGTTTCAAAAAGCTCTCGCTCTCTCTGCCATCATCCTGTCATTTTCTTCACAAGCTGGAACCACTTTCTTCTTCACTCTCCACTGATGTAAACCAATCAGGATGAAGGACTGCTCATCTCTCTCCACCTCCTTTTCTCATGGGATTGCAGGTGTTGTTGACATTCTTCCTCGATGTTATGTCTTTGGTCCTTATCATCTCTGGCCAAGGCTGCTACATGGAAAATTCCAACTAGCTCTAAAAAAAACCAGCTTCTCGAAGCATCTAGTTCATGACACACATACTAGGATGGATTCCTTCTACACAATTCCATGACTACAAATCCCATTTAGAAATTACATTCTAGCTTCAATAACCTAAACCATGACACAGGATACGTGGGGTTTGGGGTGAAAGCCGACAAGCAGATCGATAACCTTGAACCATGCAAAAAAGTTAGGTTACCTACCTGTAACCATGGTTCTTCTAGTGCACTGGTTCTTAAGCTTGGGTTACTCAGGAGTTTTGGACTGCAACTCCCAGAAGCCTTCACCACCAGCTGTCCTCACTGGGATTTCTGGGAGTTGCAGTTCAAAAGCATCCGAGTAACAAAGGTTAAGAACCACTGTTCTAGTGGACCTCTGTGAATTCACATAAATGGGTTTATTCTGCACCTGCGCAGGAAGTTCGGAAGATTCTAGAGCTTAGGAAAGGAAACAATTTAGTGCCCCCCGGCGCAAGCTCCGCCTCCTCAACCTTCCTTTCAGTTCCCTAATAACTGCTGTTACCAAGAGTAGGTACTGACAACGGCAACGTGATGGATAGAGGGGAGGAAAGGAGGGATGTGTGAATTCACAGAGGTCCACTAGAAGAACCATGGTTACAGGTAGATAACCTAACTTTCTTCATAGTGGCCTCTGTGAATGCACACAAGTGGGTGAATAGCAAGCTTACTCACCGGATGGAGGGCCATCACGGTAGCAAAGATGACAGTATCACCCTTCCAAATGCCGCATCACTCTTGGCTTTGACATTGAGGCGGAAGTGCTTCACAAATGTCAGAGGATTAGATCAAGTAGCCGCTCTACAGATGTTCTGGAGCTGTATACCCTGATGAAGAGCGGTCGATGTTGAGACTGCTTGTATAGAGTGTGCCTTCAAATGGTCCAGTATCGGCTTGCCTGCAAGTTGGTACGCCAACTGGATCATTTACATTATCCATCTCGACAACGTCTGAGGGGAGGCATGAGCATCCTTTTTGGGGCCATAATAGCATAAGAATAGACAGGGAAGAGTTTCTGAAGTGCCTCATCCTATCCAGGTAGAAGGTGAGGGCTCTCCTTACATCCAACATGTGAAGCTGTCATTCAGTCGGTATGGACGGAGATGGAAATAGTGTAGGGAGTGTAACTGACTGATTCAAATGAAAGTCTGACATCACCTTAGGTAAGAAGGAGATGTCCAGGTATAATGTGACCTTATCAGGATGTATTTGTAAGTATGGAGGGTCCTCTCTCAGGGCAGCCAATTCGCTAGCTCTTCTCGCGGAAGTGATTGCGACGAGAAAGGCGGTTTTGATGGAGAGTAGCTTCTCGTTACAGGTGGCCATAGGTTCAAATGGTGGTTTGATAAGTGTTTCCAAGACCAGTTGAAGAGACCATTGTGGCACAATCCACTGTGTTAGGAGCCTGATATTTTGCAGGCCCTTGAGGAATCTTTTGACTGTGGGATGGGACAAAAGCTTGATAGACCAAGAACCGGTCGGTGGGCTATTACAGCAGATACATAACCTTTGGTCGTGGAGTGTGCAAGACCCATACGAAATAGGTGTAGAATAAAGGTAAGTAACGTCTCAAGGGAGGTCGGGACTGGTGCAAGTCCCTTGGATTGAGTGAATTTAATGAAGGATTTCCATTTGTTCTGGTACAGACGGGAAGTGGACGGTTTCCAAGCATGATCTAGAATTGCCCGGAACTCAGGAATATCCTCCACACCGTCAGGCGGAGGGATCGGATGTCCGGATGGAGAATGGACCCGTCGTTCTGGAAGAGGAGTTGGTATGGAAGGTAAGTGAAACATTTCCCTCGCTATTTCATTTAGGTGGGCGAACCATGGTTGCCATGTCCACCATGGGGCAATAAGTATCACATCCGTGCGATACTGAATGATCCTGGTGATTGTCTTCAGGAGCATGGGTATCGGAGGAAACAGGTAAGTGAATTCTCTGGACCAGGTATCATGAATGCGTCCTCCAAGGACACTATGTCAGCCCTCAAGCAGTATCTGAGGCACTTGGTATTGTGACGGGATGCAAATAGATCTATTGTCAGCTGGTCCCATCTGAGGCATATGTCTTGAAAGACTGTCCTGCTTAGGGACCATTTGTACGTGCGGGTAGGTAACCTGCTGAGGCAGTCCACAAGGTAGTTGTTAGATGAGATGTGGATTGCTTGAGGGAAAATGTGATGAATGTCGCACCATTCCCTTTATGGTTAGGTGAAGAAGGGGTAGGGAGCGAGTTACAAGTTTGTGAGGCTGGAACCGTTGTACCACCTTTTGGATTTTTAGAATTATGCTCAGGGGCAAGAAAGCTCTTGCTCGTTAGTGCGTCCAATTGCGCCCCAATGTATTTGACAAGTTGGGAAGGCTCCAGGTGAGACTTTTCTTGATTGACAGTCAAATTTAGTTTGTTCAATGTATCGAGTGTGGTTTGGGTGGCTGCAATGGCGCCATGGTAAGAATGGGCCACCAAGAGCCAGTCGTTGATATATGAGAAGAGCTCCCCCCCCCCTTGGTGTGGAGGTATACCACCACAGGAGCCATACACTTTGTAAATGTTCTGGGGGCTGTTGAAAGCCCAAAGAGGAGGGCGGCAAATTGGTAGGTTGTATCCTCGAAGCTGAATCTGAGGAACTTTTGATGAGAGGGATGGATTGATATATGAAAATAGGCAACTTTGAGATCGATGGTGACAAACCAATTTCCCTGGGATAGAAGAGGGAGAATGGAGTCAAGTGTCAGCATACGGAACTTTTTATAAAGTATGTATTCATTAAGATCTCTGAGGTCCATGATGGGTTGGATGCCCCCATCCTTTTCAGGGACCGCAGAGTATCTAGAGAAGAATCCCTCACCCGAGTCAGAAGGTGGAACCCTGGCTATAGCCCCCTTTCTGAGGAGGGAGGATATCTCCTCCTGCAAAAGTACCGAGAAAGAGGTGAGCCTGATGGAATTCAGTGTGGGATTCATGATAATTCTATTAATTTTCATCTTGGATGATGGCCAGAACCCACTCATCAGTTATAACCCTCCTCCACTCTGGAAGGAATGGGGAGAGTCTTGTGGGGCTATTGAAAAATTTAGGAGAACTGCTTACCCCTGCATTGGGACTTTCAAAAGGGTTGTCTGGAGCCTATGAATTGTTGCGGCTTAAATTGCAGGGAGTTGGTTTGTGGTAGCTGATAAGTCCACTCAGTCGGTTGCTGCTTAGTGTACCGAAAGGGCTGATACTGGTACTGCTGTTGGAATGCAGGCCTCTTGTAGGAAGGCTTTTGATACTTACACGACTAGTATGGTATGTACGACTTGGCTGTCTTTCTCATCTTATGGATGTTTTCCATGATATCATCCATTTTCCAATTAAACAGCCCCACGGCGTCAAAGGACAAGTCTTCAATCTTATTCTTAGTATCATCCATAATGTTAGCCGCCCTGAGTCAAGCGTGCCACCGGACAGCATATAGCAGCGCTATATGCTGATGGAGACTTGTTAAATGCTTTAGCCAATGTTTGTGCTGGTCATCTGGACCTGGTGCACTCTAGTTTTTCAGAGCCTTTACGTGCCTCTTAATCTGTTGTACGTGGTAAGTGACTTCTTGCTGACTTTTTTTGGTTTCTGCCTTTTTTTCCCCCATAGGAATGCATTAATTAAATTCCAATGCATTCCTATGGGAAAACGCCCTTCACTAGATGAAATTTTCACTGGACGGCATTAACCACGGAATGGATTAATTTTCTCTTGCAAGGCACCACTGTACAGGGAAAAACAACAGCTACTCTTTGTGGCCTTCATAGATCTCACAAAGGCCTTTGGTTTGGTTAGCAGGGGCGGCCTTTTTAAAATACTTATCAAGATTGGATGTCCACCTCGGATCCTTAACATCATCAGGTCCTTTCATGAGGGAATGAAAGGCACTGTAGTTTTTGATGGCTCAACATCAGATCCCTTCGACATCTGAAGTTCAGTGAAAAAGGGTTTTGTCCTCGCGCCGTCATCGTTTGGGATCTTTTTGCTGTCATGCTGAAGTACACCTTTGGAATTGCAACAGAAGATGTCTATCTCTGGACTAGATCAGATGGAAAGCTCTTGAATCTCTCTAGATTGAGAGCAATGACCAAAGTCCAGCTGAAATGCATGCGGGACTTCCTCTTCCCTGATGCAGCTATTGTTATCCATTCTGCTGAAGACCTCCAACAACTCATGAATCGTTTCAGCAAGGCCTGCCAAGACTTTGGACTAACAATCAGCCTGAAGAAAACACAAGTCATGGGCCAGGGCATGGACTCACCTCCCTCTATTACCATCTCCTCACAAGAATTGGAGGTTCCACTGAGTTTGGTATAGGGAGTTTTCAGTTAAATAATTCTACAGTATATTGATCTTGCAAGTACTCCTGTGAGGAGCTTGAATATTGTTGGAAGGCATGTAATTGGTCGACAATTACTGGGTCCATTTCCTTTTTGTAATCTTTTATTTTCAGAAATATGCGGCCTGTTGTCATCCAATCTTCAGTTGTACAATTCTGAAGTGATTAAATTGCAGTGCTATATGTTGATGGAGACTTGTTAAATGCTTTAGTCAATGTTCGTGCTGGTCATCTGATCGTGGTGCACTCTAGTTTTTCAGAGCCTTTACGTGCCTCTTAATCATTTCAGTTGTTATTACAATATCATCCATATGTTTTCCTTGAGTTTCTTTACACATTTCTTTAATACACAAGGTATCTTTGTTCCATCCTGTTGGGCATTCTTTCCAAAATTTCTTTCCAAAATTTTAGAGCATCATCTTTACATGGGCCTAATTTCTTTTGCTCTGCATTTTCTCTTAGTGATGTATAGAAAATTTTTTGGTTATTTCAAAATTGCATGTTTTCTCCATATTGTTTCAAGGGTTCATCATATCTTTCAATTTTCTTCACTGTAGCTGTTACACATTGTTTTAATTATTCCATAATGCCAACAACTGTCTTCCTTTTTAGGTTATATATTTTGCCTACTTTGACTTTTACTTTTTGATTTTTAAGTTTTGAATCTTTCAAGTGTTTTAAGTTTCTAATGTCTGCACATAATTTGTTTATTTTTCTTTCCAGCAGAATTTTCCATTTTGGAGTGCCAGGGGTTTTCTGGGTTTTTTGTAGCTCATAACTACGTTCCATGGTTATTATGGCAGCTGTGCTATACATTAGCTGGTTTGTTTCCTTCAGCATGTAGATTGGGATTTTCTGATAACTACATTTGGACCAGTCAGCACATCTTTCACTGGTTTTCTTTGTGATTGTGCTCCAGCTGGGGAACCGTTGTCTTTCTGTGTTCTGGCTAGTTGTAGCAACCCTATCACTCACTTATTACAACAGCTGACAGTCTGTTTCTGTGCTCAATTCAAAGTGCTGGTTATTACCTATAAAGCTGATGTTGTTTTGAGGCATATACTGCCCCATTGTGCTAGAGAACTCTCTGGACAGTTTACAACATAATTGTGCAAAGAACAATTTGCCCCGCCCCCAGTGAGCTGGGTACTTGTTTTATTGACCTTGGAAGGATGGAAGTGTGAGTCTACCTTGAACTGGCTACCTGTACACATCAGAGCTGAAATTTAACCATTGCATCACCAGGCTCTAAAGCCCTATACAGCTTGGGTCCAGGTTTTTTAAAGGATTGTATCACCCCATATGAGATATTAAGATAAATAAATAGAGAAGGTGGTCATTAATTATATGGCATAAAGAAAATATAGAGAGACCTGTGAATGATTTGCTTGTGTACAATAAACATCTGAAGAACATCTGTGATTATTATTAACTTTGCTACACTTCAATAAATAAGATCTGTTTGCATTTACCAGACAAGTGTTTAGACAATCGTCTTTTATATTGTGGATAGAGGTAATCCACTGGTGGCAGTGAGGAAAACAAAGACTGGAACCCTTGTGGGGGCACAAAAAGTAGGTGCTTCATAGAGGTGATTGTCACATATGCAAATTTGTAACTTTCAGTTCTTTCCTCACTGGTAAATAAACAACCCCATCCACAATATTCAGGAGGAGACACACATATGTTGGCTTGGCATGTGTACAGTGGTGCCTCGCATAACGTTTGCTTCGTTTAACGTTTTTTTCGCTTAACATTTATTTTTTCAGAGTCAGATTGTGCTTCGTATAACGTTTTTCCCTATGGGCGATTTTCACATAGCGATTTTGGGACCATGTTTCGCTTAACGTTTTTGGTTTTAGGTCCCCTGCTTCACTTAACGATGTTCATTTTTTCAATTACAAAAGTGTCTTAACATGTTGAAAAACGGTTTTAAATGCTTGGAATCGTTAGTGCACCTTCTAAAATGTGTGCATACTTAATTTGGCGTTGATCTGACTTTTCGTTAATTTTTTGTGAATTTTTTCCTCCCCCATAGGAAACAATGGAGCTGTCAGATTTTGACAGCTGTCAAAAGTTGGGGGGAAAAAAATCACCATAAATTAACGAAAAGTCAGATCAAAGCCAAATTAACTTTTGCATCCGTTTTAGAGGGTGCAGAAGCTAATCCAAGCATTCAAAACCCATTTTTGACCCTTTTACGACACACTTAAATTTGCAAAAATTGACTTCGCAAAGCCATTGAAATGTATTGAGTCGGCTTCAATACATTCCAATGGAGGAAACATTGTATCGTTTAACAATGTTTCCTATGGGTTTTTTCGCTTAAGGACGCCAATCCGTGCCTATTGGAACGGATTAACCAGTTTCCAATGCATTCCTATGGGAAATGGTGTTTCGCATAAAGTTTTTTTCGCATAAGGTTTTTTTTTTTGAACCAATTAAAAACGTTATGCGAGGCACCACTGTATGTCCATGCAACCCTAAGAACTGCAGCAGGGACTGTTTATTTACAAGCAAGGAAGAGAATGAAAGTTACAAATTTGCTTCCGAAAAGCAATAGGATTTCAGCTATTGACTTCCCATTCAAAACTCAAAACAAAAAAATCACTCAAGTGATTCACTATAAATTGCAAAAACATACATCATTTCCAACCAGATAAAACATTACTGTTCTGAATCTTTATTTCCCTTGATCAGATCATTTCATATAAAATTCTCTGTGAAAATTTTTAACTTTTTTTTTTCATTTCAAGAGTTGTGCTAAAGTAGCTTTAGAGTAACAGGAAACGTAAACTAGAAAGGTGAGCATAAAGCAACAAAACAAAAAGCAAGATGGAGAAACCCTAAGACAACCAATGTTCTAGGAAGACAATTTAAACATCAGTATAACAAGACATTGAATCAAAAGTTACAACACAAAACAAAGAACAACACACATCACACAGCAAAACAACCAGCTCTTATGAGATACCATCTGGTATTTCCTTTGGTAACTGAAGTCAAATGAATTTCTCTTAGAAGGACTTGAAAGTATCTCTGTGTCATTACTGAAAATCCTATCTGCGTACTTGTACATTATATCTCCAACTGTTAGGGGAGATTTATAGCCAGACTTTAATGGCCAGAGTACACATAGACGTTTAAATAGAAACTCTGGTTGTACTATTTAAGGGTTCTATAAAGTCAAAACGATCAGTTCGAGTCGAATGTGAAAAAAACTAAGAATAATCTTGATGCAAAATCACAGTGCATACAAAAACATGTTACCATTAAATAGCCTTTCAACTTCAATCTTGGACACCTGCCATTCCCCAAAACTCTTCAACCACAATTTATGTAAACATGTAGTGATCTCATCAGGATGTTGCCACAATATACTTAAAATATCCTGGAAAAGGTGCAACTAGAACACCAAGTCTGCACTGGCAAAAATCTACTCAGTGATACAGCTTGGACATACAAAAGCAAATGCTGAAGAAGCATTATCAAGCTATTTGGACCTTCAGGGAAAGAACTCTCTTTAAGCATCAGCCTTCAATTCCACAGTTCTAAACAGACGGATAGGAGTTCACATGTGAATCTATATAAGTATTTTTAAATGTATATATTCTGATTCTGCAGGAAAAAACCACTACAGTAGAATGGGAATGTTAGCATTCCATTGAAAACTTTAGCATAATATCTCAGCTTATTGAACAATGTTTCTTACCATCATTTTTTCGAACAGTGCAAGTATCTCTGTCTCCGACAAAGGTTTATGGACAAAGTTATCTACATCTGCAGAAGTAGACCAATCACTAGTCAAGGAATGCAGTTGTTTCAGATGAAGTACATTCGGTCTATCTTTTTTGCTGCCTGGTATCCGTATGCTGGAAAATCTATCAAACTAAAAAAAAAAGCATGAAGTCTAAAGCTGATATACATATAGAAACTCACCAACCATAAGTCTCAAAAGGGATCGACCGCATACCTATATAACAGATTTTTTAAAAGAAACAAACCTGTGTATCAGGTACTATTTCATTCTTCCCTCTTTCAAAAGAAATGGTCAATTAACATCGATGGCATCATTTAAAAAGCTCACCAGCGTCTGTATTTCCTACGACAACTTCGGAAATTCAATCTGCCTCGGGAGCTGCTTGTCCAATTTTACAGAGGCATTATTGAATCTGTCCTCTGCTCTTCCATAACTGTTTGGTTCGGTTCGGCAACCAAACTGGACAAGAACAGGCTTCAGAGGACTGTCAGAACTGCTGGAAAAATAATCAGAGCTGATTTGCCATCATTGGAAGAGTTGTACATTGCACGGGTTAAAAAGAGAGCGGAAAAGATCGCGGCAGATCCACGGCATCCTGGTCACAACTTGTTTAATCTTCTCCCCTCTGGTCGGCGATACAAGACGCTGTATACTAAAACATCGAGGCACAAAAATAGCTTTTATCCCTGTGCCATCAAACTGCTGAATTTGCAACCATCTGACGCAACTGGGAGTTGAGGCAATCGGTTTTTGTAGAATTTGCTCTTAATTGTCTTGTGAATTTTCTGTTCATGGTGTGTGTGTGTGTGTGTGTGTGTGTGTGTGTAGTGTTTTTAAGTGTGGCTGGTAGCCATATTAAATTCCGGGTATGGTTTACATACCTGGCCAGTAAATTAATAATAATAATAATAATAATAATAATAATAATAATAATAATAATAATAATAATAATAATAATAATAATAATAATAATAATAATAATAAAAAAATAAGAAGCTGCTGTTGATGTATCCAGTAGCAATGGCTAGACAAATATAGAGTTTGTTCCAATTTACTACAACCTAATTTCTTATACTTCCTGTTTGGTAGTGTACAAAAGCTTATTGTTTCATTCTGACAAATCAATTTTTAATCTGTCTGCAAATCAGGACCAGATGCCAGAGATCATAATTTTCAGTTTTAGTTTTCCATCAACTTTGTTTGGCTAGGTAGCAACAATGCACAATAGTTTTCTGCAAAAGGAGAAGTGTGAGATTAAATGACGAAAACGAACAAGTCAGCCCAATACAAGATCATGTAATTCCAAACCATGATTTGGCATTACATAGAAAGTGAGTAACTTTGTTTCAATAAACAGTAAAATTTGAATCACATGAAGAATAACAATATTCTGAAGCAAGTGCTTGTTAGCTGTTTGATACAAGGTTTAATGCAGAAGAAAAAGAAGAATTGTCTTACCACATCATCTGTCAGTGTCTTGATGCTTAAGTGCTGTAAATAAAGATATGATCTATTAATGTGGTTCAAAGAGTCTATTAAAATGTAATGAAGCAAAATAACATGTTTCTGCTTTCAACATCCAAGTGACACTCCCCTACTTTCATCTTACTGTAAGAAAATGAAACACACACCTGTGCCAAAATTCTCCTGAAATAATTTAAGGCTTTGACTTAGAGGATTGCAGTTAAGACATTAATGGTGTTGGCAGCAACTGTACAAAATTTTGTAATTTCTGCATGCTATTATTTCGACTTATATAACTCCTTACACTGCTACAGCACTCTCTGGGTGGTTTACAACATAATCATACAAAACAACAACTTGCAATGTTGTAGAAAGCAAGATTTTTTAAAACAATGAAACATGTTTACTTTTACTAGAGGGCTGTCCACATGCTAAGTCCCATTCACCCTGAGTCTACTTCTAGTTAAATGGCTATAGGATTGCATCTTGAGTGTATTACATGCTATGGTCCTTCCACATAAAATATTCCTAGAAAATCTTTTATTTTAAGAAACTCCTTTTTTTCTCAACTAAGATTGAAAAATCATCTATATTAGCCACAATTATTGACTCACATACACCTGTATTCCTAGTCACTTTATTATTACTCCTCCTCAATTATAATGAATACAACTTTTACAAACTATAAGGGATTGAAGTCCCAAGGCCAGTTCTATTAGATTCTGACATCACAGACACAGGCCAATTTTTGTTTCATATCGTCTACCATAGGAAAGGAAGGTTTCTTACCTGTAACCATGGTTCTTCAACTGGTCCTCCTGGGATCCACACAAACGGGTTAAGACTGCGCCTGCGCAGGACTCCTCAGAATATTCTAAAGCTTAAAAACATGTGATTAGTAGGACGTTTTCCCGTGGTGCACATGCTCTGCCCGCCTGTAATACCTCAGTTCCAAAATGTCCGCCGCTGTCAAGGCTTTGACTATAACAAATTCAAGAACCAAGTGACAGACAGCGGGGAGGATGGGCAGGATGTGTGGATTCACAGAGGACCACTCGAAGAACCATGGTTACAGGTAAGTAACCATCCTTTCTTCTTCATGGCCTCTGTGAATGCACACAAATGGGTGACTAGCAAGCTCACTTACCAGCAGGAGGGCCATCATGATAACAATGACGTCAGCACAGCCTTTCCAAAATTTGCTTTCTTCTTGGCCCTGAGATCTAGACGGTAGTATGTCACGAAGGTCGATGGTGTGGACCAAGTGGCTGCTCTACAAATGTCAGAAACAACGCTACGCAATAAGGCAGTCAAAGTATCCATAGCTCTCTTAGAATGTGCCTTCAAAGCATCTGGTGGAGCTTTGCTAGCCAGTTCATAGACCAGAGTGAGAGTAGACACGATCCATCTAGAAATCGTCTGTGAGGAAGTGGGAGAGCCTTAATGTGGGCCATGGAAGCAGACAAATAATTGAGAGGAAGTGTGCAAGTCCTTAGTCCTAAAAGTGTAAAATGCTAATGCACGATGAACATCCAAGGAATGGAGTATGCACTCAATGTCTGAAGAAGGATCAGGGAACAACGTTGGAAGGATCAAAGGTTGATTAACATGAAAACCTGATACAAGTTTGGGGAGAAAGTAGACATCAGGATATAAGACGACCTTATCTGGATGGGATTCTATATAAGGGGCATCAGCTCGCAGTGCAGCTAATTCACTTGCTCATCATGCAGAGTTATTGCTACAAGAAATAGCATATTGAACGAAAGGAGTCGAAGCTCCTATGAAGCCATTGGTTCAAATGGAGGAGGCGAGTAAGAGCTCGTAAGACAACTTGAAGGGACCATTGAGGCAATGGAGGTTGGGCAGGTGAGCGAATATTATGTAAGCCCCTTAAAAACATTTTCAAGGTCAGGTGTGAGAATAGTCAGGAAGCTTCTGAACCCACAGGTTGGTAAGAGACAACAGCAGAGATATAATACAATAGCTGGGTACTTTTAAGAACCAACTAAAAACGTGGATGTATAGGCAGGCCTTCCCTTCCAGTTAATTCCTGACCTCTTTCCTTTTTTTCTGTCTTTATTTGATTTATTTTGTATTTTTCCTATCCTGCAGAATCATTTAATTAATTAATTGTTATAAATTTTTCTTGAACTTGTTATGCTTTATGTTGTAAGCCGCCTAGAGTGGTCGAAATGACTAGATAGGTGGGGTATAAATAAAATAAAATAAAATAAAATAAAATAAAATAAAATAAAATAAAATAAAATTAAATTAAATTAAATAAATAAATAAAGAGATATAAACCCTAAATGTAGAAAGGACCAGACCCTCATCAAATAAGTAGCGCAGAAAGATGAGAAGAGTATTCAACAAAACTGGAACAGGTAACAGCCCTCTAGAGGCAACCAACTTAGAAAAAGCATTCCTTTTGTAGGAATACAACAGTTTGGTGGAGAATTTTCTGGTTTTATCCAAAACCTCAGCTATACTGGGGGAATCCTCCAAGCTGTGAGGTGGAGTGACTCCAGATTGGGATGGCAGACCCTGCTGGCGTCTTGGGTCAGAAGAAACGAGTGGGGAGGTAGTTTCAGGAACTCATAAGCCATGGTTTTGAGGGCAGTAAACCAAGGCTGCCGAGGCCACCATGGGGCCACTAGAGTGGTATTGGCGTGAAGTTGGCGCATCCTGATTAATGTCCGCTGAATTAATGGAATGGGAGGGAATAGATAAAGGAGACAATCCTCCCAATTCACCATGAAGGCGTCTCCCAGCAAATTCCTGCCTCTCCCCGCTCAAGAGCAAAACATGGTGCATTTCGTGTTGTTCTGGGTTGCAAATATGTTGATGGCCAGAGTTCCCCAAAGATTGCAGATCAGAGAAAAAATGGAGTCGTTGGGCTGCCATTTGTGAGTTTGAATGGCTATGCGACTCAAACGGTTGGCAATATTGTTGTCTTCTGTTGATACATGAATGGCGATTGGAAAAACATGGTGGTCGTAACACCATTCCCAAAGATGAACTGCCAAAAATAGGAGTGACAGTGAATTGCTGCCTCCTTGCTTGTTGATATAATACATGGTTGTGGTGTTGCCCATGGCCACCTGGATTCCTCCAGCTACTACTAGAGGATAGAAGATGCGAAATGCATTGATGACTGCCAGTACCTCTAGATGGTTGATGTGAAGTAGTTTCTCTGACATGGACCACAGGGCATGAATTTTGTGAGGACCACAGTGTGCGCTCCAACCCGTTGGGCTGGCGTCCATTGTAACCTGGACCATCAGTTGAATGGGTCGCACTAGAAGATGCGGCACAAAAGTCTGCCGTGTTAGCTGACTCGCAAGCTCTGGAGTTACACGCAGTTGCTTGGTAGGTATGTCCATCAAAGGATCAAATTGAGACAGTTACCATGCCTGTAGAGAGCGCATTTTCAATCACGCGTGTGGAAGAGCAGACATGGTTGAGGCCATTAGACCTAGAAGATGCTGTGTATGGTGGGCAAAAACTTTGGCATAAGGATGAAAAGGTTGGATCGCTTGGCATAGTTTCTGAATTTGTTCCGAGGGAAGGAAGATTCTGGCATTGACTGAGTCTAGCTGTGCACCAATGTAGTCCATGACCTGAGACAGCTGGATACGAGATTTTGCAAAGTTGACCTACAGGCCAAAGTCTGCCAGTGTCCAAAGAACAAAGTTGGTATCTTGTAAAGCTTCGCGGTAAAAAGCAGCCGCTATCAACCAGTCATCTATATATGGAAAGACTGTGAAGATAGGCCGCCACAGGGGCCACACATTTTGTGAAAGTCCTTGGGGTGGTGGACAGTCCTAAGGGTAGAGCGCAGAAGTGATAGGCTGAATCCAGGAAGTAAAAGCGAATATACGTGCATATAATGTGAAAATAGGCATCCTGCAGGTCTATAATGGTAAACCAATCATTTGGACAAAGAAGCAGGATGACCGAATTCAGGGTGACCATACAAAAATGTCTTAGATGAAGGTAAGCATTCAGTAGTCTGAAGTCTGAAGTCTAGGATCGGTCGGAGACCACCATCTTTCTTGGGAACCGCGAAATACAGTGGACCCTCTACTTACAGAATTAATCCATATTGGAACGGTAGCTGCAGGTTGAAAAGTCTGTAGGTCAACTCTCCATTGACCTACAATGCATTGAAAACCGATTAATCTGTAACCAGCCGTTTTTGTTCTGTTTTTGTTCCATTTTGGTTTTTTTCTGGTCTGTATGTCGATTCTCCGGCTGCAATTGGAACCTAAATTTTGCAGCCAGAGAAGTCTGTAACTCGAAAAGTCTGTAAGTCAAGCCGTCTGTAAGTCGAGGGTCCCCTGTAGCGGGAATAGAAACAATCTAGAACTTCTTGAGGAAGAACATGTTGGATAGCCTGCTTCTGAAGAATAATAGATACCTCGTCCTCTAGAGCAGGTGCTTAAGTTTTGAGTTTGAGGTGGCTGATAAGAGGAAGATCTGTGAACTCCAAGAGGTAACCAGAACATATGATGGCAAGCACCCAAGTGTCTTTGGTGACAACAGACCACTTGTTGAAGACGGGTACTAGCCAGGAATGATGTGAAAGGTCAGGTGGATGGTTCGGAATAGGACAGTCAAATATACTGTTTACCTTTCTTTGCAGGACAACGGAAGGTTTGGCGATGCTGGATAGGAGCCTGTGATCTAAAAGCAGTGGTAACAGAAGAAACCAGAGGAGGATTGGATCTTTCTTGAGCAAGAAGTCTATAAGAACAATAGGCCTGATGGGAAGGTTGCTGATACAAGTGATGGGTATTGAAAGGTCTGTGCCTTGGTGTCCCAGTTGTTGGACAGAATAAGAACAAGCTGTCTTCCGGATCTTACGTAAATTGTCCATCACCTCATCTGCCTTTTCATTAAACAGACCAACTTCATCAAATGGAAGGTCTTCAATGCGGGACCTAGCATCATCTGTGATCCCTGCTGAACACATCCAAGCATGCCTCCTGAATACAATAGACGATGTCATGTCCTTACATGCAGCATCAGCCATGTGGCAGGATGCTAAACGCTGCTGTTCAGTCTCCTCCAGGTGAGCGTTAAGGACAGTGGCCCTAGCCTTTTCAGGAGCAGCTTGGAGAATTAGCAAAACCTTGCTCCATAACTGTCTCTGATAAGCCCCCATAGCTGCCTGATAATTTGACACCCTCATAACAACTGAAGCCAGAAAATAAAGTCGACGACCCAGAACATCCAGCTTCCGTCCTTCCCTGTTGGTAGGTGTAACATTTGACCAGTTTCCAGCCCAAGATTTATTAGATTGCACTATGATAGAATTAGGTGTGAGATGTTTGGTGTGTCACTGCCATACAGTGATTTTCAACATGCCTAGGAATCTGAAGAGATGTGGACGGTTGGTTCCATGATTCTTTTATGAGGTCAGCATAGCTGGAATGAAAGTCAAACTTAATGGGGGAGACTTATTTTAGTTAATGTCGTCAAAGACAAGGTCCTACTTGGGAGGAGGGGATTGCTCTATGTCAAGCTCCAAAGATTTAGCCATGCGTAAAATCAACTAAGAGTATGAAGTAAAATCCTCAGATGGAGATGGAGGGTGCAGATCAGCAACATCTGACTCAGGAGTTGGTAGATTTGAGGGAGATTCACCTGAAGCTTCTGAAGGCAGATTGTGTTCTGAGACGGATGATACGGAAGAACCTCTCGCAATAGAAAGTGGTGGAGAAGGCGAGAGACAATGACCTCTTGAAACATGGGCTGGAGCTCGAAGAATCGATGTTGAAGTGTCTGTTTTGGGTGGATGAGAGATTTTTGAGGATGCGGTTTGACAAGAGACCGGGCGAGAGATGTCCTCGGTTGTGATACGGAGGAAAACGGTACCCGAAGAGACATGAGACCGCTTTGACAAATGGACTGCTTGCTGAGAAATGTCTTGTTGTGACAAATGATGTTTAGCAGCCGGCTTCAATGGCGGGGGGGGGGCGAGCTAATAATAAGCTTGATGTCGATGCCGAGGAGGAGAGGGCAATCGGGAGGAAGAAGAGGCATAGATGTAACGTACTCTTTTGGGCCTCACATAATCGCCGGGATCATAGTAGGGATTGAGGTCAAAGTCATCCCCATAGTATCGATGTTGAGCACCCCTTCGATCGAACTCCACATACAAAGGCTTCCTGTAATCTGAAAACGCCCGACATCAATAGGGACAAGGAAGAACTATAGCCTCCCGATGTTGAGGATATTGTCGGGATGGAGAGATGTGCCAGCGTTTAGCCAGTCGTTTATGTAGAGGAGACTGCTGTGACGATACCTCAGAGTTCGACAGCCAAATTACTGTTGTCCGTCCAATTGACATAGGGCTTGAATGGACCGAGGCCGGGCTGGAGATGACATCAGCCTCAAAATGGCCATGGCTAGGAGACAGGCTCGGTATTGAAACCAAAGCCTGAGCATGTGGTGGTGGTACTGAGTCAATCCCTTCAGAAAGGGAGTCTGGATCTGGCACCTCCCAAGACAACTCCATGAAAGGGATCTTGTTGGCACATGATGTGCACTGCTTAAATGGGCCTGGCAAGGCCATAAAAATTGTCGGAAACAGGGGGAAGGAAAAAGAAGACTTACGGGAAACCACCAACCACTGTCCAATATCAAAGTCGAAAATCAGAAGCCAAGTTAATCACAACAAAGTCCATAATCCAAAAATCGGAATCAGTAAGCAGTCCAGAGGTCAAATAGCCGAGAAAGAACAAACAGCAGTCAATCCAAAGTCCGATAACCGTATACCATAGCCAGTCCAAGGTCAAAATTCTCCAGAGATTATAGAACGATAATCGATAAGCCAGACCAGAATCAAAGCCAGGATAATGGGGAAAAACAGCTATAGACACGGAAGAGTCTGATCACAGCAGTGGCAAAAAGAAATTGAAGTATTATGGGCGGGCGGAGCATGCACACCACGGGGAAACGTCCTACTAATCACATATTTTTAAGCTCTAGAATATTCCAAGGTGTCCTGCACAGGTGCAGTCTTAACCCATTTGTGTGCATTCACAGAGGCCACGAAAAAGTAAAAGTTTTTCTGCTAAAATATTCCTTAGAAATAATAGCAACAACATATCTAATAGAAATAATAGGGAAATCTGTTTGCTTCCTTTGTGTCATATACAAAGGAAGGAAACTATATTATTTTATCTTCTGTGAGATCCAGCTTTCTTAACATTGTATGATATTCTGATCTGGATTTGTTTATTCTATAAAAATTGGCTCTGTAGAATCTAAAAGTCTAACTTTGTTCCAACTACCAAATAGTCCAGTGCTTACCCAAATTTTATAGCTTCTCAAATATTGATAACAAGACCTATTTTAAAAAGTGACTGGATCTTTGTGTCTCAGAGGGCAGCCCGTGGGATGGTAAAGTATAAAGCTAATATGATGTACAGTGGTGCCTCGCATTACGACGTTAATTCGTTCCAGCGAAATTGCTGTAGAAAACATTGTAAAGCAAAAATAAAAAAGCTATTGAAATGCATTAAAACCTAGTTAATGCATTCCAATTGGCTAAGAACTCACCGTCCAGCGAAGATCCTCCATAGAGGCAGCCATTTTCGGGTGCCTGCGCAGCGAAAAATGGCTCCTAAACACAGCGGGGAGCCATTTTGAGCATCCGCCGGCATTTTGAAAACCTGACGATCAGCTGTTTCGATCATCAGGAAGTGAAAATCGGTTCCCGAAACAGGGAACCAATCATCGCGCAGCGAAATTCCCTCATTCAAAAATGTCATTTTGTGATCACTTTTGTGATCGCAAAAACCTCGTTGTAATATGGATTCATCGTTTAAACGGAGCGCCCGTCTTGCGAGGCACCACTGTACTGGTTTGCTTTGTGTTGGAATGTGACTTAGGACACAGGTTTATGTTCACAATGAGCTACGAAATTTGATGAATGGCCAAACATTTGGTATCTGACTTACCTCACAGAGTTGTTACTATATGGATAAAACAGGAAGAAAGAGAACCACCTACTATACCGGGGTCCCTGACCCCCAGGCCGTGGCCCAGCGAGGGTCCATGGCCTTGGGTGGACCGGGCTGCAAAGAGAGATCTCCCGCTCACCCAAACGCACGCACTTTCCCCATGCACGCACACCCATCCACACGCACAGGTGCCCTGCCCACCCCGACGCACGAGCACATCCCTCACACCTACAAGAGAGCCCGCCATCTGCGCATGCACAAGCAAGCACCCCGCCCACCCACACATGTGCACATGCATGAGCACGTGCCCCAACCACCCATGCATGCACGAGCCTATGCCTTGCCCACCCGCAAGGCGTGCCCCACCTCCCTGCACATGGACCCTGCCCCCCCAACCAGTCCATGGTTCAGAAAAAGTTGGGAACCACTGTACTATACCATAAAAGAAAGAGGAGTGCACATGGTATTATTAGTGGGGAATCTTTACATTGTACAGGGCCAGACCCTCGTTATCTGCAACTGAGGGGGGGATATTCGTATATGAATACCCCCATCTCTACTCCTAAGCATCCCCTCCCACAAGGTAGAGCCAAACTAGCTTCCTGTTTGTCTAGCTCCCTAATGGGGGGGGGGGGGCTGGTGGTGATGCAACGAATGGGGTGAAGACTAGAGCAATAATGGCAGAAAACACAGAGTGAATCTGACCAAACACGGACTAGAGCCCTTTGGAAGGCATGTTCCATGGCAGTGGTGGCAGCAAAGAGGCATGCTCAAGGGCCTCTTACATCAGGGTCCACAGGAAGATAGTTTTCGCCACCCCATAGTGAAAAATCTGCACAGCACTTTGCAGGCAAAATCACTCAGATACACTCTGACTTGTATGCTGTAATCAATATAGGTCATGTAGATTCAACTATGGCTCCTGCTTGTCCTGTGTCAATGGATAAGTTTCCATTTTTGCAGCCTGATTATGTGGACAGGACCCTTGAAGAGGTGAAGGTTACCACTTGTCTGCTAAACTTTTGCCCTTCCTGGCTTATAAAAGTGTGTTCAAGGGATAGTGAATGCCTCCTTATAGCAGAGTAGCATCCCAGCATGCATAAAGGTAAAGGCTCCCCTTGACATTTAGCCCAGTCATGTCTGAATCTAGGGCATGGTGCTCATCCCCACCTCTAAGCCATACAGCCAGCGTTTGTCCGAAGACAATTTCCGTGGTCACGTAGCCAGTGCGACTAGACATGGAACGCCGTTACCGTCCCACCGTGGTGGTACCCATTTATCTACTTGCATTTGCATGCTTTCAAACTGCTAGGTTGGCAGGAGCTGGGACAAGTGACAGGAGCTCACTCAGTCGTGTGGATTCAATCTTACAACTGCTGGTCTTCTGACCCTGCACCACAGAGGCTACTGTGGTTTAACCCGCAATGCCACCACCTCCCTCATGCTTAAAGGAAGCAGTAATAAAACCAAAAAGCTCTCCTTGGATTACACAATACTGGATAATTCCCAGCCAGTCTCTAATATCCCATTCTTGGGCAAGGAAATTGTGGTTTCTCGGCTCCAGGGTTCCTGGATGAGATGGATCATCAATTCAATTTCAATCTGGCTTTAGGCCTCATTATGGGACAAAGAGTGCTTTGGTTGCCTTGGTGAATGACCTATACTGGGAACTGTTGGTTCCACTGGACCTCTCAGCTTTTGATATCATCGACCATAGTATCCTTCTAGGCCATCACTCTGGGAGGCGACTTGGAGGCATTGTTTTATAGTGACTCCAGTCATTTCCGGAGGGCTGAATCCAGAGGGTGATGCTACGGGATTCCTGTTGAACAGCCTGGCCATTGGCCTGTGGTTTCCCTCAGGGCTCTGTTTTGTCCCCTATGCTATTTAACAGCTACATGAAACCACTGGGAGAGGTTGTCCGGAGTTTTGTGGTTCAGTGTCGCCAGTATACTGATGACAGCCAACTCTATCTCTACATTCCATCTAAATCCAAGGAAGCTACCATATTTGCCGGCGTACAAGATGACTTTTTTGGACCAAAAACATGCCTCCAAGTGGGGGGGGTCGTCTTGTACGCCAGGTGCACTTCATTTGGGCCAGGAAGGAGCCGCCACTGTTGAGTGAGTGACGCAGGGCTGCGCTGGCCGGGGTGGAAGGCGGGCAGGCAGGCAGTCGTTCTGGATGGAGGGAGGGAAGCAGAGCCGGCCATGCCTGAGCGGCCAGAGCCCGCTGAGCCAGCGGCGCGCTTGCTCGCCCGCCACCTGCCAGCTTCCCCTCTTCCTCCTCCCGCCGCGCACCCAGCCACTTCCCCTATTCCTCGCCATCTCGCTGCTGAGCCAGCTGCGCGGGCGCTCACTCACCCGGCACCTGCCCGCTTCCCCTCTTCCTCCTCCTCCTCCTGCCACCCACCCAGCCGCTTCCCCTCTTCCTCACCCTCCTCCCCGCCGGCCATGAACTTCCAGGGCGGGCCCAGGCAGAGCCCCGGGTAGCCGCTGCAGCAGAGCTGTCCACTCTATATTTTGAGTGGAAATGTTGGGGGGTCCTCTTATACAGCCAGTCACCTTGTACGCCAGCAAATACGGTACAGTGGTGCCTCGCATAACGAGCGCACAGTTTAACGATGAATCCGCATAGCGATGCGGATTTTGTGATCGCTAATGTGATCGCATACCGATGTTTCTTCGCATTGCGATGGGGGGAACAGCTGTTCGGCGGTTCCAAAATGGCCACGGGAACACCCAAAATGGCCGCCGGAACACCCACAATGGCCGTCGGAACACACAAAATGGCCGCAGCCAGATGGGGAAACATCGTAGAACGGTGAGTTTTGGGCCCATTTGGAACAATGGGCTTTTCCGTTCCGTTTAGCGATGTTTCCCCATAGCGAAGGTTAATCTGGAATGGATTAACCTTCGCTATGCGGGGCACCACTGTATTTCAATTCTAAATCAGTGCCTGATGTCAGTAATGGACTGGATGAGGAAAAAATGAAATGAAACTCAATCTAGACAGAACAGAGGTGCTTCTGGTCAGTCAAAAAGCAGATCAAGGAATAGAGTTGCAGCCTGAGATGGAGGAGGTTACACTCCCTTTGAAAACACAGGTCCACATCTTATGGGTGCTCCAGGATTCACCTCTGAGCCTGGATGCTCAGGTTTCAGCAGTGGTTAGGAATGCCTTTGCTAGTGCACCAGCTGCCCCATTTTTTGAGAGGTCTGATCTTGCCATGGTGACACACGCTCTAGTTACTGTACATCTCTACTGGATTACTATAACACACTCTACGTGGGGCTGCCTTTGGAAAGTATTCGGAAACTGCAGAGGGTCCAAAATGGAGCAGCCAGATTGTTGACTGGGGCTGGTTACAGAGATCATCTCTCTCTCTCTCTCTCTCTCTCTCTCTCTCTCTCTCTCTCTCTCTCTCTCTCTCTCTCTCTCTCTCTCACACACACACACACACACACACACACACACACACACACACACACACAATTACAGCAGCTCCAGTTTCCAGGCACAATTCAAAGTGTTGGTTTAAACCTATAAAGCCCTAAATGGCTTTGGTTCAACATATTTAAAAGACCACATATTCCTCTATGAGCCTGCCTGGGCTTTAAGATCGTCATAGGAGACATTTCTCTCAGCCTCACCATTCTCACAGGTGTGCTTGGTGGGAACACAGGAGAGGGTGTTCTCTCTTGCTGCTCCCAGGCTCTGGAATTCCCTCCTGCAGGAAGCTAGGGTGACCCCATCTTTGTTGTCCTTCTGCAAGCAAGCAAAGACCTTTCTGGTGATTGTTGTAAGTTTTTCAGGCTGTTTGGTCATGTTCTAGAGGAAGAAAAACCTCTAGAACCCAGCCAAACAGCCCAAAAAAACCTATAACCATTGGATCCCGGTCCTGAAAGCCTTCGACAATACAAAGATCTTTCTCTTCAGGCAAGCTTTCCCTTAATACCTGGTGGTCTATGGGATGGGAGGGTGTTAAATGGATTGTTGGGCTCTGTTGTTTTAAATGTGTTTTAGTATTGATTTTATTACTGTTTTAATAATACTTGTTTAATTCTTTTTTAATATTTGTATAACTAATGTTTTTAGCTTTTAAATATTATCTTTTTAATGATATGAGCTGCCTTGGGTTCTTTCTAAGGAGAAAGGAAGGATTAACATATTTGAAATAAAATAAATAAATAAATGACTAGAATGAATGAGAATTCTCAAGTCAACCCTTAAATAATTCCCTGTTGATTCAGTATATCTATTCTAGTAGAGATGAGCAAGTGGGTTTTGCGTGTTATCAGGAAAACATAGTTTTGAAACAGGCAGTCCCATGATATACATTAAAGTAGGCAGAATGTGGCGTACAGGATGCATGTGTCCACTAGTCTCATATTTGTAATATTCCAGGACTGTTAGGACTCTTGAGCACCTCTCCATATCCACACAAAACAATGTTAATTTTTAATATACATATATTTGTTCAACTAATCAGTTCATGCCCTCTAGGACAGAGGTCCCCAACCCCTGGACCTGGTCGCGGAGAGAGATCTCCCCCCACCCCCTCATGCACTCCCCCCATAGCCCATTTGCACCTGCATGAGAGCGTGTGCGCACCCACAACAGCACTGTGCTATTATGCGCATGCACACAAGCACTGCACCGCCCTTTGTGCACGTGCATACCCACACAAGTGCTGCACCATCCTTTGCGCATGCACATGTGCGCAGGGGGGTGCCCCGCCTTCCCCAGCTGGTCCACAGGGCTAAAAAGTTTGGGGACCGCTGCTGCAGGAGCTTGGTGGATTTTTAAAAATTGTCCACAGGTGGGTGCAAGGAAGCTTTCTCAGTCTAACTCTCTTTTCTCAGTTAACCTCATTTTCCTATCAACCAAACCCCACTATAGCAACCTTCACAGTATATAAGATGTATGACTATCTTTAATAACTAAAACTTTACATTATACATATTAAGGAGTGTAGCATCAGGCTTCTGAAAAATCTGAAAAACGGTCCTTAGGCATGCTAGTTTCATCAATCTCTATATGATCTTCAATAACTTGATTTAATTTTTCAATCTTAGAAACCTACCAAGATGCAAAAACCACTTTTTATGTTCTCTGTTTATCATGAATAACTTTGGTCCTGTTTACTTTTTTTTGTGGCACAGAAGAGTCATGCTCTGTCCCCTCTTTTCTACCCTGCTCAGGGCTGTGGGTGCACTTGCTTGTACAGTGGTGCCTCGCATTGCGACGTTAATTCGTTCCGCAAAAATCGCTGCAGAACGAAACCGTCGCTATGCGATATTAAAAAGGCCCTTGGAAACGCATTAAAACGTGATTAATGCATTCCTATGGGCTTAAAACTCACCGTTCAGTGAAGATCCTCCATAGCGCAGCCATTTCTGGTGCCTCTTAAGCGAGGAATCTGCCACAGAAAACAGCGGATGGCCATTTTGTTTACCCAGTGGCCATTTTGAAACCACCAATCAGCTGTTTTAAAATTGTCGCTTTGCGATGCTCGGTTCCCAAAGCAGGGAACCGATCATCGCAAAGGGAAATTCCCCCATAGGGAACATCACAAAGCGATTGCTTTTGCGATTTCATCGCTAAACGGAGCAATCGCTATGCGAGGCACCACTGTACACAACTTCCTCTTACCTACTGGTATCAGTTTGGGACATTAAAAAACATTGTATTAAGTAATAGCCACATTAGTTGTACTCTTACACATATAGACAGGAATAGGTATTCCATTGAATAATAAATGGAAGATTCAAAAATGAATAATGTAAGAGTCAGAATAGTTTATACACAGTTTTGAACAAGGCATGCAGCCCATTCACCAGTGGATCAAATTACATTTATGTTCAAGCAATTTTGCTACATAAAAAGAATGTATAGTGACTATTGCAAAATAGCTTCATCACCACTTTTGAATATTTTCAGAACAAACGTTAAAGTATTATCAACTAAAGACTATTTCCCACCTTTGATTTCAACTGTAATTGACTTTCTGGATTTTCAGAAGGCAATTGGCACGGTCTCTCACCAAAAGCTGCTGAGAAAATCCTAAGAGGGCAGCTCCTCTTATGGACTGAGAATTGGTTGAGAATCAGGAAACAGAGACACAATGGGCAATTTTCACAATGGAGAGAGGTGAAAAGCAGTGTGCCCCAGGGATCTGTCCTAGGTCCAGTGCTTTTCAACCTGTTCATAAATGACGTGGAGACAGGGATAAGCAGTGTGGTGGCCAAGTTTGCAGATGACACAAAACGTTTCCGGGCCATGAAGACCAGAAGGGACTGTGAATAGTTCCAGAGAGATCTCTCCAAACAGGGAGAATCAGCGGCAAAATGACCAATTTGTTTCAATATAGGAGAATGTAAAGTACAGGTGTACCTTGGTTTACGAATTTAATGCGTTCTACGGGATGTTACATAATGCAAAAAAAATCATAAACCGTAATGTGGATTGCCATAGGAACAGAGGTGGCACTATAAACCTCCAGGCACAATGTATCCTGGGGAAACTTTCTTCGTACTCAAAAAGAAAGAAAGAAAGAAAGAAAGAAAGAAAGAAAGAAAGAAAGAAAGAAAGAAAGAAAGAAAGAAAGAAAGAAACGTAAACCAAGGCATTATTTTCAATGGATTTTGCTTCGTAAACTGAAAATTACATCAACCAAGATGTTCGTAAACCGAGGTACCACTGTAATACACATTGGGGCGAAAAATCAAAACTTAAGTTATCAGCTGATGGGTTCTGAGCTGTTCCTGACAGATCAGGAAAGAGATCTTGGAATGCTGATGGACAGCTCGATGAAAGTGTCAACCCAGTGTACGGTGGCAGTGAAGAAGGCCAATTTCATGATTGTCGTTGTTTAGTCGTGTCCGACTCTTCGTGACCCCATGGACCAGAGCACGCCAGGTCCTCCTATCTTACACTGCCTCCCGGAGTTGTGTCAAATTCATGTTGGTTGCTTCGATAATGCTTTAGCTGATAATGATAGGTCTCATTAAAAAGGGGATTGAAAATAAAACATTATAATGCCCTTCTACAAAATGCTGGTAAGACCGCACCTGGAGTATTGCGTACAGTTCTGGCCGTTGCACCTCAAAAAGGGCA
This sequence comes from Pogona vitticeps, assembly GCF_051106095.1. Lineage (NCBI taxonomy): Eukaryota > Metazoa > Chordata > Lepidosauria > Squamata > Agamidae > Pogona > Pogona vitticeps. The sequence continues at coordinate 131,707,490 of NC_135785.1, forward strand.
TAGTGAAACTGGAAAAGGAGCAGAAGAGAGTGACTAAAATGACTGGGCTGGGGCACCTCCCTTATGAGGAAAGGCTGCAGTGTTTGGGGTTCTTTAGTCTAGAGCAGGGGTCTCAAACTCAATTTACTTGGGGGCTGCTGGAGGCAGAGTCTGGGTGAGGCTGGGCCGCATCAGATTTTCCGCCAAGCAGAGCAAGAGCCCGATGAAGCCACCCAGGAGTTTCCTTAGCCTGGCTGGGGCTCCAAGGAGGAGGAGAGGTGCGCGAGCCCTCGTTGCTGGCCACGACCCCCTCCAGCTCCTTCTTCACTACCACCAGCAACAGCAGCAGGACGAAGAAGCGGAGAAGGGAGGGAGTGCCAGCGACCACTTAGCCGGGGGGGGGGGGGGGAGGAGGGCTCAAGATAATTTTTTGGAACAAACCATCACAGCCTTGCCAAAAAAAACCCATCGGTACCGACAAAATTAAACAGAATGGCACGCACACAAACACACACACACAGTCTCACACACACGGAGGTCCAGCAACCTTCCTCTGAGGGCCCCGGTCAAAAAAAGCACACTTAGCAGCAGCAGCTACCCCCACGACAGAGGAGCAAACTTTGCGAGGTGAGCCCAGGCAGCCTCCAGAGCTGAGGTGGCTGAAGCAGGACAAAGAGGAGGAGGAGGAGGACTGGTGCTGGGAGTGCCAAGAGAGAAAGAGAGGCAGAGAGCCACTTCCCTGGAAGAGGCAGCAGCAGCTGCTGTTGGCGGCGCTGTTAGAGGCGCTCTTCAAGGACAGGCTGGGAGCAAACTCCACTCTCAGGCATCGCTCGGTGGTGGCTCAGGCGCTCGGTGAAAAGGGCCTGCAGTGTGCCTTGCTCGCCAGCTCTCCCCCAAGACAGTGCCTCTTGCACCCTCCATCCAGAACAGCAGCGTGCCAGCTGGCAGACAGGCAGATGGAGGGTGCAAGAGGCGCTGTCTTGGGAGAGAGCCGGCGAGCAAGGCGAGGCTTTTTTTTTTACTCTTGACAGCAGAGGCACTTTGGGGGGGGCAGGCAAGGCGGGGGCCATAAGCTATTGTCTGGCGGGCTGCACGTTTGAGACCCCTGGTCTAGAGAAAAGGTCCCTGAAGGAAGACATAACAGACGTATAAAATTATGCTGAGGATGGATAAAGTGGATAGAGAGAAGCTTTTTTACCAGAACCAGGGGACATTCACTCAAATTGAGTGTTGGGAGAGTGAGAGCAGACAAAAGAAAATATTTCTTTACCCAGCGTGTAGTTAGTCTGTGGAACTCCTTGCCACAGGATGTGGTGATGGCATCTGGCCTAGATGCCTTTAAAAGGGAATTGGACAGATTTCTGGAGGAAAAGTCCATCACAGGTTACAAGCCACGATGGGAATGGCTTAAAACTTCAAAATGCTAGATGCAGGGGAGTGGTATCAGGAGACAGGTAGCTAGTTGCCTCGTATACTCCCAGAGGCCAATGTGAGGTACAGAAAGCTTGACTAGATGGGCCTTTGGCCTGCTCCAGCAGGCATTATGTTCACCAACAACATAGTTACAGTGGTGCCCTGCACCACGACGATAATCCATTCCCCTGAAATAGCTGTTAAGCGAAAACATCGTCCAGCAAAAACAGTTTCCCCATTGGAATGCATTGAAACCCATTTAATGCGTTCCAATGGGGAAATTACCTCGTCGTCCAGCGAAGATCGCCCATAGGAGAAGCCATTTTGCGAGCACCGATCAGCTGTTAAAATGGCTGCGCTGTGAAGCATGGGTCTGGAAAACACAGGGCAGCCATTTTGCGGAGCCGGAAAACATCATCGTCTTGCAAACAAACTGTTCACGAAGCACAGACCTAATCATCATCAAACGAAAATCCACCATAGGAGAAATTGTTTTGCGATCGCTATAGCGATCACAAAGTCACCGTCCTGCAGATTTGTCATACAGGGGGGTCATCGTCTAGTGAGGTACCACTGTATATGCTTTTCCAAGTTCACTCAGAATCAAGATGGACTCCAATGCATCAAAAGGGCAGCCATTTCCTTTTGCTAGATCTGTTACCTTTCTCCAACTTAAAAACTGTATACTGTACTGTTTACATTTCCTGTGCCACCCAAAGAGATAATGAGAGAGAAGAGAGAGATGGTCCACCTCCCCATTCCACTGAGTGGGAGAGTATAGGTGAATGAGTGACTGATCCTTCTGCTGTGCAACAAAGAGAGCAGGCAGAAGTACCTGCTACATTCTTTTTCTTTCAAACTTCTGTATCAGGACTTGTTCTCCCCTGTCCTTTTCCAGCTTCCACTGGAGGGATGAGAAAGAGAGAAGGTTGCTGTTTACTATTTACTTAATAGCAACTTCTCATGACCCAACCAAGTTCATTTCCTTCAGAAAGAAACTTCCAAGCATTAAGCATCACTTGAAAAAGAAATGTGTTCAGTACCAAGTAGAGTTATGATTAAACACAAATTTGCTGAAGAACACATTTCTCTCTTCTCAAACAGCTGAGAGCAGGATCAGCAGTACATCATCCCAACATATCAACAGTCACATGTGTGGTCAACACAGAACTGAGACAAACCCATTTAGGCTGTTTTCTAGCTCAGGCTTCTGTAACTTTCAAGGCTTGGTAGGTGACCATCCAGATAAAACACCATATACAGTACAGTACTTAACAAATCACTGACAAACTGTGTATAATTCTCCTGGAAAAAGTACTCAGCTAACCTGATGCTGGGGCCAAATAGGCTCATTAAATCGTCAGATTGCCATTGCTTTCTCAATGTGGCGCTTGACAGCCAAACTAGGGAGAGCCCCACCACTGGCCGTAATTAAGGTTTTTAAGGCCGCTAGTCTGTAGGAACCGCGGCGATCTCGGTATGCAATGGGGAAGAGGCAGTTCACAGATACGGGAGGAAAATAATTTCAGCAGTTCAGCATTGCCTCGGATACTTACAAATTTGGGTTTTTTGCTGCTGGCTCCGTCGCCTGGCGGTGGCTGTTCCCACCCAAGGCCGCTTTCTCTCGCCACAGGGTTCCTACGAAGCGAGTTATGCTCTCTGGCCTTCCCTCGGCCGGGAAGCGGTGGCCCCCTTTCCATGACGGCTGAGCAGGGTCTCCCTCCAAAGACGTGGCAATTAGACGCGAGCCGGTCGTGGCTCTAATCTGGGCGTCAGTTAATTACTCACTCGCTTCGCTACAGTCAACAAAAGGCAGTTGATATTTCACTGCCGCGGTGCCCCTCACGCTTCTGGCCCTGGCATGTCAGGCACTCCCTAAAAACTGCCGCAATCGCTAGGAAAAAAAATACGCATATTTAAAATCGTCTCCGCTCACGAAACCAAATCATCCCGCCACAGTCATCCCGCCTCCTCTTCCGCCTACGTCAAGCGAATCCGAATCCGAAGAACCCTCAGTGGTGCTTTCTTATTAGACGAACTATCTATCAATCGGAGCGAGCTTATTTCTCATAGGTGAAAGCGTTCAGCTGTGGCTTCAACGCCTTTCGGGAAACGTTCAACGCTCGGACTCCCGGCCGCGGTGCCGCCGGGGAGCGGCGCAGTTTGTTCAGAAGCCAGGGTGTAACGCGGAAGCCTTGTTCGTGTCTGTGTCCGGTCGGAAAAATATTTCCAAGTGTTGCTGTTGTCTTTCTGAGGACAAAAACAGCGAAGACAAAACAAAACTGAAGATCGTCGTGTGTGGCTAAATTGTGCAAAATTTTAAAAAAGTATTTTTGGTCGTGCATTTTATGTTGTGAAATCTTAGGAATAGAATGATATAAACGATGACTAATAACAGATAAGACGGAGGTAGAGACTGAGGAGACAATTTGAGTATCCCCTGAAATACCCTACGCATCGCTGGCTCCGAAATTTCAGCTCCTGGATAAGTCAACTTTGGGAGCAAGGAAGAGCAATACAGTGGTAACAGGTAGTGGAGTTCTGTAAAGGAGACAGCCACTATAATCATTTACATTTGGGAAACAGGATAAAAAGACGGTGAAGATTATTTCAGTTACAATCACTGTATTTTGCAATTCTCAGTAGCCCCAGGGGGCACACTAGGATGGCCATATGTGGTCCTTTAGGGAGGACAATCCTCCATTTAAAGAACTCTCCTCTGTTTTGGTGCCGCATAATTGGCCACCCTGACCCGTGTGAATTTACCTGGCTAAGCAGGGAAAGTAGATGCTTTGATTGGTAAATGTATCTAAAAAGCCCTCTCTCATTTTTTAAGTGAAATGTTCTGAGTAGGAGTCATTTTGTATAAAAGATTCAAGCCAGGCACACTGAGGCATGGCAGTAAGGATATATATGGCATGGCATGTCAATTCTGTATGAACTTTAGATGTGAGGTCAGTTCCAGGAGAAGATATTCTGAAAGCACCACGCTTCTGAAACAACTGATGCCTAGCTAGATATTTGAACAAAACTGCAGTCACCTCATTTATTTCCATTCTATTTGTATTTTCGGTAAGCTACAGAAAAGGCACAGGGTATTTCAGAGAGGGATTGGCTAGTAGACAGCGGAATTGAAGGAGACTGTATCAGGCTAAATAGGGTCACTTAAGGTCACTTTGAGGTTTGATATGCAATTTGGTGGAATCCTTGCAAGCGCAAGCAGTGATTTTGGGTCAAGAAACCACACTTAACCTCAAGCAAAAGTATTTGACCCACTTCCCCTTATTTATTAATTTTATTTTATTGGATTTCTTTAAAGGGAAGGAAGAAAGAAAAGAATGAAAGGCTCTGCCTCCTGTTTGCTCTGTCTAATTTTTAAATTTTTTTCCTAAAATGTGTAATTAAAAAAACTTTACTTTTTCTCTCCCCTTTCACAGAAGATGAAGCTTTCAGTTTCTCAATATTGTTAAGTGGCTTGGATCTGGAACCATTTTTATTTGTTTGTTTGTTTGTTTATTTATTTTATTTAACTTATATGCTGCCCACACTACCCGAAGGTCTCTGGGTGGCTTACAGCATTTAAAATACAATAAAAGGGCAAAATAATTAAAATGCAATTAAAATATATATTCTAAAAATTGCCATCAGACCTACAGCTGATATTATTTCAGTTAAAAGCCATTTGGAACAGGAAGGTTTTGAGCTGGCGCCGAAATGTCATCAGTGTCGGCACCAGACGAATCTCAGTCGGGAGGGCATTCCATAGTCTGGGGGCAGCTGCCGAAAAGGCACTTTCTCTACAAGCCCTCCCTCTTATCTCCTTAAGGGATGGCTCTTTCAAAAGGGCCCCCTGGTTAGATCTTAACTGCCGGGTAGGTTCATATGGAAGGAGGCGGTCCTTCAGGTATCCAGGGCTCAAGCCGTTTAGGGCTTTATATGTCAAAACAAGCACTTTGAATTGGGCCCGGGCAGCAACTGGTAACCAATGTAAATTAAACAGAATCGGCTTGATGTGATCTCTAGCAGCTCCACCACTCACCAGCCGCGCAGCTCGATTCTGGACCACTTGTATTCGCCGGACCGTCTTCAAAGGCAGCCCCACGTAGAGCGCATTGCAATAATCTATACGAGATGTTACCAGTGCGTGTGTAACTGTCATGAGACTCCGCTCGTCCAGGTAGGGCCGCAGCTGGTATAATTTCCGCAGCTGAAGGAAGGCGCCTCTGGCCACCGAGTCCATCTGGGCTTCCAAAGTTAGACTGGGGTCCAGGAGCACCCCCAGGCTGCAGACTCTGTCCCTTAGGGGGAGTGTAACCCTACTCAGGGCAGGGAACTGGCCCTCCAACCTGTCCGGTGAAGCACCCACTAACAGCACTTCTGTCTTGTCTGGATTGAGTTTCAATTTATTAACCCTCATCCAGTCCATTATCAGGTCCAGACACGAGTTCAGCACAGAAACCACCTCACCTGGATTGGTGGAAAACGAGAGGTAGAGCTGAGTATCGTCAGCATATTGCTGACTCCTCAGCCCAAACCTCCTGATGACCTCTCCCAGTGGTTTCATGTAGATGTTAAACAGCATGGGGGACAGTATTGAGCCCTGAGGAACCCCATGACATAAACGCCATGGGGCAGAGCAACTGTCCCCCAGCACCACCCTCTGGACACGGTCAGCCAGGAAGGAGCGGAACCACCATAAAGCAGTGCCCCCAACCCAGCCAGCCTATCCAGAAGAACACCATGGTCGATGGTGTCGAAAGCCGCTGAGAGGTCCAGGAGTATCAACAGGGTCACACTCCCCCTGTCTCTCTCCCGGCAAAGGTCATCGTACAGGGCGACCAAGGCAGTCTCTGTACCAAAACCCGGCCTGAAACCTGATTGAAATGGATCCATAAAATCCGTTTCATCCAGCAGTGCCTGGAGTTGCCCAGCCACAACCCGCTCCAACACTTTGCCCAAATAAGGGCAATAAATAATTATTAAGAATGTTATTGGAAAATCTTGAGAATATTGTATACTATGAAAGTAATATTATAATAGTAGTCATATTATATACTAAAATATGTGCATGAATGGTTTGAATGTTTGAAAGATGTCTGGAATTTGGGGGGACAACTGGGAAGACACTGAGATGTAAAAAAACAATTGTAAGCAAATCATGTAACACGATGTTTGACAAGCACAAACCAATGTAGATAGAGTGAAAAACTAATAAAATGTTTAAAAAAAACCCTATCCATTCTGAAGGAAATCAACCATGAGTGCCCACTGGAAGTACTGATCCTGAAGCTGAGGCTTCAATATTTTGGCCACCTCATGAGAAGAGAAATCTCCCTGGAAAAGATCTGATGTTGGGAAAGAGTGAAGGGAAGAGGAAAAGTGGGTGACAGAGGATGAGATGGATGGATAGTGTCATCGAAACTACCAATATAAATTTGACCAAACTCCGGGAGGCAGTGGAAGACAGGAGGACCTGATGTGCTCTGGTCCATGGGGTCATGAAGAGTCGGACACAATTTAACGACTAAACAACAAAAAGTTTTTTTCTATTTAAATTACAGTAATGATGTCTAATTGTGATGACATTTGTACGTATCTGCTTAAATTAGCTTCACCCGCACGAGCCAGGAGGTGAGGTTGAGGAGCCTGACGCCGAGGGAGGCCCAGAGGGAAAAGACATGAAACCAGGCCTTCTCGGCGGTGGCTCCTCGCCTCTGGAATAACCTTCCATCAGAGATTCACAAGGCCCCCACGCTGGGTACTTTTAAAAGCCAATTAAAAACATGGATGTACATCCAGGCCTTCCCTCCTGTCAGCACTTGACTCTCTTTTCTTTCTTGCTATTTATTATTTTCTATATTTTTGTACTGTATCTGTTATTGATTATGTCATAATGCTTTTGTGTTATTTTAATGTATATATGTTATGTTGGTTGAATATGCCAGAGTGGTCGAATATGCCAGATGGGTGGGATAGAAATTAATTAATTAATTAATTAATTAATTAATTAAATACATACATACATACATACATACATACATACATACATACATACATACATACATACATACATACATACATACATACATACATACATACATACATAAAATAGGCAAATGAAGTGCAAAAATGTCAAATTTTTGTGAAGGATATTCTTTTTTATCTTTTTTGTCCTTTATGTCCTCATTTTTTTATTGATGTCTCTGCTGCTTTTTGGCAGTGGAGCAGCAAACACCCTAAGGACTAGGTATCTCTTAGAATTTGTAATATACGTTCAGTTGAGAAATAGTGACTCCTGTTGTTGTTGGAAAGTGACTACATGTCTCATGTAAACGAAGACATATCTCATGCAAGCAGTCTCTAATATTATTATTGTGGCATGAGTTTGTTGCACTGTAGAACTCGTTGCTTGAACGAGTTTAATTTTTAATTTATTTTAATATTATGTATGTTTTAATAATCTTTTGATCCATTTTAAGGAAAATTAAAAATAATCAAGTAAAATGGGGCTATTTGGATACAGGACAAATTTTCTGTGACTGTGCAGAAATTCAATCAATGCAGCACTTATGTGCATTCACATTATGACCCACCACATGTACAAAAGAAGATCTTGGCAAATGGCTGAGATAACTCTACTGAAGTACCTTACTTCTGGTCAAAATAGTCTTAATAATTTTAACATTTTTATTTGTTGTAATTTTGCCTTCATTTCATATATGCCTATAATTTTAAATTGTGTAACACCGATAGATAGATAGATAGATAGATAGATAGATAGATAGATAGATAGATAGATAGATAGATAGATAGATAGATAGATAGATAGATAGATAGATAGATGGATGGATGGATGGATGGATGGATGGATGGATGGATGGATGGATGGATGGATGGATGGATGGATGGATGGATGGATAGATGGATAGATGGATAGATGGATAGATGGATAGGAAGGAAGGAAGGAAGGAAGGAAGGAAGGAAGGAAGGAAGGAAGGAAGGAAGGATATAGGTTTTTAATTCTTCCTAGTTTAATCACATTTTAATTATTTATTGTGATTTATATGCCTATTTTAAGTGTAAACTGCCTCAAGTTCCTTACATAAGAAGAAAAGTAACAGATAAATAAATAAATGTGAAATAAGCCCATCCTATTGTTCCCACTTTAGTGTCATCTGAGGAACCAATTTTGTGTCATCTGAGGATATGCAGACTGTTATTCTCAGCCTCACTTCCTTCTTCTTCCTCCAAAGTTTAGTTGGTTCTATTTGCCTGTAACAAAGGGACAGTCTTTCATCTGGTCTCTTCCATAATGACTATGCACATAAAGAAGCCAGCAATAGCGGCTTCCAGGATTATATTACAGATATTTCCTCCTGCTATACCCCTGAAGGATTCTTTGAGACAAAGTAAGGTTTTTCTTTTTGCATAACAGCCAGCATCCAGAATAGTTGCCCTTATTTGGGACACTAACTCTGGCATAAGAAGCTAAACACATCTAAGCATACATAAATTAATTTTCTCTTATGTAAAATAAAATGTGTTTTGCTTAGTTTAAGTACGGAAAGAATGTTCTCCCTTGAACAATAGCATCTTATATTTAAAATAAAAAGTGCTGTCATATTCTAGTGCTCAAATCCAGAAAGCCTAGTTTGAATAGTACGTAAATTTGTCTAGTTTACAAATCAAAATTTACAGATGCATTTCCCCCCTACCAATACGTTTTGTTTTTGGCACAATTGATATAGTAAACATTATTCTGATTACAGTAGGACTCCCATATCTACGGGATCAGTATCTGCGGTTTAACTTATCTATGGTCTGAAAATACTGAAAAAATTAAAAGAAAAAACTAGAAATATGTATTTTGACAATGTGTTTACCCGAACTGGCCACTAGAGGGATCCAGAGACCATGTTATATATTCTTGTTGTTCAGGAATACATAGCATAATCTCTGATTCCTTCTAGTGGATAGTTCTGTTAATACATAGTGAAAATACTTTTTCTAGATTTCTTTTTACCATTCTTTGTATAACATTTGTGACTGTCTGCAGTTTTCAGCATCTGTGAGTGGTCTTGGAACCAATCCTCCATGAATATGGGGGTCTTACTATACTTGCATTAGTGTGACACACTGCCATCTAACTTACAAGGAAAAAAGGTAGAAGAAAGTGAGCTCAAATAGCAACAATCTCAAATGAACAATAGATAAGGTATGATTTCCTTCAAAGATACAGATTAACTATATTTGTTACTAGAAAATATTCAAGTTTAATTGTTTTTGTCTGATATGGCATTTCATCATATTGTGTAAATCAGTTCATGTCTGCTAGAATGTCTGTGCTACTTACCACCCAACCACTATTTGTGAGTGACCACATTTAAAGTAATTATCAGTCTCTATACATTTTCCATTTCAATGTTTCATCACACCAAAGGCTACACCCTGTAAGCAGCCCCTTATCTCCAAAGAGATTTACGGGGGTGCCGGAGACTGGGATGAGTCCGAAATCCAGACAAACCTCTGACTGCTGAGCAGAGCCCTTAGGTCTCAGCAAGGTCCTGTCTAAACTTCTTCCTCAAAAGCCAATCTCCTTTAGTAAGAAAGCAACACACACAGACAAATCCATGAGTTATACTCAGAATAATCTGGCTCTAAATCTTGGGTAGCAAACACACATGGCCAATTAGACATTCAGCTAGTCTGTACAAGAACCAATGCATGCAGATTAAATCATTACTGCTTTATTGAAATGAATTGCTTTAGAAAAGGTTTCAGTTGATGATAAAATAGTTCAGTAGGTACATTTTCATATCAAGACAAACGGAACACTCCCCTCCCCCACTCCAGCTATAAAAATAAAGAAAAGGAATTATGCTGACTAGTAAAAAGCATAACACAGTCCATCTCACGTGTCTTGGGTCTTCACAGGCTGATGCTAGATGAAATCCAGTTAACTTCCATCAGTCCATTGTAGAAAAAATAGTCCATAGCAAAATTATAATCTATTATAGGAAAAAGCACATGTCTGACCTTTCTCAGTCCAACTCCATCTTTTTTTTTTTAACTCCCTACCAACTTCCTTCTTCTTCCCAGAATTCTTCATAAGGAACACCCCCTCCTGGGTCTTGTTGTCCCGCCTAACTTTCTCATGAGAGCTTGAGAGTTGTTATCAAGTTTTGTGGCAGAATTATTTTGACTACGAAAGTCTCTGCTCTCTACTCATCTTAGCAACGAGATAATCAGAGAGCGAAGCTTCTCTGAAACAGCATGAAAAACTTTCCTACTACAGAACAGACTTTAAATCAAGATGGATGCTATTGGGACAATCTTAGGACTACATATCCCATTCTAATACACATAAAAACACAAATCATCACACACCCTGCCAACAAACAACTATAAAATAGATGAGGTGTTGTAGATGTGCTGGAAATGAGCTACAGTCCAGATAAGACTCCATTGTT